>NC_056741.1:1704309846-1704437346 GCF_019279795.1 Protopterus annectens | reverse complement strand
TTGGAACATATATTTTTAGGAATGATTTAAAGTCTGAAACTCGAACATATGTCATTATTTAGTGACTTCATTCCTCAGATAATCCCAGTGATTTCTCAGAAAACCACACATTTTATGAGGAACATACCAAAAATATGAAATACAAATCTGGACATTCTGTAAAAATCTGAACAGTTTTGAGGTATGATTCTGCTACCTTTACTTTTCATACTACCAACTCTTAAGAACTTTTACTCTAAGACAACCAAGCTCATAACAGATGCACAGTATATTATCGATTGCATCAAGCAATCATGGATATGTGCAGATATTGTACATATGTGTGTTCTAATTATACTGATGACAATCTTCAGCAGGCTATTGTTGTCCCTAGTTTATAGGTCTTAAACTGCATTGCAATATTGATGTAAACTTAAACAGTATTGTATAGTTGGGAAGCGTGGTTTTTGAACTGACAACGTCTGGCTACTCTGTAATATTGGACTGTTGTTTTTTCCTATAGACTAATGCATGCATACTTTTCTTTTACAATTGACAAATGCATACTCAATGTGATACAAGTGTTTAACACAATAAGCTGTATTTACTTTTAATGCTATAATAACAGCACTGTTTGGATGCATACATAACACTTACATCTTGCATACATGCCATTCTTGCTTTATAAGTTCACAGATTCAGCAATCTATATGCATGAGCTGTGGAAAAAGCAGACCACAACAAAATACCATTAAGAATACCAATTCTGAACAAATGCAGCTGCTAATTCTAACAAGTAGTGCCTGTAAGTTATACTTAAAGATCTGTGAAGTGGAGCCGGTCAGACATTCCTCAATCCAATGGTCGAGGGTATCCCTCTCCTTCATCCTGAGGTCTCTGTAGTGATTTCTACACTGTTTGCCAGTGAGGGGGATACTGGTAGTACTGGACAAATCCCAGGCCAAACTATTCCATGCATCTGATTTATAATCAGAATCATGATAGCACTCCTGCAACAGCAGGGGACCATACTCATTCACTAGGAGTCCAACAAACACCTTGGACTCCTGCACACCTCACCTTTGAGACTGAAAGCCCCAAACCTCTCCATGAGCTCCAACCATGTCTAATGCAGATGAAGACCAATCTATAATGATGTTTCCTGCCAATTTCAGTTATCACAGATACTGACTGTATGCACGTTTGGATTTTGCAACATTTGAAAATGGTGCACATCTATAACCATCACACAAACACAGGCAATGTATTTGCACGATGGTAACCAATATAGAGATGGTACCCAATAAAAACATTAATACATACGTACATAACTGGCACAGTATTAGTGTGTCAGCCATCAGGACAATAATGATATAAGAAATACTAGGTCAACTGCTATAACTGAGAGTGACTACAATGTGAAGTGGGACATCCTTAGAAAAGAATGGCATCTGCTGTATTCAAACCCTGGACCTTAGTATGGCAGTCCTGCACTTACAACTTTTGCCACAAGAAGAATGAATAAAATACTTGTCTGTATTTAATTTCATTGCTATCTAATGCAAGGTCACAACAGTAAAATTAAGGTTGAAATCCTTGTAGTTGAACCCAGGACCATGTAGACTTCAACTTAACACTTAACATCTGCAGCCACAGGAGAAGTTACATAACCATCTCCCAGCTTAATATTCATTTTGAGGTTCACTATGTTAAACAAAGCACAACGGAACTTAGTGGGTTTGCGTCAGGCACAGTTACATTAATAGAATGCATCCGATGTCTAGTTTACATGTCTGGGTCCTGTCTGCTACCTGGGTGGTCCAATCATCCAGTTTGTGCACTACCACTGTGAACTGCGACTGTGCGCACAAACCAGCTGAGCATATCCAAAGCCGTTTGTACTGAGCACAGCACCATGCAAACAGTGGCACAAAGATTAAGAGAAAAGAAACAAGTAATAGCAGGTAGATACAAAAATCAATGTATGATATGCACAGTACACATGAAGTATGCCTACATAGGTCTGGAATCCAAATCACCATACAATGCACATTCAGAACACAGGATGGGTGCCTTAACCCTGTTTTTCACACAATCACCTTTGTAGCAAGCAACATCACTCATTCAGCACACAAACAAGTCTAATAGAATGCACAGTTATATTAAAACATTACATGTTAGTTTTATATTTAGTGAAATGTTTATCTTTGAAAATACTGCACTTAGTGATTACACACCCTGTAATGATTCCTGCTTGCTATTATACAGCACTGTCTTACCTTTCTGTGCTGCTTGGTCATTCAGAGGTTATCATACTAGTACACTGGGACATACAGTGTGTAATCCTTTCTATATTATTGCACTTACAATGTCAAAGGATATTAACTGGGAATACTATGATATGCAGTTGCCAGCTAAGGAAAGCCAGGTTGGATGTCACAGACAAGCACTGACTGTTCTTTTGGGGGTGGGGGTGAAGATGTGTTCCTGCTATGGCACTAACAAGACTGTGTAGGTCTGGTTACTCTGCTTGTTTGGCATCCTGCCTGCTGCTGATTTAGGGAGGGTTGAGAAGTCAGAAACTGCAATGTGTATCCTTACTGTCAAACTTTTCTCTGTAATGTTTTCCCAGTACAAAAGTATGGTGAAGTAGGAGGATGGTTTTAGGCTCCTAGGTAGTGAGTCAGTGTGCTACGGCTTGTCTCATAGCCAATGCAAGAACATACTGAGCATGCCTATGTCTGCCAGCAACCACACCAGCTGCTGGGACTTCCTCCGACTCACCATCGGCCTGTGGCTGTGGTGACCTTGGCATTGTTGGGAGGATGTGTTCCCTTTCCTTGCTGATCCTGCTGCAGCTGTTTCCACAAGATTAACTTGGGTAGCATAGCACATACTATGAGCATTGTGGGACATGTCCGTGGAATGTAATGGAGGCCTTGTCCATATATATGTAGGCACTGACACTGTGACTGCAGTACTCAAAAGCATGCTCTATGACATTACAGGTTGGATGGTGTGTCTCATTAAGGTGTTCTTGTGTGTGTGTGTGTGTGTGTGTGTGTGTGTGTGTGTGTGTGTGTGTGTGTGTGTGTGTGTGTGTGTGTGTGTGTGTGTGTTTGTATTTCTGATGAGTTTCATCAGGCATGACTCCAGTGCATAACATGCATCCATCCCTAAATGAGCCTTGTGAGATATCCCACATAACACACGTGGTGCAGCTGAGAAAAGTGGCACATTTGGGAATTGTGTTAACTGCCAGGGTTGCCAGCACACATGTTCCAGATGATTCCCATTCCATTACACATGACGTGGCAGTTGTTCATGTGGTAGAGCTTACGGTTATTGTAGACCCTAACCTGTTCCCCAGGTGTTGTTTTCATGTGTACATGACTGTGATGTATGCCACACATTACTTCAGGATATAATGTAATACATGGTATAATTGTAGCATTCTTATGGCCCTTTCCTAAGAACTAATGGTAAAATATATGTGCTCTCTGCATTGTTGTAGCATAGCATGCAGGAATGTTTGGAAAATCCTTAATGCTGATGCATATGACATACCAAGCATGTCCCCTGGTAGTCTGTGAAAGGTACCTGTAGCTAAGATTTTAAGTTCCACACATACCTTATTTTCCACTGGGATGAGTCCTCTGTGTTTGGCTCTGGCTCTGAGTCAAGGCTGCCAGAGGTCTCACAGTTCCTGTACTGTGTCCTTGGCCTGCAGAGTCTTCACCTTCTCTGTCTATGGCTATTGGCTGCAGTCTGTAGCACAGACAAATGTATTAAAAAAGCAGAAGCTACTAAAAATCTATCTGTGATTACCTTGTGTCCAGTATTTTCTCAATCCGCATAAAAAACAGCATGAAGTCTACATGGATGCTTTATATCTTGTTTACTAGCTCCACAAGATTTGTCGAGTAGCATGCATTTCAGCTGCTTATGCTATAATTAGCATCTCTGAAGCACAGACTAGGACAGATGCACTCCATTACTATTGTACTACATTATAAAAAGGCAAATGTGTAGCTAGGCAAAGTGATGTGGATGAGAGTTATTGCATTGTTTAACTAAGTCACACATTTATCTTGATCAGCATATCTTTACAGAGGAGTATTGTACTCCAGCAGGTATGTATCCATTTTGTTGCCTACTTAATGCATATGCTGGAATGTAGTTAAGAATAATGTGAAGTACATCTGTATGTATTTTTAGAACTATACTCATGGCATGGCCTTGTTTTTCAAGCAATTTTAGAGGTACAGAAGATGTAGAGTAGGCTGAAAATATAATGCTGTGTGATAACTATGTAGACATGTTTCATGGAAAGGTCCTTTGATGGCACTTTTAGCATTTCACAGTTGTTTGGTTAGCACAATTGGTCCTAAGCCTGTTATTTTGTTTGGGAGGCAAAGATGAGTTCCGGCTATGGCACAAACTAGAATGGACTTATTTTGGGTGGGTGAGCATAGCTGAGTATCTGTTATGGCAGAAACAAGGATATGTTTCTCTTGTTACTCTCCTTGTTTCATATCCTCTCCCATTAGTCTTTGACCCCTGTTGAGTCTTTAAAGTCTATCAAGTGGGGGATAGTGACAGCCTCCTTTACTGCTTTATTTGTAAACAGTTTATTTGTACTTATGTGATCCTTATATGTATTATCATTTTTTGTCTTTCAGGACACAAATTGCCTGCTCGACATAGGTCCCCATTTACCGAGGCTGAGAATGACCTCATCATACAGGGCTTACTTCAACATCATGCAGTACTGTTGTCCAGAGGGCAGGCAAATATCTCTCAGTGTACAGCCCTGTGGGAAGAATTACTCTGCAAGATAAATGATATTGGGTGACACAATCACACCTATCAGTAGGTGCATCACAGAGCCACAGATATGATAGCTGCAAGGAGGCGTGCAGCTGCAGTGGCACATGTTTGTGAGATCACTGGTGGTGAGCCTACTGCAGAACCCCCTCTCACTGCCACAGAAAATTCCTGACAAACATTGCCACATAGGACAACTTCTAGCAATCAATGACCAAGTATGTCCTGGACGTGGGTGTCACTACTGCTTCTCAAGAGAATCCTCCAGGTATGCTTTGTTAGATCATCATTAGAACACTGTGGCATTCTGAAATAGTGTCAATAGTTTATGTGTGTATGTCAAGTTGCTTTTTGGGTGGGGGGATTTAAGACTAAGGGTAAACTAAGGGTAATGCTGCTCAATGCCAGAAGTCTAAATCTCAAAATGCACGCACTCGAGGCCCTTCTCAGTATGGAGAACATCGATGTCTGTGCTGTGACAGAAACCTGGTTCAAGGCTCCTGAGAGCAACCCAGCACCATCAGGTTTTACCTCATATCATGCGTTCCGGCCCCAAAATCCGGACAATACCAAGAAAGGAGGGGGGGTATCCATATTCATCAAGGACACCCACACCTCAAGACTGGTGGCAACGCACGATGCATCGGAGACCATCCAGGTGCAATTAACCATAGGCAAGACTGCTCTGCAAATTGTAGCATGTTACAGGCCACCCTCACAAACTCAGGAACCTCACATGGCCTTCCTGAAAACACTAGAGGGGATAAATGTATCACCAAACACCATCATACTAGGTGACTTCAATTACCCTAATATAGACTGGGAACACTACTCAAGCCCAAACACCCTAGCCCAAAAGTTCCTGGAATTCATAAACTCAAATGCCATGGAACAACTAGTCACCATCCCCACAAGATGAGAAAACATACTTGATCTCATCATCACGAACATGGGAGCACAATGTTCAACACCGGAAGTATACCCCTCACTGGTGAGATCAGATCACAAACTAATCTCGCTGGAGGTCCTCATCCCACCCCCACCTGAAATAAAAAGACCACAGTAAAGAACTTCGAAGCCGACTTCACACTTCTAAAGACTAGTGTGGTCTCCTTTAAGGCCCCGAGCCGTGGAAAACAGTACTCAAGCCGCTGAATCACTTACAAATGCCTTCTACCAGCACCTGCAGGACTGCATGGATAAGGCAATCCCAAGCAAAACAAAGACTCTTTGTACCAAAGGCAAGCATCCAGTCTGGTGGACCCCAGCCATAAACAAACTCTACAACAAAAGGAGGAAGCTACTACAAGATAGAGCAAAATCCTTAAAAGGTAAGACACCCTTGATCACTATAAGTAAAACTAAGAGCTCTCATAAAATCATCCAAAGCAAATTTTGAGAGAAAAATAGCTAAAGACTCAAAAGACAATCATAAGGCCTTCTTTAGCTATGTTAGAAACCTGGGAGGAAACTCCCAGATATGCTCAGAACTAGTTCAAAATGATGTGAAGATTACTGATCCTACAGAAATTGCCAACATACTGGCTGACAGGTTCAGTGCAAACTTCTCCCCCCCCCCCCAAAAGGAGAGATATCTATACCAAGTGATTGCAGCCTCCCAAACATCTCCAACGCCCAAGTGAGAACTGCTCTCTCCAAAGCAAAAAACACAGCATCCATGGGACCTGATGGTGTCCCGGCTGTGTGCTCCACGAACTCAACGAGGAATTAAACCCACAGCTAGGACAGCTGTTTAATCATAGTCTTACCTCTGGATACGTACCTAGGGAGTGGCGCACTGCAACTGTGGTCCCACTTCACAAAGGCGGTGCCTCCACCGACCCTGGAAATTACCGGCCCATTAGCTTGACAAGCCTTATCTGCAAAGCCATGGAGAGGATCATAATGGACCTCATAAATAAAGACATAGGGAATTTGCAGACTTTGGATCCATCCCAGTTTGGCTTTGTCAAAGGCAGATCATGCCTTCTAAACTTGGTTGACTTTTTCTAAACAGTCACCAAAGCCATTGATGAGGGAAAGGCAGTCCATGCAGCCTACCTTGATCTGGCGAAGGCCTTCGATACAATACCCCACTCGGGTATCATTGAAAAACTTATCAGCTTAAATGTTAACCCATACATCACAAGATGGGTTGCAAACTGGCTGAGTGACAGAACCCACAGGGTCAGAGTTGCTGGCGCCATGTCAGACTCAAAGCCTGTCACAAGTGGTGTACCACAGGGCTCAGTCCTGGGCCCACTCTTGTTTGGCATCTACTTTTCCAAAGTACAAGCAAACACAGGAGGGTTATGGCTGACAAAGTTTGCAGATGACTGCAAACTGGCCATAGTAGAAAACACATCTGACACAGATATCCTTCAGAAGGGTCTCACAGAAACGGATAACTGGTGCCAGAGCCATGGCCTAAAGTTAAATGCCAAAAAATGCATAGTCATACCCTTCGAGAAAAACAAGGTCACCCCTAGCTACCAAATAGGTGGCAATCCACTGAGCACAGAAGAAGTTATCAGGGACCTGGGGACCCAGGTTGATAGTAGTCTGTCATTCGACACCCATGTAGCTAAAGTAGTTAGGAAGACCTTCTACATTGCCCACCTTATCATGAAGGGATTCTCATCTAGATCAAGGGAGGTCATAGTCTCCCTATACTCATCACTCATCAGACCAATGATTGAGTACAATGTCCCATTCGGAATGTATCTGACCCGACACTTGCAGCAGCTGGAGAGGCCACAAAAGTTCCTCACCAAAAGGATAAAGGGTCTCAAACATCTGTCCTATGCTGCCCGACTGAAAGAACTCCAGCTCTATTCAGTCGCCATCATTGCTCAGAGGTGACCTTTGCCTAACATACAAGGCCATGTCAAACCCAGATTTGATGAATATGCTTCACCTCAAAAAATCTAGATCCGTCAGAGCCACAAGGGTGGGAGACTTAAACCTCGACACGGCTATTAATAGGACGTGCTGGAGGGATAGATTCATCACCCAAAGACTCCCTATGCTGTGGAACAAAATCCCAGTATATGTGAGGCAGAGCACCTCGCTGGCCTTGTTCAAGAGAAATCTTGACCAATGGATGGGAGATCGCAGATATACCCCAGGGATTACCTCAGTGTCACTGCTCGACAGAGGCACAGCAAAATAATGGGTATAGTTCCCCATACTAAAGGGGTGGCGTAAGCCACAAAACTATGGGCTAGGCTTGTAAATGCCCTCGGGCAGATAGCCTAGTATGAACCTATGAACCTATGAACCTATAAGATAGCTGCAGTTTAAGCTTATTTTGAAGTTGTCAGACACATTCTTGTTAACATTTGAGTTACTGCAGATATAGATGAGTAAAGGTATTACTCCCATTATACTGTTAAATGTGGTGCTGTTGCCATTTCCTCTTCCTTTACTTATTTCAGGACTGTCAGGAATTCAGCAACAGGGCTCCTGCAGTTGGTAAGCATAATACATTTATGTCAGTACTGTAAATAAATTCCAAGATATCTGATAACGTGTCCTCTAAGACTTGCTGTATGTATTGCTGTACTGTCTGCATGTCTGCATACCTGTTAACTGTACAGATTCTTGCTGAATGTCCAGATTTTTGACTCGTATTTCTGTCCTGTATTTCATATCATAGTGATTTTCTGGCAAACATAATGCAACATATGTTTAGGGCCATCATGGAGGCACAGGCATATTCAGAAAGGTGCGCCAGACAAATGCACAGGGTTGTAGATGTGGCACAGTCTGACACCTGTGACTGTCTCCACCGTGTTGTTCATAGGTTCATAGGTTGGTACTAGGCTATCAACCATAGGGCCTATCCAAGCCTAGCCATAACAATTTCCTGGCTATTTCTTCCCACAATATTTACTTCCCTGGAGCCCTGTCTAACAGGGTGACTGACATGATTCCCGGGGTAAATTTCCTATCTCCCATCCAGTCATCAAGGTTCCTTTTGAAGAGGGCCAAGGAGGCGCTCTGCTTGACAAGTATGGGCAGTCCATGATTCCATGGATTGGATAAATAACACATTGGAGCGAGGTCTGTCTGTGATGGAGGGAGGAGTATCTGTCATGGAAAGCACATTGTCTGCGGGCCAGCAACTACATCTGCTGCGACCCAACGTGGTCATGTCCGATCATGCTCCCGTAGTGGGAGTATTCCACTGCTCCATCAGGAAGTGTGTTGTCCACACCCAAACATGGCAGACTGTGGGGTCATGCTCTTGGGCATTCCCTTGAAGGGAGCATGTCCAGCTGACATCACCTGCGGGTAGTAGTCCTGCATCTGACCTTGGGCATGGAGTTTCTAGTGCAACTCCTGGCAGAGCCAGTTCTCATGGTCAGGGACAACAATGATGAACTGTAAACTTTACCATGCATGGCTCAAATCTGTCCAACATACAGACATGTACAGCTAGCACTCAGCTTGGCTGTATGCATGTACACACTTACACACCAATGTTACATTGAAGGCACCTACAGACACATACACATTTTCATTGTACATCTTGCCTGCTTCACTTCCTTACTCACACACTCTCACACACCTTTTGTGTCAGCCTAGGCCTCCTGCATATCCACACAACACCCTATGCAAATGATGATAACTGAGCCATATCCCTGTTTCCTATCTTTTGGATTCAGTGATAGTAAATCTTTGTGTCTGATGAACAGGGTGACTATTTACTTAAATGATTAATTAATGATAATTATTACATCTGCATGTGTGGTGTTGAACTGATGATTGCATCTGTCAGTTATATTGTACTTGGCCAGTTATAAAGATGCTGCCATCATCATTTCACTAATTTACAGTGGATGCTCTTGTAAAAGTTGTGAAGTTAACAACTGAAATCTGTATCATACAATTTTAAACTTTCCCTGTAATTATTTTTATTACAGAGTTATGGTGCACATCAGAAGTCACAACAT
Source organism: Protopterus annectens (assembly GCF_019279795.1). NCBI lineage: Eukaryota > Metazoa > Chordata > Ceratodontiformes > Protopteridae > Protopterus > Protopterus annectens. Next base: position 1,704,427,582 of record NC_056741.1, on the reverse strand, counting down.
CAGATTCAGATATCAGGATTTTAAGTATGCACTGTAGTCAACTCTCATCAAAACAGTAATACAGAATAACAGTGTTTCTGGCCTGTACATCCCATAGCTTCATAGGTACAGAGGATGTTACTAGGCTATTGACCTGATGGTGTTTAGAATCCTAGCCATTAAATCACAATATAAAATTCAATGTCAGATATTATGTATAGGCAAGAACTACCCATGTCCAGGTGAGAAACAGGGGCAATGCAGGGCAGAGATTAACAGCTTCACATCAAGTCATCCAGGCTCTGATGAAAAGGTGTCAGGGAGGTGATCAGCTTGACATAGTTTCCAGAGGAGTGGCAACCTATGGGAGATGTATCTGTCTCTCTAGCATGTCCTATATATGTCAGCCTATATTGATGGCCCTTGAACAGCTGACTGTAGTCCTAAATGACATATGTAGGGGCAGCATTGTAAGGCATACATAAGCCACCTCGAAGCAGTCTATATCATACTGAGTATAGTGACAGCTACATCAGTCTGTCCATATTAGACATGTTTGACACCCTGATTTATATTACTTGTAAATCTCTGAGGTCTGTCAAGTTTCTACAGGTGTCTGCTACACTACATAGCCTGAGGAGGGATGACTATATGGGATTTAGAACTGAATGTGATAATGCTGCAATGACTTTCCTAATCTGATATAATATGTAGAAAACCTTCTTCACCACAGTAGACACATGTTGCAGTCTACTTGTGTTCCCAGGTCTATCAATGCAGAAATGGGGATTAGGGCATTCAGGGTTATGTCATAATAAACTGGAATATTGTTAATATCAAAGGAAATGATGATGTATTTATATGAAGGTCATTTAACAGTACAGAGTTATCATCAGTCATTAGTCTGTGTAAGTCCCTTTTGAACAGCCCTCAAATTGTTAGGGAATACAATGATAACACCTAAGTGTCCTTCAACCACAAACTTGGCTAGCCACAGACAGTCTGTTTTCATCTGGACTTCAGAGAAGTACATTGCAAACATGAATGGATACAGTAGTGACACTTGTGGTAACCCATGGGTGATGGTTCTGCTGCTAGAGGTGAACTCTCCAGCTTTAAATGAGTGTTGTTTGCCTGTGAGCCAGTTTGCAACCCACCAGACAACACAGCAGTTGATATTCTCCAGTCTTCACTTCTCACTGATGCATGAATGTGGAAGGCCTTGGCCATGTCAAGATAGACAAAGTCAATGCTGTGCACACATGCTATGTCTCTGGTCACATTACTGAATACTACCAGTTTTGGCATGTGCAACTTTCTCTTGAGAAAACCAAGTTAGAACAGATGTAGTGTTTGGATTTCCTTGTATCTGACATCCATGAAAATCCATTCCATTTTCTTACAGCTGAGGCTTGTGAATCTTAATGGGCTATAAGTACATGCGTATGTTACTGATTCACCCTTATGTAGGGGGAAATAGGTTGCTGATTTCAGATCTGTGTGGATAAAGGCAGCACACATACTGTGATTGAATAAGATGCCTAGTGCAGTAGTTCACTGGTTAAGAACATTAAGAATACATGCTGGAATACCATCTGGTCCCATGGAGGCTGTGTTCCTCATCTTGGAGAGAGCAGTGATTACTTGCTCTTGTAGATGGAGGTTGCAGGTGATGATGAAGACATTCTGTGGTAAGGCTGGGGTGGGTGGGGGGTTAATTTTTATGTAAGCATGTCTGCTAGCAGGTTTTCAATTTAAACTGGTCAGTGTGTGCAGTGCCATCCACAATCAATTCAGCACACATCTGAGTTATACCTTTGATGTTGCAGATGTAGCAGATGAAAGCATTATTGTTAGCCTTGGCTATGGTTTCAACATATTTCCCTTAGCTGCTCTGTGAGAATTTTACAAGGTGTCTTATTGTCTTGTTTAGGCTGTGAATGTTCATCTTCCAGTTTGGGATTTACACTTTTGCATTTGTGGACATCAGCTTTGTTCACTTACTCTATAATCAAGTAATGTCAGACATCCATCAGCATGGTAATTATTTTCGTAAGGATCTTTCTTTGATCTTATCAGGTACATCTGTGTCTATACATTTGTGTAGAAGTTTATATAGGTCACCAGGGTATACCTTACTATAGTTGGCAATGTCTTCTGTGGAAGCAGGAGTTTGGAAGATTATACCATCTGATAGGATGGTGTAGTTATCTTGGAAGATGTATGTTCAGCTGACTTCCCATTTTTTAATTCTGTACCTATTGTAAATCATAAAAAAACTACTTTATGGTTGGATTGAAACAGTGCAGGCCCTACACATGAGGATTAGATCTAGAATATTACAGACACGTGAGGGTGGTGCAGTCTAACTTCCATGGCATATGAGTTATCAAAGTCCAGGAATTATTATACAAGTGAGTTTGGCCTCAAATAATGATCTTAATTGTTCTTGGTATGATCTTTACTGTAAACTCTGAAGGTGTATATGAAAAACTTTTCTGGATATAAATGAACAACAACAGTAATATTGATAAGATGTTTTCTGCATTGTTGTATGAAGTCATTTTTTTTTATTTCATGTGTGGAGCTTTTCTCCCTGGGCCTCTGCTGAAAGTGGACTTTGTCCAGTTGGACCATCCCGGTTAACAAATGTAAGCTAAATAAATAAATAAATAAATAAATAAATAAATAAAGTTAAATACATTTCACAATCAGTGTAGTTATAGTTGATATCATCCCTGAGGAGGTTGTATTGTTCAACTTTAATTGTTACAAGTACTTATAAATAGGTTGTGTGGCCTTTCTTGTTCATAGAAGGGGATATATAACTGGTGATTGCATTAAGGGGTTTCTTAGCCACAGTAAACTGGAGTTACATTAACTCTATAGATTTATGTTGTCTAACCCATATAGAGGAGGAATTATCTTCAGTGTAGAGAGATACACCACCTCCTGTGGTTCCCACAACTTCAAATTGCAGTCGGAATGTGTGGAAGGCATTGGAGCCTTGCAAGGCTGAGTTACTAACTACGGTCTTGAATCAGGTTTCTTTGACTGCACAGAAGTCCATCCCTTCCATTGGAACAAATGTTAATAAAGAGTGCATTTTCTGATGTTAACTACCACAGTTTAGCAGCATGACGTTTACTTTGTTGGAAGTATATATTTTCACATAGTAACTTCTGTTTTTGTGACCTTGCTTAATAAAGGCATTATTGCCAGGTGAAGTCCATGTCTTGCAAATCAGCGTGGTCTATCCACAATGTTATCCCACACTGACAAGAACTGGAGCCCCATAGAATGACACCAGACACATAACCAATTTTAGAAGATCATTTATTCTTTATATTGTTGTCTCATCCTAGGCGAGCTTATAATGCTGGTAAAATATAGGGACATAGATGCTTGGGATACATATTTAGAAAGCTCAGTCATGTCTGTCTCTATATATTCTTTAGAGATTTGTCTCAAGTTGTGCATGCCAACACTAACTATTATGGATTAATAGTGGGACTTGTTGTGGAGGGACTTGATTGCACGTGCAATGTGACAACTGTTTGTGCCACACAGCTGACCCTAAATTTCTCCTTGTTTAAGCTGGAAAGTGGGGCAGGTGTATGTCTCACCGTTCAATCAACTATAAAGTCAACCTTTGCAATAGAAGACTGTTGCCTTAGGCACTTCCTGGACGAGACACTAGTGCTCCTTTTTTATGTATATTGTGTGCTTTGGATTTAGTGGTTTAGTGTTAGGTGTACCATGCTTGTGTTTTGGATGTCACTGCTGTTTGTAAGTTGCTGGAGAGTATCTCTGCCCATGAAAGTACTTCATTGATGTTGTAGTATAGGCCTGAAGCATTATCTGCACTGAGTCAATAAAAACATATCAACTTGGCTAGCATAAGAAAAAGAGGAAAACTGAGAAAAGGATAGGTTATGTGATATGATGCTATTTTAGGGGGACTAACAAATGCAGTGTACAGTAGGAGGTCTATCCAAAGTGGGATCTATAGTTCTCTTGTGGAGAGAGAAGATGTGGCATTACTGCTTATTTGTCTGAAATTTGCCCAGCTATGTTGTGCTGTTGAAGATCTGCTCTTCTAGATAGCATTGGCTGAGTGTAATGGAAAATAATTGTATTGTTTTTTTCGGCATCTATAACCATAAACAGTTAAGCTCTTTACATGGAAACAACAGCAGAACAGCTAAGACAATGAAACACTGTTAAAGCGCAAAATGAGACCAAAAACAGTTACCTTCAATTCTATAGCCCTTGTGTACACTCCAGGCACAAGGGTACAGGGGCATTTTCTCACAAATAATGTGCCATGATGCTTACTTATCAGTAGTTGAACTGAACTGGATTCATCCAGTGTGAATCTAATGTATAGTTCAAGTAACGCAACTGCAACAGAGTAAAAATAGTAATTGACATTTTGTTTATTCATAACATTACATAGCAAGAGAGTCAAAAGCAGCACAATATTTTCCAAAATTAATCATAGCAGCACAAAACAACTGAGCTATACTTTTTCTTAAATAAGGAAAAGCAGCAGGTGGGCATACTGCAGGACTCTCACTTCATAACAATGACTAAAAATAATGGTGTGATGAATATACATAGAACAGTGCTTCATAGGCTGCTGTAAAACACTCTCTGTGTAATATCAAGTAACAGCTCAGACACACACATACCATCTTCCCCCAAGTTGACTGCATCAGGAACAGAACCTCTGCCTATCTAAGTACACAAACTACAATACACGATAGTTAACACACACACCACAACACAAGGCTGATTTTAACATGACAGTAGGTGATGTTAGAGTATATGATATCAGCAAGCCATATGGGGGAATAAGAGCTTGTGAGGCTTGCTTGAAATGGATGTTTGTGGAAGCACCAAAACACTGCAAAAGCATGCCATTGGGGAAGTCAGTCTGGGATACACTCTTCTTTATGGAGGCCCACATACACAAACACACACACACACACACACACACACACACACACACACACACACACACACACACACACACACACACACACATACATACACACACACACACACACACACACACACACACACACACACACACACACACACACACACAGTCTGTTGCAGTGAGAAGCAAATCCCTACCTAAGGTCACAGACTACAGAACACAGTACTTAAAGCAAGCACAAGAGCACAAGTCAGATTTTAACAAGACTGCAGGTGATTGTATAGTAGATGACATCAGCACGCCATGTGGGGGGACAAAAGACTGGATGCCTGTTTGAAATGGATGTTTGTGCAAGCACCAAAACACTGCAAAAGCATGCCATTGGAGAAGTCAGTCTGGGATACACTCTTCTTTATGGAGGCACTCACACACACGCACGCACGCACACACACACACACACACACACACACACACACACACACACACACACACACACACACACACACACACACACACACACACACACACACACACACACACACAAAACAGTCTACATCAGTAAGAATCAAACCCCTAACTATCTAGGTACACAGACTACAGAAAATAGTCCTTAACTCGTGCACCACAGCACAAGTCTGATATTAACTGGACTGCAGGTGATCTTATAGTAGATGACATCAGCAGGCCTTGTGGGGGAAAAGAGGTTGGAGGCCTACTTGAAATGGATGTTTGTGTAAGCACCAAAACACTGCAAAAGCATGCCATTGGAGGAGTCAGTTTTGGATACACACTTCCACTCTTCTTTATGGAGACACACACACGCGCGCATGCGCGCACACACATACACACACACACACACACACACACACACACACACACACACACACACACAGTCTACTTCAGTAAGAATCAAACCCCCTACCTATCTAGGTACACAGACTACAGAACACAGTCCTTGACACATGCACCACAGCACAAGACTGATTTTAACAGGACTGCAGATTATCTTATAGTAGATGACATTAGCAGGCCATGTGGGGGACAGGAGGTTGAAGGCCTGCTTGAAATGGGTGTTTGTGCAAGAAGGAAAACACTGCAAAACCATGCCATTGGAGAAGTCAGTTAGGGATACACACTTCCACTCTTCTTTATGGACACGCACACACACACACACACACACACACACACACACACACACACACACACACACACACACACACACACACACACACACACACACACACACACACACACACACACACACACACACAAACACAGTTGACAGCAGTGAGAAGAGAACCCATACCTATCTAAGGCACACAGACTACAGAACTACAGTACACAGTAGTTAATGCATGCCCCACAGAACAAGTCTGATATTACCAGGACTGCAGGTGATCTTATAGTAGATGACATTAACAGGCCTTATGGGGGAAAAGAGGTTGGAGGCCTATTTGAAATGGATGTTTGTGCAAGCACCAAAACACTGTAAAGCCATGCCATTGTAGAAGACAGTTAGGGATACATAATTCCACTCTTCTTTATAGACACACACACACACACACACACACACACACACACACACACACACACACACACACACATACACACACTCACACACTTGACTGCAGTGAGAAGAGAGCTCCTACCTATCTAAGGCACACAGACTACAGAACTACAATACACAGTAGTTAATGCATGCCCCACATAACAAGTCTGATATTAACAGGACTGCAGGTGATCTTATAGTAGATGACATCACCAGGCCATGTGGAGAAAAAGAGGTTGGAGGTCTGCTTGAAGTGGATGTTTGTGCGAGCACCAAAATACTGCAAAAAATGCCATTGGAAAAGTCAGTCTGGGATACACACTTCCACTATTCTTTATGGAGAGACAGACAGACACACACACACACACACACACACACACACACACACACACACACACACACACACACACACACACACACACACACACACACACACACACACACACACACACACACACAGTCTATTGCAATGAGAAGCAAAACCTTACCTAAGGTCACAGACTACAGAACAAAGTACTTAAAGCAAGCACAACAGCAGAAGCCAGATTTTAACAGGACTGTAGGTGACCTTATAGTAGATGACATCAGCAGGCCTTGTGGGGAAAGAGGTTGGAGACCTGCTTGAAATGGATGTTTGTGCAAGCACCAAAACACTGCAAAAGCATGCCATTGCAGAAGTCATTTTGGGATACACACTTCCATGCTCCTCTATGGAGACACACAAATACACACACTTATACACAGTCTACTACAGTGAGAACCAAACACCTACCTATCTAATTGCACAGAGTACAGCACACAGTGCTTAGTGCAAGGGCCATGTCACAAGTCTGAGTTATATCAGTCTGCAGGTGCACTTATAATAGATGACATCAGCAAGCCATGTAGGCAACAGCAGCTTGGGAGGCCTGCATAGGTACGTCACTTCTTAGTGGCATCTGAGACTAGTAGCATAACATAAGTATACTGTTTAGAGGCCCAGGTGTGTAACAACACAAGTATGCTTAGTGAGTATATTTAGCTGTTTGAGTATGGCAGAGCAAGCCTGTGAGCACAACCAAATGGCCTTGTCCATGAAGGGGCACACAACATTATATATTACACTTTGCATTATGGTTGATATATGTGTTGAAAAATTAAGGAGACCCCAGAGTTGTACTGATTGTTACTGTGGTTGGTGGTGGGGAAACAAATGGATGGATTGTAAATACATGTACATATATTTATATTGTTCCCTCAGTTTGCAATGTTTCCACATGTAGTTTTAGATCAGGCAAAGGAACTGAGAAATACAGAGCAATAACATATCAATGTATATATCTATATACATATATAATGTAATAGCACAAGAAGCATCAGATCTGTGGGTCTATATCACATTGTCGAACTTTTAAAAGTTTGAACGCCATATGGTCGACACCATAAGATCGAACTTTTAAAAGTTCGAACATTTCAGCGGAGATCTCCATATAGTGTGGAATGGGAAGATTTCCCTTTCTGCACTGTAGTGCGATCTCAGAGTTGGTATATTTAAAGAGTGGGGGTGGGGGTGCAGTGGGGCTCGCTTAAACTGTTTAGGTAGGTTTTTTTCTTTTGTTTATTTTTTTATTACATTTTCGAACTTTTAAAAGTTTGATCATATGGTATCGACCATATGACATTCGAACTTTTAAATGTTCAGTTATGTAATATAGATGAAGATTTGCATGATGGTTAGCTATGTGTACATGTATGCACATTTGCCTCTTTGCCTGTTTGCACATAGGTAAGCAGTGTGCAAACACAAGCTGCATTGCTAACATCTGGGACTTACTTCTTCCTCTTTTGGCTTTTCACGGTTAGGGATCACCACAGTGGATCACCTGTCTGCTCATGATTGGCAGTGGAGTTTTACAGTGTCGAGTTGTCAGCCCAATGCCCAACCTTCCACTGAAGGCACACACATGCACACACTCACGCCTAGGGCCAATTTAGAGAATCCAATCCACCTACAGCATGTCTTTGGGATGTTAGAGGAAACCGGAGCACCCGGAGGAAACCCACGCAACAACAGGAAGGGCATGCAGATTTCGCACAGAAAACACCCCAGCTGAGGATTGAACCGGAGAACCTCTTGCTGTGAGGTGGCAATGCTAACCACTGCACCACTGTGGCCGCCCAACATCTGGGACTTACTATTATGTAATATATACCTGCTACTACAGCCTCCTCCTCTCTCTCCTCCAGGCCGGGATTTCCCAATGACTAAGAGCAATAATTGAAAGTATCATTTTTCTGTTTTTGACAGTCTGACATAAATCTTATCTTTTTTTCCCTGTTTCTGCAATGCTGTGCTTTGAGCAAACTAGATAAGCCTTCTCAAAAAATAAAACAAACAGGATAAATATTAAAAGTATGGGACACATAATCAAAGTCTGTAAAATCACACTATCAATTGATAGTATACATCCAAAACTTATGTCAGGATTAGAACCCACACACTAATACAGCTTCAGCAAACAGGATGGCTGCCACAGAAGCAGCTTACCAGCACAGAACTGGGGTCAGTCATCATGCAACCAACTGCATAAGAATGTACACTGCTATCAAACCATGGACTGTATATTGTGCAAAGTAATTCTCGCTATTATAGTTAGACATAGAGCAGTTAGTAATTACACAACCTGTCATAATTATGGTTGCAAATATACATCTCTCTGTCTTACATGTCTGTGTTTGTTGGTAATTCATCCATTGCCTAACACATGCAATATGTAAGTAATTTTATATAATTGTCCTTAAAATGTGAGACGATATTAACTGTGGCATAAACACATATATACTGTGGATTTAGGCATAGCATAGCTGAGTTACTGTTATGGCAGGTAGAAGGGTACACTCCTCTTTTGGGGGCGGGGAACAAAGCGCAGTTACTGTTATGATACAAACAAGTCTGAAGTCCGAAACTGCAATGTGTAGCCTCACTTTCTAACTTCTGTCTTGAATGATTTACCAGTATTCTGCATAGGTATGACTGTGTGAATATTTCATGTTTGAGGCCTAACAATTACAAATGGACACATTTTAGTAAATTAAGTATCTGTAGTCACATGTTAATGTAATTTCTGTACAAATCCACCACTATTTACTTTCTTACTGTACCAAGTTAAGAGATACATGGATACATCATAATAATCTTCAAGAATGCATTATAGTTTCAGGAATTACCTTGCAAATGCAGCAGTTGACACACCCTTAGTTCAGGGATGACTCTCTCTGATGCAAGCAGTACACAGACAACACATAGATAGGTAAAGGTTGTGTGAGCTACTTGGCATCAATTTTAATATATGTATGCGAGTAGTAGAAAGGTATTAGGTCCCTAGGTGGCCAGTGAATGTGCTATGCTTTGTCTCTTAGCCAAAGCAAAGGCATGCTGACCACTCCTATGTCTGCCTACAGGGACAGCAACTGGTGGTTCTTCCTTAGAGTCCTCCTCTGACTGTGGCTGTGGTGACCTAGGCATTGGTGGGGGGATGTGTGTCCCTTACCCTTGCTGATCCTGCTGCAACTGTTTCCGCAGGATCAGATTGTGGACCATAGCACACACTGTGAATATCTGTGTACATGTGCATGGATTATAAGACATGGCTCCACTAGATATATCTAGGCACTAGAACCGTGACTTCAGCAGCCCAAATACACACTCTTTGATGTTTCTAGTTTGAGATTGTGCCTCATTATGACATTCTTCCATGGGTGTGAGTGGACTTCTGATGGGTAAAATCATCCACGGTTCCAGGGCTTAGCCAGCATCACCTACTAAATGGCCCTGTGGGATGTTCCCCCTAGCAAACATCTGGTACAGCTGCGATATGTGCCGGATATGGGAGTCAAGATAACTGCCAGGTTTTCCAGCACAGACATTCAAGATAATTCTCTGAGCATCACACATGACATAGTAGTTGATGGAGTGTTATTCTTGGTGGTTAATGTAGATTCTGCCCTGCTCACCAGGTGGTGCCTTGATGTGTACAGGAGTGCAGTCTATGGCACCCAGTACTTCAGGGTAGTGCACTACATGGTTGACCTGTTGCATATTGCTGGCCCTCTCCTCAGAAGAATGGGAAAAATATATGTGCTCATTGGCATGTATGAGCATAGTATCCAGGAACTGGTGAAGGATCCTGGATTCTCATGCCTGTGACACACCCATCATGTCCCCAGTTGGTCTTTGGGAAGTACCTGTAGCTAATATTCTAAGGGCTATACATACCTTGGTTTCCACTGGGATGGGTTCCACTCTTTTGGCTCTGAATTGAGGCTGGCAGAGCTCACAGAGTTCTTGTAATGTGTCCCAATCCACCCTGTAGCACTGTACAATCTCCAGCTCATGTTGCACCTGGCAAGTTACCTTGGGCCTGAACACTCTTCTCCTTCTTGGCCTAGGCCTACTGTCAGTAGTACCAGCAGCATTGGCGTCAGCCTGCAGCAACCCCTAGCATTATCTCAGTTAAAATTTCCAAGTCTCTACTCCAATGGTATTGAAGTATTGAGGGAAAGTAAGATTGTAGGCTACATGGATACTTTATACATTTGGTGAACAGGTCCACTATGTGGGATTGTCTAATTATGATTCAATTCACCTGCTTAGGCTGTAATTAGCATGATTTAACACACTTGCTTGAGTGCTCAGTAGTGCACTATGCACACCTTTATGTGGCTCAGTGCACCGTTGCATAAATAAGGTAAACATAAGCAAAATTCATATTTTTATCCTGTTTTCCTGATATTGCACAAACATGGAACATAAAACGTGCAGAAAAGCTTGTACATCCTATACTCAAACTCAGGACCATTGGGACTGTAGCCCTACACATACACATGCTGCCACAGGAATATTTACATAACAAACATACTAAAACTAGCCTTTTATTGCTCTGTTTCCCATGGGTGGACTAAGCACACCAATGAGCAAACATGTTAAGAAAAAAAAAGGGAAGCTGAAACACCCTCCTGATGTCATCACTCACTGTTGACATCCATTGGAGACAATAACACTGTGTAGGTGCATACACAAAGTGAACATCCCTATACACTTACTCTTTTGTGTTATAAGTCTACTGAGTTTTGGCCTCATTTGCATAATCATCATGCTGACAGCCTTGAATCTACATGGTTAGTAGCCATATAAGCAGGGAAACTGTAAGGGAGCACAATGTTGTAAACACAAGGCAGGCTATTACTTTGCTTAAATATGCGACACATACTACATAATGTTTACAGTACATTAGAATACTCTGTTTCATGTGTTTTAAACATTTTAGCAGCTTGCATTTTTACTTGCCCTTGTTTACACATATACACCTGTACGTGGATATTTTCCAAGTACACTCCGAACATGTACCCAGAATGTACACAGTTTCATTATAGGTTGTTTGATCACTCACTTGTGTTGATTTGCTTCATTAGCATACATTTGAGCTACTTATGCTGAAATCTGCATCCTAATTCTGCGATGATACAGCAGTAGCGTTGTTACCTCACAGCAAGAGGTTCTTCAGTTTGATTCTTGGCTTGGCTTGGGAGTGCCTTCTGTGTGGAGTCTGCATGTCCTCCCCACGGTTGGGTAGCATTCAAAAGACATGCGTGCGTAAATGGGCGTGCCTTTGTTGAAGGTTGGGCGTCAAGCTGGCACCTCGGTGTTTCGTAAAAAAAAATCTACTGTCAATCATTAGCGGACCGGAGTTCCTCTGTGGCAACCCCTTACCGGGAAAAGCTGAAAGACAAACAACAACATGCTGAAATCTGCATCCCACGAAAGTTTCCATATTTGTGCATGAGTGTGTATGATTATGAGCCATTAAAAGGAGTTTACTGAATCTAAATCTTACCGCACCTGTGAATACATTGTGCCACAACACACACATGGTAAAATTTATTGTGTAAGCTTTACTAAATTCTCTCAATGGTTTAAAATATAATTTCTCCTGAACATTCTCTTTCCCAAGACTTGAAGAATTTATGTCAATATCTTTTGTTACTCCCCACATTATAACATTAATTTTGGTATGCAAATGATGTTCATGCAGGTGTTTGAAATGAACCAGCAAGTTAACATCAAATTAGCGAATAATGCTTCTGAATGTAAAGCACTTAACAGGGTGTGAAATTGTGGCAACAACTTCAGTTACTTAACTTGACAACATTCTCAATGCAGACAGTGACTTCTGAGCATCTTCCATTTGAATATCTTATATGTGCTACCAATTTCATTGCTTACCCAGCATAAATAGTATATAGGCCAATAGCAATTTTATGTCCGAAATACAAAATACTGGAGAAATATTTTAATAAGCACCTACTGAGTCACATAATCAACAACTATCTATTGTTACCTACTCAGTAAGGCTTTCACCTAGGATGTAGCACAGATGCTGCTCTATTATCCTTTTTAAACGCCTTACAGATTATCCGAATCAATATGCAATGACCAGAACAATTTTCTTAGACCTGTCAAAGACTTTGACACCATTTCACAGGAATTTCTTCTCAGTAGAGTTGCGTACAACTCCACCATGCTGCTTCTTTCTCTCCATCACTAAACTTAGTAAACTAAAACTTCCCCAGCTAATATCCAACCTTCTGTAGCTAACCAGCTACTACTTCCTTTAGCTCCTGTATGCTTGCACATATGTGTATGTCAATACAAAAACAAGAGTACAGGGCCAGGTGTGTAAAAGGAGTCAGTGACAAGTAAAACCACTGATTGGTGTGGTTTCATATGTGTATATGTTTACATGTTTGGCATCTGTCTGTACTTGTGTAGTCTGCATACTGATAAACTCATACTACTTTAATGTTTGCTACATAGAATTGCCTGCACTGTACTTCATAAAATGTTTCTATCTTTTGTAACTAAATTACAAACTGTATCTGCTGTATTGTAATTGCCAGACTGTTGATGAAATGGGCCCAGTTTGGATCAGTCCACTACACCAGTCATTGAGCCTAACAAACATGGTTACAGTGAGAGACATAAGTTACAAAATATAATTATCCTCATGCATTACAAATAATGAGTTATGCCACATGATATCTAACAGTTAGAGAGACCATATGGCTTAGAGGTTAAGGTCTTTGCCTCCCATGCAAAAGATACATGGTTCAGTCCTGATCTCCAACCAATGCCCGTTTGGAGTTTGCATGTTTTCCCTGTGTCTCCGTGGGGTTTCTTCCATGTCCAAAAAACATGCTGAGTGTTTCCATCTCAAACTCACCAATGAATGGAGCTATGGGCAGCAGCACAGACTCTATATGGTGCCCTATAGGGGGAAGAGTTGTACAGGCCAACTGCTTAGGGCATCTACTATGGTGCGCAGTATCCTCAAGATAGGAGAACACAGATCACAGACTGCATGCCGTGGAAGGGCTAGCCACTTGAGAGTGTAACATATGGCTCTAGATGATTCAGCCATGTTGACTAATATCACCATAGTTACTGGTGATAAGTGGGTTGACGACCCGGTCTACTCTGACCCATGCCAAGGATCTGTGCTAACGGTGAGAGGGGTATATGTGCCCTTATTGGCCAGTGTGTTCCTGCCATAAAGCCCAGTAGCCCTGAGTCAATAATCTACTGGCTGGCCAGTGTCTAGTTGCCCAGCCTGGGTTACCTGGAATAGCTCTGTTGAGCAAAAGCTGGCTGTAAAACCAACCAACCTGCCAAACATGAACTGAGAACTGCTACACTTAATGTAGGTTCACTGACAGGATGCAGTTTGGAAGTGGATGACATGATGATACAGAGGCGGCCAGACTCCAGGAGACAAGATGGAAGGGCAGTGCAGCAAAGCCACTTGGCTTGGGATCCAGAGTCTACTACTCAGGTGAAGGGCAAGCTAGAAATGGTGTATGAAGTGTGATGAGAGAGAGGCTTCAGAAGGCATTAAGGGATATCATCAGAATTAATGACAGACTCATGGCAGTCAGACTCTAGTGTATTGATAGGACAGTATTCATAATCTCAGACTATGCCCCACAGCAGGGTTGTGATAGTGAGGAAAAGAGAGCATTCAGACAGCAGTTGCAGGACCTACTAGATAAAGCAGGACAACATGAATTGGTGTTGATAATGGGTGACCTGAATGCACATATCAAGACAGACAGAACATGATATGAGGACTGCCTGGGTCCACATGGGTGGGGCAACAGGAATAAAGAAGGAGAAGCCATTCTAGACTTCTGTCTGGCAAATGGCTTGATAGTAGCCAGCCCATGTTTCAGAAAGAGAGACAGTCACAAGATCACATACAAGAGTAGTCAATATACAACTCAGGTAGACTTCCTAATAGTAAGGAAAAGGCACTGGGGCAGAATCCATGATTGCAAAGTCATCCCCAGTGAAACAGTCGGCCCACAGCATAAACCACTAGTTGCTACAATCAGCTGCAAGCAGTGCTCAGAGAAGGCTCTAAGGTCAACAGAGACTAGGATGAAGACCTGGAAGCTGACTGGAGAGAAAGTACAACAGTTCAAGGAATTACTCAGGGTTCTAGCCCCTTAAGAAGAGGAGGAAATAGGTGGAGTTGAAAAAGAATGACAGCACCTAAAGGCAGCATCAGCATGTGTTAGGACTAAAGAAAAGATATGTGGCCGAGCCAGGTATGGAAATAAGGTACATAAGGAAAGCTGGTGGTGGAATGCAGAAGTCCAGGAAGTCATCAAAAGAAAAAAAGGAGTGCAGGAAGAAGTGGGAGACAGAAAGGACTGACCAGGAAGGATTACTGGTTGGTTAACAAAGAAGCTTAGAAAGAAGTTGCGATTGCAAAGAATAGGGCATCAGAGGCACTGTACCAACTTCTGGAAAGTGAGTCATTAAGGGGCACAAAGAAATGATATCAGGTTGCAAGGCAAAGACAGAAAGATAAAGAAGATAGTCAGACACCCTTCATAAGGGATGCCAGCAACAACCTCCTCACCAGCCCAGAGGACATCAGAGGAAGATGGAAGGAGTATTTTCAGCAGCTTCTGAATGAAGAAATCCCCACAGAGGCTGTACTGCTCCAGAAAAAGCCTATGGTAAGAGAAGAAGAGGAGCCCACACTAGAAGAAGTAATAACAGCAGTAAGGAAGATGAAGTCAGGGAAAGCAGCAGGCTCAGATGAGGTCACAGCAGATATGATAAAGATGCTGGGTGAGATAGAGGAGAAATGGCTCCTGAGGGTACTAATAGCAGTGTGGAGAGAAAGACATATCCCAGATGACTGGAGAATAAGCATACCCATGCCAGAGTACAAGAACAAAGTGGACATCCCACAACTGTGGGCAGTACATTGGCATCAAACTCCTATCACACTGCATGAAAGTTCTGGAGAGGGTGATTAAAAAATGGATATGCAGAGTAGTAAAACTCTAGATCGGAGATGAGCAGTTTGGATTCAGATCAGGATGCAGCACAACTGACCCAATTTTTGCACTGAGACAGATACTTGAGAAGAAGCTAGAGATGAGGTGAGAGTCCAACTGAGCATTCCGAGACTTGGAGAAAGCATATGACAAGGTCCCAAGAAAGCTGATTTGGGCAGTACTACGGTGGTTTGAAGTCCCAGAAGCATTGGTAGAATTAGTGCAGGCTATGTACAAGGACCCAATGACTCAAGTATGAACAGTGTTCAGCCTCACAGAAGGGTTCCCAGTGGGTGTGAGTGTACATCAGCATTCATCTCTGAGCTCACTGATATTCATACTGGTGATGGACTACATTAGCAAACAGGTTGGAGGGGACGGATCAACAAAGCTGCGGTATACAGACAATGTGGCAGTAAAGGCAGACTCTGAGCTAGAACTTCAGCAAAGGATAGGAGAATGGAATGCAAATTTGAAGGCACATGGGATGAAACTAAGCACAGATAATATGGCAGTAATGGCAGCAAATTTGGGAAATCAGAAGAAGCTAAGAATAGAGATAGAAGGGAAGACAGCGGAACAGGTAAACAGCTTCAAGTATCTGGGAGTAGTTGAGGAGAAGGGTAGTCTGAATGAAGAGGTCAAAGCTAGAATCAGAGGGGCTGCAGCCAACTGGCATAGAGTATCAGGAGTAGTCTATGACAGAAGAATGCCAAAGAAGCTGAAAAGTAAGGTGTACAAGACAGTGGTGTGACCAGTACTACTGTATGGTACAGAAACCTAGGCAGTAGAGGCAGAACAGTTGAAGAAGCTAGAGGTGATTGAAATGAAGTGCCTGAGAAAGGTGATAAGATGCACACTGTGGGACAGGCGAAAAAATGAGGACATAAGAGTAGAAGCCAAAGTAGCTCCAATTGCAGAAAAGAGCAAAGAGAACAGATTATGGTGGTTTGGGCACATGTAGAAAAGCAGAAGACAATCTGGTGAGGGAGATTTGGGACAGACAGGAAGAAGGTAAGAGGAAGCGAGGACGTCCAGCAAAGAGGTGGATGGATTGTGTGAAAGAAGATCTGCGACAGTCAGGTATGAGTGTTGAAGAAGGCAGAAGTGTAGCACTGAATCAAGAGAGTTGGCGAAAGTTAACATGATACCCCGACCCCATGTAGAAAAAAGGGAAAAGGGGGGGGCTGATGATGATGATGATGAATCTAACAGTATCCGACTTAGAATACATATTATCCTTAGCAAAAATTCACTGCTGTTTTGTGCTACAACTCTGTCTTAACTAGCCTGCGTTTCTTCTCTTTTACATGCTGCACAGTTTATGTATCTTTCATATCTTGTCTACCATCATACCTCAGCACTAACGTTCCATGATAAGTTCAAGTGTCACCTGTGTGTCACAGCTGAAGGTATCCCTCACTACAGCCCAGGTGACCTATATATGATCAGTACTGTGGGGATTGGAGGATTCAGCTGTGAAGGGATTGCAGTGAGTGACTGGTGCCACCTCGCTTACCCAAGAAGGGGCAGGAACACACTATTTCACAGCCATATGTTGGAAGCATGACACTGGCCTGCAAACATATGTGAACTATCAGGCACAACACATTTACCTATCAAACACAACCTTATAACCATGATGGCTACCCAGAAGCACTCATGCATGACCTAACATTGCAGACCTGACACAGCAATATGCTAATGCTCCAGAATATGCTGAGGTAGTTAAGACCTAATCAGAAAGCCAGTCTGTTCACAGATGAGACTTACTATTTCCTATGTCTCATCCATCAACTGGCCAACAAGGTATTACGGGGGTAAAAAAGTAAAGAGAAATCTTCCCAAGAAAGGGTAGATCCCCTCTTGAAAAGATTTGAGCTACTTTTAGTCATGCAGAATGGAGAGAATAATGGAGTCAGATGGGAAGAAAAAAGGCCTAAATGGTTTGAGTTTGGGATATCCATGAAAAGAGCCAAAAAATGTTATATACAGTTATTTTTTTCAGTCATTAAAGTCATGTCCTTCTTGGATGTCTGGTGTGTATAGAGCAGCCCTACAAAAAAAAAGAAAAGAAAGAAAAAACATAATTTTGATATTTAAGTATATTTTGGTGTGGCATAATCTGATTTTTAAATGGAGGTGCAATAGGTAATCTGTATGCATACTTTGAGCAGTTTAGTAGCTTCTTTTATCAATTTATGCTAAAAATATCAACACTAAAATGTGATGGAAGACATCCTAGTTTTATTCAAACCATTACTTAAGCTAACCTCCAATGGCAACTAATAAATTAACAGCCATTCTACAAATGCATTAAAAAGATTTGGGGTACAGGCTTACTGTACTACTTTACATTAGAAATATTGATGCTACATACATAAGAAATTAAGTTGTCCAGTTATCAAGATAAGGCACATATATACTCTGCACATGTACAGTAATACATAGAGAAAGAGTCAAGGATGTTGTGACAGCACTGTTACAAACAAAAAAATGGTATGACCCCAACATTGCAATGGAGATGCCACCTGAAAGAACACTAGAACACCACCAGTGGTGATGATATAGGTGGGAAAGTTTTTTGTATTTTCAATAACATCACACTGTAGAGAAAAAACAATGCTTCATCACAAAATTCTAGTCATAATACAATTGCAAGTAGCAGACCAGTAACTAAGATTTGACTATTTGCTGCAATTGTATATAGCTACCAGGAACTTTAGAACTCTATTGTTATTTGTTATAACCTGTGATTTTAAAGCAACCATTTCACAAGCAGTTGTCACTTCCTTGTGGTATTTTGCTGCAGTTATCGTCTAAATATGAATTTTTTGTATTAGTTTTATACATATATATATATATATATATATATATATATATATATATATATATATATATATATATATATCCATCCAAAATGCCAAGTGCACGGAACGTGTAGGTGAGTGCACGGAATCAATACTATACCCCCAAAACAATCCAGCACTCCACTGTTGCAAAATAAATCCAAACAGACATGGTGAAAAGAAGTTTATTCAGGCATCGCCTGCCCAACACAGACCGGTGGCCGGTTTCACTTCAAGTGTCATCAGTGGGCAATTTCATCAGGCAAGAGCCCAGATTTAAATATTTCAAATGCAGACACCTTGTGTACAAATTTAAAGATACAGACACACAGAAATCCCTATATTACACAAGTGAAATGCTAAACCAAATAATGACTGTATATCACCTTGAAATATCCAAATATGTTCTTAAAAAATGACTAACTGTGTATTAAATACATAAAATATATTAAACAATACCTGAATGATTTTACCAACACTTAGCACAACAGCTATTGCCCCATATCTACTATACATTTACCATTTATTAGAATAAAAAATAAAAATTCTTTCTAAATGTGCACTCTGATTATTTGAAAAATGGAAATGTTATGTATTATATAAACAAATATATGCATTCATATAGGTCTATATTATTTCTTTTTAAATTATTTATTTTTAAATATATATATATTTTTCTTTTTCTAATACAAAATTACCCTGAAGTATTTCTAATATATATTAAATCTATAAAAACCTATCCTGACTACAAATATGGTAACTTAGGCAACCCTGTTATGCTTGTGTTCTACCACTGGTCATTCAAGCCAGGTTTAAAGAGTGCTCCCAAGTTCACTATCCACCTGTGTTCTTTTTGTGTTAATACCCGATGTTTTAATATATCATTTGTGTCCTGCATTATGACCATATCTATGCCTACGAAAACAAAGTGTGCTGTGGTATGAACCATCTTGTGCTTATATAAAGCACTTCGAAGTCTCTGACATTTAATATCATTTATATGAAGAGCTATTCTCTGTTTAAGTGTACAAGAAGTCTTTCTCACATAGAATGCTCCGTAATGACAAACAGCCATATAAATAACCCATGAACTGCTACACTTAATGAGATATTTGATGTCAAACACCCTCTTCATATTCACTGATGTAAAAGATTTAGTTTTTGCCATCAGTTTACAATATTTACATGCTCCACAATAGGTACTGCCCACTGTGTTCATACAAGATCTAAAAATCTCTGGCTTACCTTTTTTGAAGGAAGCGAAATGTTGTCCCAATGTCCTACCTTTTCTATAACCAAAATGACAAGATTCATCTACTATATTAGTAAAAATAGAATCTGAGTGCAAAACACGCCAATGTTTGGCCAAAATGTTTTTAATACAAAAGGTATTAGTACCAAAAGTGGTAATTAACCTAACTTGTTCCCGTTGTGGCCTGCTGTTTTGCTCTCTATCAACCAATAATGCTGTTCTGTCCATATGGTTAGATGCCCTATGTGCTTGTTTAACTCTACTTTTATTATAGCCCCTACTAATAAACCTACTTTCAAGGTCCAAAGCTTGTATCTCATAGGTAATATTCTGGGAACAAATCCTTCTAACCCTCTGAAATTGAGATCCTGGAATATTTTGGATTGTGTGGCGGGGGTGACAACTGCTGGCATGTAGAAACGCATTTTTAGAGAATGGTTTTCTGTATAGATCAGTAATCAAATAGCCTTCAGCTGATTTACTGACCTTAACATCTAAATAATCCACTTCCTGGATATTAATCTCCCCTATAAATGTAATGCCATATTCATTTTCATTAAGAAAATCTACAAATTCCTGCCAAGCAGCCTGATCACCACCCCACACAACCCAAAAGTCATCCAGGTATCTACACCACATAATAAGACGGTTTTCAAAATGAGTAGGGGCTGTGTATATATATATTGGACTTCTAAAAAACCCATGAACAAATCTGCATAAGTGGGGGCAAAAGTAGCCCCCATTGCTGTTCTTATTATCTGTAAATACCATTGGTTATAGAACAAGAAGGCATTATGTTCTAACACCAACTTAAGGAACTTAATCAAAAACTCTCTTTCCTGTATACACTATATAAGCCTGATTGTATCATCCAAAATTCCACTGCTCGAATCCCCCCTTCATGTGGAATACTGGTATACAATGATTGAACATCCAGGGTCCCCAAATAATCATCTACTGAAACTTGCAAGTTGTCCATTAAGTACAAAAACTGTTTTGTATCACAAACCCTGGCTGTAACCAATGAAATAAGTTTTTTTAGTTTGCATTCCAAATACTCCGAAAGGGGTTCGATCAACGAACCTCTACCTGCCACTATGGGGCATCCTGGTGGATTATTAAGTGTTTTATGAATTTTGGGGACCATGTAAAAATATTGTGATACTGGATGATCTACTTGTAACTGTCCCTTAAGCGTGGATGTAATAATACCTTGATCTGTGGCCTGTTGTAAAAACTCATCAATCATTGTTTTGTACTCTAATGTGGGATCATAGCTCATGGCTAAATAAAACTGAGTGTCAGACAACTGTCAATGTGCCTCTGTTAAATATTGTTCCTGGTCCCATATGACAACTGCCCCTCCTTTATCAGCACCCACTATCACATTTTTTTGATTATTTGTTAATGATTTTACTACTTCTTTTTCCAAAGCAGTCAAATTATCAAATCCAGAACAAAAAACATGTGACTGATTAACATGCAAATCTTTTAGTACCAGCTGTTCAAATGTTTTTATTGTGCCAGGATAAGGAGGCATAACTTCGGAATTTTTTAAATTGAATACCTCTTGGGGCACTGATGTGTGAAACCTGATCTTTTTGTGCAAAAAAATACTTTAAATTAAGATTTCTGCAAAAGGTTTTAACATCGTTTATGACATCATATTGGGACACATAAAAAGATGGAACAAATCCCAGAACTTTATTTAGCACATTGAGTTCACTGGAAGAAAAGGTGTATTTTGTTAAGTTAATGACTAAATTGTTAATATCATTAACTGCATTAACATCATTGGTCAAATTAGAGTCTATTGTTGTTGCAGGCTGTCCTGAAACATCTTCAGTATGGATTCTTCTACGTTGCTTGCGACCTGCCCTCCTAAAGGGATCTTATGTCTCTTGGAGGCCGGAGAAGAAATATTAAGCACCTCACTTGCTTCTGGTTCAGTATCGGTGTTAGAAACACTAGAGGAAAACTCTGATGCACTAGATACTGTTTCCTGTCTCCTCAAAATAGACTTTACTCTTTTCCTTTTGGGCCTGGGGACTTGCTTTTCTTCCAAAAACCTCACTCCCCGCTTTTGTCTCTTCCATGAATAAACAGTTGCCATTTTAAAGTAATTTACATCACGTTGATATTTATTCATTTTTATCTGCATAACTCTTTGTCATACTTTTCAATGTCCATGATGAACTGT
Source organism: Protopterus annectens (assembly GCF_019279795.1). Taxonomy (NCBI): domain Eukaryota; kingdom Metazoa; phylum Chordata; order Ceratodontiformes; family Protopteridae; genus Protopterus; species Protopterus annectens. The sequence goes on along the minus strand of NC_056741.1, from coordinate 1,704,405,421 downwards.
GTGTATAAATCTTGATAATTAGGGGCAGTAACATAACTGTTGGTACGTTCATAGCATGACTCAAGTTTGGTCAAAAGATCTGGTAACTGTTTTTCATAATACTCCACAAGTAAATGCAAAAACATGTTAGAGGCCGTTTGCTGTATTGCCCTCCATTTTTGCATAAATTCCCCATCACCACTTCCCAATCCTGGCTCCACATACACTCTAAGCCCTCTTGGGATAATTTTAGCTGTTAAGTAAGCTTTAAGAAGCTTACAATGCCAAACATAAGAACATACCTTTTTAGATGACTCTGTTAGTTGTCTAAACATTTCCGTTAGATCCGTCTGTCCTGCCCCAGTGTTATTATGTGAAATGTCCCCCTCCACATTAATCACTGTGAAGAAAGCACAATCATACTTGTCTGCCACTATTTTGTCCAAATATGCTCGAAAATCCGTTCCCGTTGCCATATCAATGCAGGCTCCTCTATTACGCCACTTCTGGCCAAACCCTAGCTGTATAAAAAGTCATATAAACATAAATTCACCGCCGATAAGCCCCAGGCCCTTTCCATCAAACTGGGCTTCCAGGATAACGTGCCAGCACTCAAAATGAATATCCATCCAAAATGCCAAGTGCACGGAACGTGTAGGTGAGTGCACGGAATCAATACTATACCCCCAAAACAATCCAGCACTCCACTGTTGCAAAATAAATCCAAACAGCCATGGTGAAAAGAAGTTTATTCAGGCATCGCCTGCCCAACACAGACCAGTGGCCCATTTCGCTTCAAGTGTCATCAGTGGGCAATTTCATCAGGCAAGAGCCCGGATTTAAATATTTCAAATGCAGACACCTTGTGTACAAATTTAAAGATACAGACACACAGAAATCCATATATTACACAAGTGAAATGCTAAACCAAATAATGACTGTATATCACCTTGAAATATCCAAATATGTTCTTAAAAAAATAATTTAAAAAGAAATAATATAGATATATATGAATGTATATATTTGTTTATATAATACATAATATTTCCATTTTTCAAACAATCAGAGTGTACATTTAGAAATAATTTTTATTTTTTATTCTAATAAATGGTAAATATATAGTAAATGTATAGTAGATATGGGGCAATAGCTGTTGTGCTAAGTGTTGGTAAAATCATTCAGGTATTGTTTAATATATTTTATGTATTTAATACACAGTTAGTCATTTTTTAAGAACATATTTGGATATTTCAAGGTGATATACAGTCATTATTTGGTTTAGCATTTCACTTGTGTAATATAGGGATTTCTGTGTGTCTGTATCTTTAAATTTGTACACAAGGTGTCTGCATTTGAAATATTTAAATCCGGGCTCTTGCCTGATGAAATTGTACACTGATGACACTTGAAGTGAAACCGGCCACCGGTCTGTGTTGGGCAGGCGATGCCTGAATAAACTTCTTTTCACCATGGCTGTTTGGATTTATTTTGCAACAGTGGAGTGCTGGATTGTTTTGGGGTATATATATATATATATATATATATATATATATATATATATATATATATATATATATGGGTCTACTTCATTTGACCTAAAACCCATTTGACTGACACCCATTTGACCGACACCCAATTGTCCAAAATTTAATTTGCCCTAAAACTCATTTGACTGACATCGCTGACATTTAAGACATAGACTTGTTGTGGGTTTTCCTTCACCTGTGACTTGCTTGTGATAAAAAGAATTTATGTAACTTAGAGTGCTAACTGTTAGAATTCCGATAGTCATGTAGAAAGTAGTGTTGGTGTTTCTAAATGTGGGTTTTTCTATTTACATTTTTATTGGAGGTATCTAAAGTAATTTGGCAAATGTTTTGTGCATTCCTAGCAGTAGTAGCAGCATGCAGAGTACTGTAAGGCAAGTTAAAGGTACATGCCCTTTTCCCCATTGTAGTGCCATCCTGGAGTTAGTATATATAATTGGGGGGCACAGTCTCCCACATTGGGCAGTGTGGGGGCCATAGCCCCCACCTAGTTTGGTTGTATATTGTCCTGTTTCTGTTAAGAGGGTTAGTAAGTAGTTTTTAAGTTCTGGAAAGGGTTAGTTATTGGTGGTCTAAGTGTGCTTGTCTATCGTTTAAGATTTAGTATGTTGAAATTCAGCATTGTAAGCTGTCGGTGAAATGGGAGTCAGTCAAATGAAATTTAGGTCAATTGGATGTCAGTCAAATGGGTGTCAGTCAAATGAGTCTTGGGTCAAGTGAAGTAGACCCATATATATATATATATATATATATATATATATATATATATATATATATATATATATAAGTTTTTGTTAATCAGCTAACTCACTTGGGCACAGATATTTACTATGATTCATATAATTATAAAGTGCATTCTTTGTTATCTCCTGCTCCTTTTTCTCTTTAAAATAAATTATGAGGCCAATGTGTCTATTACAGAAAGAAATCAAATTCAAAGGTAATTTAACTATGTGTTGATAGGAAAAGGAAGAGGACTATTGTATCATAATTTAGTCTGAACAGATGAACCAGTTTGGGTTCAGTCTAACTTTGATTATAGCCCTGTGAACCAGACAAATATCTAAGGTGGGGGCAAAGGGGATGACTGTTCTTGTTGCAAGCTGTTAGGGGGTTCAATCATCAGATGCTGACTGAGGGTAGTACAGTACCTCAAAAAAAATCTATTAACTAAGCTATTTAGAATGCTTACCTACATGTTTCCAAAGAACATTTTGTGTAAAAGTAACAAATTGCACACATTCTATTCCAGAAACAATAAATGCTTACTTAAATACATATTTAAGTACTGTACCTCTCCAGCTAACACATTGCAGCCGTTGAAGAGCAATTTAGTAAATGATCACCAAAAGTGACTAAGCAGTTAAAATAAAAGAAGAAAGTGTCCTGTTAGGTTAGAAAAAAAAACTTCACACACTCAGAAAGCACTTACTCACCAAGGAATGATCAGCTACACTGCACTTATCTACTGCCAGGTTTCTTTTATGATACTGGGCCAGCTGCTTTCTCCTTAAGTCTGAAAAATATAGTTCCACTACATAGATTTTACCCTTCAATTTCAGAACTGCATCAAGGTCATCAGGTTCCCTGAGGAGATTCCTGAAATAGCGCCTCCTCAACTCAAAGCGAAGAATAAAAAAGGGCATTCTTGAATATCCTATCAATACAATGACCCAATAGCCCTCCCTAGTTTTTACAATCTTCTCTCTTCCATTCAGGATAAACTATTCCCATGAGAATTAGAAGAGTTCAATGCAGATACTCCCCTTAGCTTACCCCGATTATCAAACAACTGATAAAATATAGAGATCAAATCTGATTAAAATGGAAGGGAACTATCCCATACACACAAATTCAACATTTAAACAAGGAAACCAAGGTGAAAATCAGTTCTGCAAAAGTGAGTAGCAGTGTCAGTGATGCAGCAGGTATCACAATTACCTTTGATGCAGATGGCTCTATTCCCACAGCAGGGAGGTGGATTGCAGCATAAGGGAGGTGCTGCACTCCAGAGTGTGTAATCCTTTGGATAAGATGTTCAATTTTGATCCCATCTGCTTGAGCTGGTAGGAGCTCAGGTGGATGTAAAGGATCCCATCACTCCTATCAGAAAAGTAGGGGTCCTTTACTTATATACAAAATAAGTTTTATTTTCAAAATAATTACATATCTACACACACACACATACACACACACACACACACACACACACACACACACACACACACACACACAAAAATCACATTTTAAATTTATTGTTTAAACATTTTTCCAGTAGGCAATGAAAGAAAATGCATGAACCAATAATTATAAAGCTGCCTGGCCAAAAAAAAAAAAAAGTATATATATATATATATATATATATATATCTATATATATATATATATATATATATATATATATATATATATATATATATATATATATATATATATATATATATATATATATATATATATATATATATAGAATGACAGTAGTGTAAGCATAGGCATCTTGCACAGCTTCTCGCACTTATTTTCAATTTCAATTTTTTTTTTGGGGGGGGGGACAAAAGGCCAAAAACCAGGGACACATTTTAAACATTGCTTGTATAATTTTGGAAAGTTGCTAGAATAAAATGTGATGTTGTCACCATGCATTTCACTGCCAAGACTTGAACCCAGGACCCTGTGCATGCCAAATCAGCAGTCTCCTGAAAGATAAGATGGAAGACTGAAACTTAAATGGCTATCATTTAGTAAAGTCACTTCTCACTTCTCACCATAGCTCTCAACCTCTTAACCTGGACAAAGCCAATAATGGGGAATACAGAATTCAGTTCTCACTTCACCATAGCTCTCAACCTCTTAGCACAAAAAACCTAGACAAAGCCAATAATGGGAGAATACAGCCACAAAATAGGGACACATTTCAAATACTGATCTTATAAACTTAGAAATTGCTAGAATAAAGGTTTTGTGTTAGCATTTATTTTATGAAGAATATGAAGTCTGAAATTCAAATGCCTGTCATTCACAAGTGGTGGTGGCCTCCTCATTTCGGCTAGATGCTCCACTGGATTTTTATGTCTCTGTGTAAACCCTTTAACTTGGATCCTGTTCACCATTACAGAATTCAAATACCTGACCAGAGTGGCTCTTGAATACTACTCTACAGCTACGGTGGAGAACCCGAGCCACAGTAGGCCATTTTAAGCCTAGCCAATTTCCTTGAAAGGTGACAATTCAACCCTGTACCTTGTGTCTTTGTGGTAAACACCTTAACCATTATGCCAACCCCCAATATCCAAAGCTAGAATCAAAGCCTGCATTACTGGTGTTGTCACTTATGTCTTACTTCATTAACAGGTTGATTCACACACAGCAACAATGTACTACTGTGCTGAACTTCAGTTTGCTCACAATGCATCTGGAGCTCTGCACATAAGACAGCTCTGTCTAGTTTTATACCACTCTTTACTGCAATACTTATCTTGTTATACGATCACTACTTTCTAATCATAACCAAAGAGGAAGCAAGGAAAACAGCCTCTAAAGCATAAAAATGACCCATGACAATTTGGAAGTAATACAAATATCCAAACTTTGTGATCAATTATAACTCCTTATGGACTGTGGCTAAGAAGATATTTAGTAGATAAAATTTATAATTTATAAGTCAAAAAAGGTACAGTTCATGGGCATCTATTCTCAAGAGCTTCTGCTGTTAAGCATCTGTTCCTGCTGCCAGGCACAAGTTTTGTGTCGGTTTTCACACTTTCACTGTTAATGTTCAAATTTCTAACCATTTGTTTCCTGTTGGGGAATTCACCAAAAAGATTTCTAATAATATTATTATCCCTCATATTTCCCCTAACTACCAGAGTGCTGATGTGATTTAACATGCCCCCAATTTCCATATAAGAATTTTGATTGTAACCATCTGTTAAAACAGTTATAGGCTTTGTCTGGATCTGGAAATCTAGCAGCAACTGGCTTATGCTCTTAGCCAGCCCTTGACTCATGTCTTCAGTTTGTGTTTAATGCATATGTCATTCAAACCAATAAGAACTGTGATTGTGGTTATTTAACTCCATAAGGTTACATCTCCAAAATATATCTGGGATGACTGGCTAGTTTCATTAGTAGCTGACCTTTTTTGTAGTTGTTACCATAGTTTCGTGTATAGCAGTTGCACTGTGATGGCCCTGTGGATGTTGATATGTATTATTCACAGTGATTGGAAAAGGGATTGACACATTCAGTGCTTCTCCAACGTGTTTCATTTCTTGTCTTTTTTGTGGCTTTCTCACTATTCTTCCAATAGTTTTTCTTATGGTAAAGATTATCTCCCGTCTTTCCATGCCTGTACATGTACAGTACTGAGTCTTGCCAAGGGCTTCCTCTTTTATTTTACCTGTTTGTGAGTTGTCCCCATTCTGGTCTTCCTAACTATTCAGATAATAAGGTAGCTTATATGTCTTTCTCATTTAATTGGATCATAAGGAGTGGCCTTCAATCTGGTATGGAAACCCTTACAAAATGGTTTGTGTTAGAAAAATGTGTATTTGAATATATGAGAAATGCTAGTTTAAAAGCAAAGTAGTATATAATGCATTTTATTCTATTAATCATATAACAGAAAGGATTAATTCATGTGTAAATGTAAGTAGTTTTGAAACTACAGTGTGGCTTGAAGCAAGCTGACCTTCAACCCTGGCAGATGCTAGCTTAGCAAGTTTTAATGTTTATGCTTTTCACAAGTGATTATCTGCTGGGTCAGGAAATTAAATGTGTGAAATAATGAAATCTTCTGCTCTTTCCTGCTGGGATGATTTGGACTTGTATATGTGTTACTAAGATAGCATGCAGCTGGTGGGAAAGTGTAACAGTGAACAAAGATGTGTATTAGAAGACTGAATCTGCTTTTGTATTCGAACTGATGTGAAACCTTGAAGAAGTAACTTTGCATAAAGACATTATGTCTGACCAGGTGGATAGCATGGCCGTATTGTTACCAGAGGAAAACTTTTTAAAAATATACAGCATCAAAAGTTTTTATGAATAGAGGACTGTAAGCTAAAGTGATGTAGATGCCCTGTGACATACCACGTCAGTAAGGTGGGCACAGCTTGAATGTTAAACCTATATAAAATTGGGTGCTTCCTGTTTCATGTTAGACAAAATTTTGTACTTGTACGTTTTTTGCCTCCTGGTGTACACTAGTAAACTTTTGAACCTGAACCTCCTGTGTATTGAATTCTTAATTTTATTTAACAGTTTGGTACTTCTTAGCCAGAATTCCCTCGGACAGCTGCAGATCAGAGTCTACCGGTGGTCGAATACTGCGCAGGAGAAGTTACCGAAACAGTTCTTCTTGGGTGAAAAGACCTCCGATTGAATTGTCATTTAAAGAGGCTGGCCACTTTCTGATCTGTGGCCGAAGAGCGGATCTTGGACGGTTCAATACCGGAGGCTCAGGTAGGAAGATTTTGCCTTTTTTTCTGTTTTAGATCAGGGACTAGGTTACAGTATATTGTTGTCAAGATTTGTTATGCAGATCAGGGACAAGAGGAAGTACTGTATATTTGGTCATAGATCAGGGTAACAGAATAAGGTAGGCAGTTATTCTAGATAAACTGTGAAAAGGAACTGAACTTCTGATATCACGTGATAAAAAGGGTTACGTAACATTTTCTTTACCATGGGAAATCAGTGCACTAAAACATCGTGAGATCCACCCCTAACCGAAGACGCAAAATACATGTAATCACAACGTTCCGATAACGTTAGGTATTATACGAAATGGGTTAACAAATATGAATTTGATGGTAAACTAGATAAAACCTCACTAGTTAAACTCCTTAAGCAGCTTAAATCTGATGTGGGAGGTCAGGCAAAAAAGCAACACCATTTAGGCATTCCTCAGGCACACAGGTGGATTGAGGAAGCAAATCGTAGAGAACAGAAGCTTAAAAATTCAAAAACATTATTTTTAGACAAAGAAGATAATAACTTAGTAATAGCAACAGCTCCTCCTCCTCCTCCCTTGCCCCCTCCTTCACCCTTTTCAGGATATGAAGCGAGTGGACAGGCTGGTCCGCCTCCGCGTTATCCTGAAGTTTCAGCAAGACCACAACCGTTTGTTAGAAATCCTATTGAAACTAGGTCCCAGACACGTAAAATACATAGGGATGCAGAATCATATCAAATAGAGAGAAACCTACAGGATGAGAGTGAGGAAGAAACATGTCCACTTATAGAAGTTCCAAATCCTCAGGCAGGACAGGAAGGGCAGGACCCAACACTCTTAGTATATAGACCATGGACACCGGAGGATATTCGGAAAGCTACTGAGGGAATCCCCCATCCGAAAGTTAATTTTACGAAATTTTTAGAAGATTTACAAGGCATGAGGTTGAATTACCACTTGAATGGGGAAGAAGTAAAAAAGTAGTAAGACAAATTATAGGTCCAGATTGGCACATGATTTGTGGCACCTGGAATCCTCGTAATGCAGAGCTCAAACCCCTCCCACATAGTGATGCAGAATTAGACAACAGAGTGAAAGGTCTTACAGACCAAATCTCTGAGAAATGGAAACCTAGAGCAGACTGGACTTGCATTAATCAATGCATACAACAGGAAAATGAGACAATAGATGGGTACTATGCTAGATTATTGGAATGTTTTAATAATCATAGCGGTATGTCGGTTCCTGAGAACCAAACGAATGATTCCCCGTATGAACAACAATTGAAAAATGCATTTTTGAAAGGTTGCATTGCACCTATTTGTAGCTTCATTATGAAGCATACGATAGACCATCGAACAGGGAGGCTACAAGCCTTACTTGAATACGCTAGACATGCTGAAAGACATTTTAATAGTAAAAAGAAAAAGAAGGCGCAAGTCTTCACTGCTGAAGACGGAGCTGAAGTATTTGTGTTACAATCAGGTAAAAAGGGCAAGAAGAATGCCCAGGGGAACAAACAGTCTGACAAACGATCAGAAGATTTTGAAGAGAGAAAAAAGAGAGGTGAATGCTTCAAGTGCGGGAAAAAGGGACATCTAGCAAGGGATTGTAAGCAGAACAAAAAGGTAATTACAGAAGATAAGGGAGATGAGGACTGACTATATGATAGTGAAGATACATCATGCAAAAGTCAAAAATCATCAGGAAAAGTTAATAAACAAAAAACAAATGTAAATGTGATAGAAGGAATAGAGGAAGTGCAAGTAGATATGGAGGATGAAGAAAGTGAAATTTTGGACTTAGCACTATTGAGCTTAGAGCTCTACTTAGCAGATACGAAACCGGAAGTTACACTTCTGGTGGAGGGAAGGGAAGTCAAATTCCTGTGTGACTCAGGAGCATCACGGACCCTGATACACCCCTCCAAGTTACCAGAACATTCCGAATCACCTGATTATATACTAGTAAAAGCTGCAAACGGACAGCTATACAGGGAACCACTTTCCCATGATATAGCAATAACTGACCCTGTTTCAGGTATGACCCAGAGAAGTAAAATTGTTGTTTCTGCAAAATGTCCAGTAAACCTATTAGGCAGGGACCTTATGCAGATATTTGGCATAGCAGTAGTTCCAACTGTACAAGGTATGGAGGCTCAGAGAAAAATGGATACCTTTGTAGTGCGATCGGAGGGTGAAACTTTTTACTGGTACAGCCAGGACCTAGTCACGACTGGTCCAGGGGCAGTAACTGAGGAACTGATGAATGTAGCCATCAGTAAAGCCCCCTCCCTCAACACTGATCGACAGCATTTGTTACACTGTACTCTATACTACCAGGACCTGATAGAGAGTATGAGCAAGAATTGTTCAGAAATCATGCAACTAGATTAGTATTGCGTACGTTGTACTGGGATACTGAAGGGAACAGTGTAGTTAGCTGTTCATTACCCCAAGAATTCCTTGCATTATATAGATCAAATCGATTCCCACATGTCAGCTTGACAAAGAACAAAAGTGTAAAATGGGCAGACTTAGGAGAAAAAGTAACAAGATGGGAGAAACAGACTGATTTAGAACTATCAGAACAAGGGATACAAAAACAAAAACTGAATTGGTTGACACAGACACATCCAGCTGTACACTTGCAATCTAGCGAGGACAGCTGATTAGCATTTTTATTAGAAGAAGAAGAAAAGGCTTTATGTGAAATTCCAACAACTCTTTGGTCAACAGGCAAGTCAGATGTAGGACTTATTCGAACAGCAGGACCAGTTACAATTACCCCAAAGTCAGCTTTTAGACCACAGAAAAGACAATACCCTCTGAGAAAGAATGCAGAAATAGGAATTAAGCCTATAATAGCAGCATTACTCAAAGAAGGAGTGCTGGTAGAATCTCCTGATTCACCATGTAATACACCTCTATTTCCTGTTAAGAAAGCAAACGGGGAATGGTGGATGGTTCAAGATTTACAAGCTGTAAATAATGCAGTAATACCTAGAGCATCTACGGTGCCAGACTCACATACTTTGTTAAATGATTTAAAACCGCAACAAGAATATTTTTCTGTGGAAGATATTAGTAATGCTTTCTTTTCAATACCTATACATCCTGATACTCAATATTGGTTTGCATTTACATTTCAGGGTAAAAGGTATACCTATACTCGACTACCACAGGGATATTGTGAGAGCCCAACAACATTTGCACAAGAAATGGCTAGCAACCTGGCAGGGTTTACCCCACCGGGAGGTAGTCAAATTCTACTTTATGTAGATGACATCTTGCTAGCAGCCCCCACCCAGCAACAATGCAGGGAGGATACAGTAGCGTTATTGAAATTTTTAGTAACACAAGGACACAAAGTGAACAAAAGTAAGTTACAACTTTGGAAAAAACAAGTTAGATACTTAGGATATGTAATATCCAATGAAGGTAGAATACTAGACGAGGAAAGAAAAACAGCAATCTTTCAAGCACCCAAACCAGCAACCAAGAAGGAAATTATGTCTTTCTTGGGTACAACTAATTTCTGTCGGAGCTGGATACCAAATTATGCTTTGGAATCTGCTCCACTGACTGACTTGATATATAAAACACCAATGGCAGCACAAGATATTTTACAATGGACACCTGAAGCAAAAACGGCTTTCTGCAGGTTGAAGTAGTTGATAGCTTCTTCATTAGTTTTAGGACTCCCAAATTATCACAAATGGTTCTTTCAGACTGTAGATTGTAAGCAAGGATATATGACGTCAGTACTGAAGCAACAACATGGGGACAAGCAACGCCCCATAGCCTATTATTCATCGCAGTTAGACCCAGTGGCACGATCTTTGCCTCACTGTGTACAAGCAGTAGTTGCAGCTGCAATGGCAGTACAGGCTTCAGCCTCAGTGGTGTTATTCCATCCTCTCACATTGAGAGTGCCTCATGCAGTTGCAATAATTTTACTGCAAAAAAAAAGTAGCATACCTCTCTCCTGCTAGGCATCTTTCATGTATGACTATATTGCTGAGACAACCTCATATGACAATTGAACGATGTACGACATTAAATCCATCAACATTACTTCCAACTCCTGCAGATGGCACACCACACAGCTGCCTGCAGGAAATTACCTAGACAAGATCTCACAGATATGCCCTTGGATAATGCCGAAGTGACATATTACGTGGACGGCTCATGCAGAAGGGGCCCTACAGGAAAGAATCTAGTAGGGTATGCAGTAGTTACAGATACTGAAATTTTAGAAACCCAATCCTTACCACGTAACTTATCTGCACAAGCAGCAGAATTGATAGCTTTGACGCGGGCATGTACTTTAGCAAAAAACAAGCGTGTAAACATATATACTGATAGTCAGTATGCTTTTTCTACAGTACATGTATTTGCGCAACAATGGAAAAATAGAGGAATGATAACATCTAGTGGAAAACCTATTAATCGTGCGCAATTTATTTTGGAATTATTAGAATCAGTTACCTACCAAAGTAGCTATTTGTAAATGTGTAGCTCATACAAAACAACAGGATAAGATTTCAAAAGGCAATGCATGAGCTGATGCAGCTGCAAAGCAAGCAGCCTCAGACTCAGAAACTTTACTTTTGAATGAGGAATTACAACCCTCTGAGATTTTAGATTTAGACATGTTAAAAACAATGCAGACACTTACTACAAAAGCAGAAAAGCAAAAATGGGAAAAACAAGGTGCAATTCTTGAAAACGGACTGTACATTTCCAAAGAGATAAAACCGATATTGCCATCTAATTTATTTAGATATGCAGCTTTGTAGAGCCATGGGTAGTGCCATGTCTCAACAGGGGGGATGGTACAGTTAGTAAACTGAATATTCCAAAGATATGGATACACAAACTACACAAAAAAATTTTTGTGCAGCTTGTCATACTTGTAACAAGCACCATGCACAAGGGGCATTTAAAACCAAGCAAGGAAGTTTTCCTATACCACCATATCCGTTCCATACTATTTGTATGGATTTCATAGAATTGAGTAAGTGCGAAGGGAAGAAATACTGTTTAGTTATTGTAGATATGTTTTCCAAATGGGTAGAAGCTTTTCCAACCATAAATCCGGATGCAGCAACAGTGGCGAAAGCCCTGATAAAAGAAGTAATCCCTAGATTTGGCATTCCGGAAAGGATTTATAGTGACAACGGCACACATTTTGTGAACCAGACAATCCAACAACTTGGGAGATTTTTTGGTATCTCCTTAAAGAATCATTGTGCCTACCACCCACAGTCAGCAGGAATACCCTCAAGAATAAACTTAGGAAGTTAGTTGAGGAAACCCAAAAGAATTGGATACACTGTCTGCCTTTAGCACTGCTGAGTATGAGAACGGTTCCAAATGTGAAGGGTTTGACTCCCTTTGAAATGATTTTTGGGAGAGCATATTATGTGACTCAGTGGAAAGCTCTCATGCCTGCAGAGCAAGAGGCTGACAGTTCATTAGCTAGTTATATGAGGAAACTGTTAACAAATAAATCTGTTTTGCAGTTTAACTCTTTTTCAGATAAGGGACAGACCAGACCGGTAGAAGCAGTTTTGGCCCCCGGGACGTGGGTTTGGCTGAAAGTGACGAAAAGGAAGACTTGGGCAAGTCCAAAGTGGGAAGGACCATACCAGGTACTGTTGGCAATGCCTACTGCAGTCAGAGTGGCCGAGAGGACGTCCTGGGTTCATTTCGCACACTGCAAACCGGTAAAGAACTTTCAACTTGATAAAAACTTTGTGACTGATATACAACAGGACCAAGATGGCCAAAAACAAAGCAAATAGAAATTTAGATCAACCCCAGAGATGTTGCATAATCATTTTGTTGAGTATACATTTATTGACTGTAATTGTGACAATTTTCCTCTTGTTGTGGTTTATCCTACACACAACCACACAAGTGAAAGTGGGAAGGTGTGACGAAACGTCTATAGACTGGCATCCAAATTTTAACACATACCTAGCCATGAAGCATGTATATGCAGAGACTTTGAACATTTCAAATTGCTGGGTTTGTACAGCCATACCAACAGCACATGGAGGACTGATAATGTCCGCTGTCCCTTTGGGGATAAATGAGACTTGAGAGAATTTACTCTTTGACACAGGAACTGTGAGATCACAGGACAAAATAGCTTTATTTTTACCTGTCACACAAAAAGGAATTGTATGTTTTTACAAAAATGATACTCTCCAGGTGGGCTGGAGCAATTGTAATATAACCATATCTTATCGGTGTTATATTAAGAATAGTAATGGCAATACTTTTTGCAATACTAATTATGACTCATATTTGAACTCACTGAAAACAACCATGAATGACATTCACAAGAATCCTGTTTTGTTTAAACAATTGTCAGTTATAGATCAGAAAATGTTTCTTGCAGGGTTAATGCGTATTAGTACTAAAGTAGAAAACTGTTATTTTATTTGTGGAAAAAAAGCATATAAATGGTTACCTGAGAATTGGTCCGGCAGTTGTTTTTTGGGTTATCTGGTTCCGGCAATATGACATACTGCAGAATTACCTTTGGGTAAGATACGAAACGTGAGAGAAGCAGCCCGAAAACCCGAAGGTCCAGTTGAAAAACCTGTAAATCCAGTTGGAAGGATCGAAGCTGGCTGGAAAGACCATAATACCATGAAAGACAAAAGTAAATTGACACATATGGACTTAAGTGACAGTGTTATATCTTGGGCAGGAATAGTCCCAGCCTATGGAGCAGTCAAATCGATCTGGGAGCTGAGGAAGTTGTCGAAACTTCTCGAAGTAATGAGTAATGCAACTTTTTCTGCCCTAGAACTGGTGACTGATGAACTGAATGCAATGAGAACTGTTGTGCTACAAAATCGAATGGCTCTTGACTTCACCCTAGTGGCGAGAGGTGGTACGTGCGCGCTTATCAAAGAAGAACACTGTGCGTACATACCAGACAACAGGCATGAAATTAATAATCACCTAGAGGTAATTCAGCAAATATCAGCTATGACTTAACCAGGCCCAAACCCACTGACGAACTTTTTCCAGAATCTATTTGGGGGGTGGGGTTCCATCCTAATGAATATTCTGATTGCCATTTGTGTGGGTATACTCCTAATAGGAGCATGTGTTTGCTGTGGAATTCCCTGCATGAAAAAACTAATCAAAGATTTTATTGATGTATCTGTTACTGAAACTTTGTACCAAGATATTGAGATTGAAAAATTGATCTCAGATGACATTTTTTCTGAAGTATAGATTGAATGACTCACCTAGCTGAAAATCCTAAGTAGAAGAGGTTGGGAGATGAAATGACACTATGCATACTTCAAAATAGAATAAAAAGTATTAATAGGGGGGAAAATGTTAGAAAAATGTGTATTTGAATATATGAGAAATGCTAGTTTAAAAGCAGAGTAGTATATAATGCATTTTATTCTATTGATCATATAACAGAAAGGATTAATTCATGTGTAAATGTAAGTAGTTTTGAAACTGCAGTGTGGCTTGAAGAAAGCTGACCTTCGACCCTGGCAGATGCTAGCTTAGCAAGTTTTAATGTTTATGCTTTTCACAAGTGATTATCTGCTGGGTCAGGAAATTAAATGTGTGAAATAATGAAATCTTCTGATCTTTCCTGCTGGGATGATTTGGCCTTGCATATGTGTTACTAAGATAGCATGCAGCTGGTGGGAAAGTGTAACAGTGAACAAAGATGTGTATTAGAAGACTGAATCTGCTATTGTATTCGAACTGATGTGAAACCTTGAAGAAGTAACTTTACAGAAAGACATTATGTCTGACCAGGTGGATAGCAAGGCTGTATTGTTACCAGAGGAAAACTTTTTAAAAATATACAGCATCAGCAGTTTTTATGAATAGAGGACTGTAAGCTAAAGTGATGTAGATGCCCTGTGACATACCACATCAGTAAGGTGGGCACAGCTTGAATGTTAAACCTATATAAAATTGTGTGCTTCCTGTTTCATGTGAGACAAAATTCTGTACTTGTACGTTTTTTGCCTCCTGGTGTACACTAGTAAACCTTTGAACCTGAACCTCTAGTGTAGTTTGCTAGCACGCAACATCTACTTAATTGTAACAAGACATAGTCCACTCATTTTAGTGATACAGCTATGTTCATGCCTACAAATCTTTTGGAGATAATTCTGATTGTTAATGTAGGAAATATCCACATATTCAGCTATCTTCTAGTCTGGTTTGACCCAACCCCTATCACTGAAGTACATGTAAATTAATGTAAAATTTTATTTTACCTGTTTGTGAGTTGTCCTATCTGGCCTATTGAGAAAAGATCAGCTCTAGCATATAGACTGAAACCTAAGGGCAAGCATTATATACTTCTGTCCAACTCATTACGTGAATTTCAAAACCACATTTCTTCTGCCTTGAAAACTTTAGTTTCATTTGGCTTGCTGCATATGCCAAACAGATATACTTTTACAACCTCAGTCAACTATTCATAAACCTCAGAAGCCTAAGATCCACTGTAGGAATCATTCAGTACTAGTCCAGTTAGCAATAGATCCCCCTACTCAAAAATGTACTGTCTCAAAATTTTGTTACATTATTTTAGTGACTACTGTATTACTGTCACGCAAATATTATTCCCCTGGGAAACCAGTCCTTAGTATTCAAGCATGTACTTTAGCACTGAGCTGTGCCTCCATTCTCTGTTTCCTTGTAGCAATATATACTACTCAGTAAATGTGAGAAGGCTTCAAAAGACCCCTGCTAACTAAAAAAATAAAATCTTACCTAATGCAAATAAATGCTATTTGAAAAAAAAGAAAGAAAAGTATCTTAAATGGAATTATTGAGTATTTAAGTCTTATGTATAATTTAGATAAAAAGCTGCAAAACCAAATTACTTTAATATTAGGTAAGTTTCTGGATTCAAACACCCCACAAAATGTTAGAAAGAAGGATAGCCATTTACAGGAGAAAAAAAGCATCAAACACCAAATATCCATCATCTTTTTTGTCTAATAACACCAATTTAGCATCCTAGGCTTAGACACAACGCTATGACATCACTTCCTTACATGCTGTATTATTCCTAACACAGTGCACCCAACAGCTATGGCTAGTGAATCTAAGACTACCTTAGTAATGATTCGCTCTTAATAATTTTCCATTTTACAGAGGTAACTCCCTAGAAAGCATCAGAAGTTACAGCAGCTTATGCTAACTCTTTTTGTCTTACCTCTGTGAAACTTTCAGCTAATTTTATCTCTAAGCCTTTCACCTATATATTCAACATTTCTTTAAATCAGTTTCTATTACATTTTCTTTTAAATATTCCTTCATTATGATTCATACAACATTGCTCAACACACACACACACACACACACACACACACACACACACACACACACACACACACACACATACACCAGTCATTCAGAAGCAGCAGTCGGTCATCTTTTCCTACCTGAAGCGGCTTGTTTCTTGAAGTTAGCTTCCTACCTGAAGCAGCCCATAACACAAGTCCTTCCTGCTCTGCTCGCACAAGCTCTGCAGTAGTAGTAGTATTCAGAACCATAACACAAGTCCTTCCTGCTCTGCTCGCACAAGCTCTGCAGTAGTAGTCCCTTCCTGAAGCCTTCCCAGTCCCACAAGCTCTGCACAGATGCCAAATGATTCCCACTTGCAGATCCATTCAAGCAGCCAGCCAGAAATGAGCCCTTGAACTCAATTCCGACAGGCTGATGGAGATGATGTCATCACACATGTGATGATGTCAGCTCAGAAATGCGGAAAAAAAAAATTAAAAATAAAAGTTGGGAAAAATCAGAAATGAAGGGGTGCCAATCGGGAATCATGGCACCCCATTATTTGACCCCAAAACTCAGTAAAAACTGAGTAATTCAGTACGGTTGACAGGTATGCTCCACAGTATTACAAAAACAATATTACAAAGTATATCTTAGAGAATACAGTCCAGGCAATAGTACAGTGCAGTGCAAGAATAAGCAAACATAATGCAGTACAGTTTAAAGAACAATACAGGCAATAGTACAAAAATGAGCAATAGAACAATACAAGTACTGCATTAATTTTTCTGTTAACATTTTTTTACTTTCCATGTTTTTTTCACTACATTTTTTTTCTTTAAACATTTTGTGTAGATACTGTACTACACTATTAATAATTTTTTTCCTGAGTTTTTTATATTTCTCCTTTTACAAGTAATTTGACATGTCCTCTCTTTTGCCTTGTAAAACATGTATTTGATTTTATAAAAATTTCTGTATTTTTTCTTGCTTTCTTTCATATAATTATTTTTCTTTGTCAAAGTACTTTCTGTCATTATGTTCTAAATTTTCCAATGTATCATTATATGTTATTTTATATTTTTCTTTCTTTGCTTTTCTCACATCATATTGCAACTATAAAAAACTTTTTTTTATATTTTACCTTAAATATCACCCACCATTCAGACCAATTTTTATAAAATGTTTACATAGTAATATGATCTTTCCATAACTGTATTACTAATCTCTTTCCTTCTTCATTCCATGATTTCTCATTTATTCTTTGTATTTCTTTGCCTATTTTTACATATCCCTTGTTTTCCTTTATCTCAGAAAATCTTGTTTGAACTACCCCTTCTCCCATAACTTAACCTTCTGATAGTATTAAATAATCTATTGCAGTTCTATACATACCCCTTTTGTAAGTCCATGAATTTTTGTCCCAAAATGTTAACTTACCACATCTTAAAACTTCTAACATTTTTCTTATATTTATTTCATTTTATTTATTTATTTTGCATTTGTTGACCAGGAGAGTCCAACTGGATTACAAGTCCATTTTCAGTGGAGGCCGGGGGAGAAAAGCTCCAAGAAAACAATTTATTACAGACATAAAGTTAGGAACAGGACTTTGACATACAATATTTCTTAGAAGATAGGATACATTCATTTTTCTACTATATAGTATTAACTTTGGAAGATATTACAAAGCATGACATTCCTGTAATAGTTTACTATGAAAGGAAAGAAAGAGAGAAGAAGTGTAAGACTCCATGAGAGCAATTGTTTGTAGGTATAGATGTGAAGGATAGCAAATTGATATATAGAGGGTATAGGGTATAGATGTGAATGACAGCAAATTGATATACAATATGTCTTAAAGTTAGGATACCTACTCCTGGTACTATATGGTATTAATTTTAGAAGATAGTGGAAAGTACAACATTCCTTGGTTAGTTTACTATAGCCCCTAGAGAGTCCAGGATGTGCAATTGTTTAACAGTCTTAAGTGGGTACAGTGTTATGAAATGGTTAGTTTGACAGTCTTAATTAAGTTAGATGAAATTTCATAATGAGATATTAGCCAGGGGGGAATGCAGGGGCATAATCAGTTATTCTTGAAGTGAGTTTTGACTAGTTTCTTGAACTGGGTTGGGGATTTGTTGTCAGTTATACGGGCAGGAAGGGAGTTCCAGGTTTTTAATATATAGTGGCTGTAGACAGACTTACCAGCCTCATTGTTATATTTGGTTACTTTGAGGAGGTTTTGTGTGCTAGATCTGGTAGTTGTATAGGGTTGAAGAAGATTTTGTAGGGCTGGGATGTTATCAGAGTTATGTATTATTTTGTGGACTAATTATAATTGATTGAGTTTAAGTAGTAGTGGTAGTTCTAGCCAATTGAGTTTATTTAGGCAGTCATAGTGATGCGTTCTGATGGGAGAGGTTGTAGCAAATTTGGTTATCTTATTATAACAACTGTCAAGTTTGTTTAGGTCAAATTTGCAGAGATTTATAAGCACAGGGAAGGCATACAGTAAGGTGGATAATAGGTGGGTCCTGGCTATTGTAATTTTGGAGTGGTCAGTGAGCAATTTTTTATTACGATAGAGTAGACCAAGTTTTTTATGTACTTTTTTATAGTTACGGAAATATGTAAGTCAAATCTAAGGTGATTATCTATTTCAACCCTTAGCAGCTTGGTATGATTTGTGGGGGTGATTGTGGTATTGTTATTAGGGGAGATGAAAGTATTGGAGGGAGGTGTGGATCTATGGGAGTTAAAGAGTAATAGTTTTGTTTTACTTGGGTTAAGGATGAGGCTTTGTTTTGTGATCCAAGCTTCGTCTAGGGAAAAGCATTCTTGTGTTAGGGAGTGAAGGTCGTCAGTTGTTTTAGTGGTGCATATTATGGTGGTATCATCTGCATATTGCACTATTGAGACTTTGGGAATACTGGACGAGAGCTGATTGGTGAAGAGGGTAAAAAGAACTGGCCCCAGGTTGGAGCCTTGGAGTTCCCCTAGGGAGACTGGTAGGGAGTGAGAGAGTTGGTTTTGCCACATAACAGCTTGTTTCCTTCCCTCAAGGTAGTTTTTAAACCAGGAGATGGCAGGGGTGGTAAGGTTTAGAGTGGATAGTGAGTGAATGAGTTTTTTGTGGTTAACCATATCGAATGCTTTGGATACGTCTAGGAATGTGGTGGATAAAAGGAGTCCATTGTTTCTGTGACTATTGATAATATCGGTGAATTCTGTAAGTGCAGTGCTGGTTCTGTGGAAGGGTCTAAAGCCATGTTGTTGTGTTGCTAGTAGTTTATTTTCTAGGAGGTATTGCATGAGTTGCTTGTGTAGTACCCTCTCTAAAATGTTAAATAATGGGGGTAGTATGGCTATAGGGCGGTAGTTATTGAGTTCCAGGGAGGTACCCCCTTTATGTAGTGGGATGATACGTGATATTTTTCATAGCTGGGGTACTGTACACTCGGAGATGGATCTGTTTATTAGGATGGAGATGAGATATGCTATGTCTTCTGTGGCTAGTTGAAGGTATTCAGTGGGTAATTTATCGGTGGCTAGAGAAGTTGGTTTGAGCTTTAGGAGTAGTTTATCAATGTATTTGGTTGGTTCAGGGTGGAAGCTGAAGTTGGGGCAGTTGTTTGTTGTGAGTGGGGGGGTGTTTGGAAGGATGGAGATGTTCAAGCACCAAAACACAAGAAACGCTGCTACAAACCACAAAGTAAATAAATGTAAATAAATGTATGTCCAGGAGCAGCAAACCCCAAAGGCTGAAATTAGACAGCTCACAATAAGGTAAATCCAAAGATGAAAACAGTTTATTTTAAAACACCACAACACTGATACACGCTTTTCATCAAATTATGACTTCATCAGAAAACAATCCATCGCAACAATGAACAGTCTTAAATACTAATGCCTAGAGTAAATAGGTAACAAGGATCAATTAACTCAATTAAATTAAATAAATAAAATTACCCACATTTAAAGCACCAAGCAAACTGAGAACTTAAACACTTAATATGTTTGAAATCATCACAAAAATACTTTTAAAATATTAAATGGAAAACATTGTAAATACTATTTTTAAAAAATATTTGTAAGTATGTTAATCCTAAATGTATTATAAAAGGTCTTCCAGATGTTTATACATATAACATAAATTAAGTATATTTAAAAATATATACAATAAAATATATATATATATATAGATCAATATTTCTCGATAAAATACCACAATGAAATTGCTTTTATATTTTTTAAAAACATTTATAAACTGTATTCATACAAGTAATGTTGGTAAAATATATATATATATATATATATATATATATATATATATATATATATATATATATATATATTTTATTGTATATATTTTTAAATATACTTAATTTATGTTATATGTATAAACATCTGGAAGACCTTTTATAATACATTTAGGATTAACATACTTACAAATATTTTTAAAAAATAGTATTTACAATGTTTTCCATTTAATATTTTAAAAGTATTTTTGTGATGATTTCAAACATATTAAGTGTTTAAGTTCTCAGTTTGCTTGGTGCTTTAAATGTGGGTAATTTTATTTATTTAATTTAATTGAGTTAATTGATCCTTGTTACCTATTTACTCTAGGCATTAGTATTTAAGACTGTTCATTGTTGCGATGGATTGTTTTCTGATGAAGTCATAATTTGACGAAAAGCGTGTATCAGTGTTGTGGCGTTTTAAAATAAACTGTTTTCATCTTTGGATTTACCTTATTGTGAGCTGTCTAATTTCAGCCTTTGGGGTTTGCTGCTCCTGGACATACAGGATGGAGATGTTGTCATCGGGTTGGTTGTTTGCAAGGGCTTGGATAGTTTCTGTAAAGAATTTATTAAATTGTGTTGGGATATCATATTGGTTATTTTCTGTTTTTGGTGTAGGGGTTGTTTTTCCTGGTTGTAGAATACAGTTAATTGCAGCCCAAAATTTTTGTGGGTTGTCCCTGTGTTTATCCTGTAATTTTTGGTAGTAGGATGTTTTGTCTGTTTTGGTAAGTTTTTTGGCTTTGTTACATAGTTCAAGGTATATTTGTTTGTCAGATTGGGATTTACTGTTGCGGTAGTTGGTCCAGGCTTTGTGTCTTTTTTTGAGGAAGGATTTTGTATCTGGGGTTAACCAGGGGGCATATTTAGTTTTAATTCTTGTTGATCTGGCAGGGGCATTATGGTTAAGGGTATTTAAGAAGGTTGTATTAAAATATAAAACAGCTTCATTAAGAGGTAGGCTTTTAAGGGGGGTCCAATTACACCTTTTTAGATCATTTATAAAGTTGGAGTGGTTAAAATGTTTTTTGTTTCTAATTAGGTGCATAGATATTTGGGTCAGTTGCAGTGATTTTGATCTGAGTAGAAATGTGGCTTGGTGGTCACTCAGGGTGTCTGGTAGACACCCTTCTAGGGATATCAGTGAGGGGTTGGATACAAGTATCCAGTCTAGTATGGACTGATGTTTGGTTCTCTTGTCTGTTCTTGTGGGGGAAGTGATGAGTTGGATTAGGCCATGTGAGAGAGTGGGTTTTGACTGGAGCAGTTTTGCCAGTCGATATTAAGGTTCCCCAATACGATGCTGTCCTGGGGAAGGAAGTCAGACATCCATTCTAGTAGGTTTTCTGTAATGGAGATATTGTTGCACGGAGGGATGTAGCAATCTATGATGTTGATGTGTTGATTCGCGTTACGTTTTAGTTTAGTTAGAGTGAGTTAGACTTTATTAAGGTTTGGGGTTATGTCTAATTTCTCAAGGATGAGGTGAGATTTGTACAGTATTGCAACACCCCCTCCTTTTTTACCTATTCTGTCACAACAAATTATATTGTAGCCTGGTGCAGTCATTTCACTGTTGTGGTTCCCTGGTTTAAGCATTGTCTCAGTTAATATGACTATCTCGGGTTGATAAAAGGAGAGTAGTGCATGAAGGTCATGGAATTTGTTTAGTATACTTCTTACATTTAAATTAAAATGAGGAGGGAGGTTTTGTCTCGGTGGAGTAGGGTATTATTCAGGTTGAGGGTTGGGTCTCCTAGATTTCATGGGCCTGGGTATGAGTTGGGCTCTTAGGTAAAAATAGAGTTTGAGTAGTTTATTCAGGGTTTTATAGTACTTTACAGTAGTTTGGGACTGGTAGTGCGATGGTTGTATTCTATGTGCAATGTGGTGGATAAAGGAGGTCTGGTAGAGGTATGGGACTAGTTGAGTGAGAGGGTGTGTTGTAATAATGTTAGTAGAAGTGTTTTATCTTGGTATATGAATGTAATTAAGTTGTTTCTGGTAGTTAGTGATAGAGGTTAACAGTGGGCGGATGGATATACATAAGAGCAATAGTAAGAGGTGTATGTATGCAGGTTTAGGTAGTTTAGGCATGATTTGGTTTGGTTTGGTTAGTGTCATGATTGAGAGGTTTGCTTGGGGTGGGATAGGTGTGGTGGATGATGAGTGGTGTTAGTTGTGTTTGTAAGGTAATTAGTTGGTGAGACTTGATAGGATGGGGTGTTATAATGGAGATGGGTGTGGCTCTGTATGGGTGTGGTGTATAGGTATAAAGGTAATTGATGTGGGGGTGGGTGAGAATGGGGGTAGGGTAGAGGAGTGGAGTGAGCCCAAGTGTGGCGAGGGTGAATGGAGTGGGGACTGCACTGGCTGGGGGAGTTCTGAAAAAACAATAAGGATTAGCTCCCTCAGTCTACAGGCAAGTCATAACACCTATATTGCTAAATAGATGGTGTTTCCACACTGTTATGTGTTTGTCTTTATTTACTGTTCCCTTTTGGTTGCACTAAATGTCTTTATGGACGGTAGGAACTTAGATATGGCTGTATGGGACTGGGCCAGGTAAGGACTGGGGTTGATTGGTCTTTTCTTAATTTCTAAAACTTGGATGTTTAAACTGTAGAAATAGCCAATGTGGAGGTTAGATAGCAGGGGTTTTGCAGCCCTCTAGTGGCACAAGCGGGGAAGTGTATGCTCAGTTAGATATAGACTGGATGGGGGATACAATGTGCCGGTAATGGGTCCGTTCTGAGTGGTCTTTGCTAGCTAGTAGTACACTTTACATAGGTAACATTAAGCAATAAAACAAGTAAGTATTTAGTTAAATCTACACTTCACAGTTCTTTTCTAGTAAAAATATCCCTTTAGAATGGAGGGAGGGTTTGTCAGTTTGGGAGATGTAGCAGGCTTTGGGTTCAAATTAGTGGAAAGGCAGCTAATTCTTTTAGAGTGTCTTGCTATCTATAAGACAGGGAAAACCAGCAGTTAGGATAGAGTTTTCACTAGTAGATTGGAGGTGTGAGTGAGTGCGGTAAGCTTGTTTAAGATCTAGCAACACTATCAATTTCCGATCTGTGTGTTAGAGTGGGATATATTAGCCTTAGTAAGTGGAAATCACGTACTAGTACATAACATATCTTCCAGCCAGCATTTCAGCATTGCAGTTTCACCAGTTGGCATATGAACACAATTCACTGGGTTCAGGCCAGTTATTTTACATTAAGAAGGTTTGTGGTCTGCACTCTTGTGGGAGGAGAGGCTGGACTCTGCCCTTCTGAGCTGGGAATTTCTGGTTAAAGGCTTATAGTGCCTGCATATTTGAACTGTTTCTTACTGAAATTGGTACACCTTATTTGCTGTACCATAGACTAGATCCAAGCCTGCTGAATCTAGCTTTGTTTGTATGCTTGTTGTTTGCTTGCTTGTTATTTCCCTGAAATGCTAATTCCACCTAATACGCAGCTTCTCAGCGCTTCTGTGGATCCCTAGTGATATCTGCATTGCTTACTGTACATATTTCCTTGTTTCACTTGAAAGAAAGTTACTGTTTGTCATTTTTGCATTTAAGTTACCTGTAACACATTGCATTTAAGTTACCTGGCACTTGCTCACTAAGTCAGCACTATAAAATTAAAAGCACTACACCCTCACAAACTCCTCTTGAGTACCTTGTTCCCCACTGGCCCTTTTTTCAATTATAAAGGAATTCCCAATACTATTCTAGCATGTCCAAAGGTCAGTTGTCAATCTCCTCTCCGGTCCAGCTGGTGAATCTGGGAATCTTGAGGCAATGTTACAACTGCCTCATGTACACAGACAACCCTCTCCTCCTCCCAACAAATTCCAACACATGTGAGAGATGCAACCATATAGCCAAACTTGGGGCTAAGCTCTCTCAACTCAGTACTGGTGTAACCAGTCAGGAGGAGAAGGAAACCACACTCACTACAATTCCAGTCTCATATAGACCTACCACGACAGCAAACCAAACACATAAACACACAAAAACATACTCGGAGGCTCTAAATAAAAATCTGCCTAAGCAGCAGAGGCCTCCAAAGCAGACACCCAAGCAACCGCTACCCCAAAACAAAACACATGCAACACATAGCTCACAAAGCCAGTGTGCCGAACAGTCATAGCCCTTAAGGCTAAACAACAAACCTGATACACTTTTAATAGGTGACTCTATCGTCAGGCACACTGATGTCCCGCTCACCAGGCTGAACAAGGAGAAGGTCATGGTGAGCTGCCTGTCGGGCGCTAGGATCCACCACATAACACAAGCACTCAGGTCACTCCAAGGCAAGTACAAATATGACTCAGTCATTGTCCATGATGGTGTGAATGACTTGAGACGTACCTCCCTGGACTACATGAAAAGAGACATAAAGGAGCTCTCTGAGCATGTAGCCCAGGCCGGTATGACCCTGACCTTGAATAGCATCTTACCCTCACCAAGAATGATGCCACAATAAAAAGACAAGATGATCAATTTCAACAATTGGCTTAAGTATTGGTGTTATTCAAAGGGGATCCAATGCCTGTCAGCCTGGGATGACATGCTCGACAAGCCACAATGCTTCGCTAGGGATGGCTTGCACCTGTTACCCTTGGGCTTTTGGATATTGGCAAAGGCTCTTGCTACCCCCATAGTGCCTTTTTTAGGCAAGGCTCAAAAGACAAACCCACCTCCATAGGTATCACAAGGGATAAGAAACTAAGAGTAATGCTACTCAATGCCAGAAGACTAAACCTCAAGATGCATGCACTCAAAACTCTCCTTAGCATGGAGAACATCGATATCTGTGCAGTAACAGAAACCTGGTTCAAGGCTCCCGAGAGCACCCTAGCACTACCAGGTTATACCTCATACCATGCTTTATGGCCCCAAAACTTGGACCAAACCACAAAAGGAGGGGGAGTATCAATATTTGTCAAAGATACCCACACCTCCAGGTTGGTGGCACAGCACAAAGCATCAGAGACTATCCATGTGCAACTAACAGTGGGTAAAACTGCCTTCCAGTTAATAGCCTGCTACAGACCACCCTCCCAAACCCAGGAACCCCACTCGGCCTTCCTGAGAACACTGGAAAATATGAAGGTCTCTCCAAACACTATTATATTGGGCGACTTCAACTACCCAAACATAGACTGGGAGCATTACTCTAGCTCCAACACCCTAGCCCAAAGGTTCCTAGAATTTATAAACTCAAATGCTATGGAACAACTTGTTACCACTCCCACAAGAGGGGAAAACATACTGGACCTGATCATCACCAACATGGGGACTCTCTGCTCCAGACCAGAAGTGTATCCCTCACTGGTAAGATCAAACCATAAACTAATCTCACTGGATATTCACATCCCGACCCCACCCCCTGCCCAAAAAACTACAGTGAAAAACATCTCTAAAGCAAATTTCATACTCCTCAAAACTGAGGTGGAATCCTTCAAAGCCCCCGGGCCTGTGGAAAATACGGCCCAGACCGCAGAATCCTTTATAAACACATTCTATGAACACCTTCAGGAATGCATGGATCATGCAATCCCAAATAAAACCAAGACCCAATCCTCCAAAGGCAGATGTCCTGTCTGGTGGACCCTAGCCATAAACAAACTATTCAATAGAAGGAGGAAGCTACGGCATGCTAGAGCAAAATCCCAAAAAGGGAAGGCATCTCTGATCAGTATTAGCAAAAAACTACGGGCACTCATAAAATCGTCTGAGGCCAGCTTCGAGAGAAAAATTGCACAGGACACTAAGGATAATCACAAGGCTTTCTTTAGTTATGTTAGGAACCTGGGTGGGAATTCCCAGATATGCACAGAATTAGTCCAAAATGACAAAAAATACACCGAACCCACAGACATTGCCAACATCCTAGCTGACAGGTTCAGCGCCAACTTCTCCCCCCCTCCCCACCAAAAGGGCAAATATCTATCCCAGCAGAGTGCTGCCCCCCTGGCATCTCAGATGCTCAGGTAAGAGCCCTCTCCAAAGCAAAAACACAGCATCAATGGGACCAGACGGTGTCCCGGCTGCATCCTACATGAACTCCAAGAAGAGCTAAACCCAAACATAAAACTACTGTTCAATCTCAGCCTTACTACAGGATATGTACCCAAAGAGTGGCGTACAGCAACAGTGGTCCCTCTCCACAAAGGTGGTGCCTCAACGGATCCTGGAAACTATCGCCCCATAAGCCTGACTAGCTTGGTCTGCAAAGCTATGGAAAGGATCATCATGGACCTCATAAATAAAGATATTGGGGACCTACAGACACTGGATCCTACCCAGTTCAGCTTTGTTAAGGGCAGATCCTGCCTCTTAAACCTGGTCAATTTCTTTGAAACAGTCACCAAGGCCATTGACCGGGGGAAGGTGGTCCACACAGCCTACCTGGACCTCGCAAAAGCCTTCGATACAGTACCCCACTCGGGCATTATAGATAAGCTCACCAGCTTAAATATAAACCAATATGTCACTAGATGGGTTGCAAACTGGCTCAAGGACAGAACCCACATGGTTATAATTGCTGGAGACATGTCAGACTCCAAACCAGTTACAAGTGGCTTCCCACAAGGCTCAGTCCTGGGACCTCTCTTGTTCGGTATATATTTCTCGGAGGTACAGGCCAACATGGAAGGACTGTGGCTGACTAAGTTCGCAGATGACTGCAAACTGGGCGCCATAATCGACTCTCCAGCCGACACAAGCATCCTCCAAAAGGGCCTCATAAAAACAGACAACTGGTGCCAGAGCCATGGCCTCAAGCTAAATGCCAAAAAGTGTATAGTCATCCCCTTTGGCAAAAACAAAGTGCCCACAAATTACCACATAGGTGGTAATCCATTAAGTACAGAAGAAGTAATTAGGGACCTGGGGACCCAAGTTGATAGCATTCTCTCATTTGACAACCACATGGCCAAAGTGGTTAGAAAAACATTTTATATAGCCCACCTAATCATGAAGGGATACACATCTAGATCAGGGGAGGTCATCATGCCTCTTTACTCATCCCTCATCAGGCCCATAATTGAGTACAATGCCCCTTTTGGGATGTACCTTACCAGACACCTGCAGCAACTGGAAAGACCCCAAAAGTACCTCACCAAGAGGATCAAAGGGCTCAAACAGATGCCATATGCTGCCCGGTTAAAGAAACTCCAGCTCTACTCAGTGGCATACCACCTGCTCAGAGGCGATCTGTGCCTGATGTATAAAGCCATGTCCAACCCAGAATTAATGCACATGCTGCACCTCAGAAAATCCAAATCCCATCAAGCTACGTGCTTGAGAGACTTGAACCTCAGCACTGAAATATATAGGACATGCTGGAGGGACAGATTCATAACCCAGAAGCTCCCTTCACTCTGGAATAAAATCCCACTCCAGGTTAGGCAGAGTCCCTCACTGACTCTCTTCAAGAGGAATCTTGATGAGTGGATGGGAGATCGTAGGTTTACCCTGGGTATCACTTCTGTGTCACTGTTAGACAGAGGCACAGTATACTAACCTCAAAAAAGGGCATAGCAAAATTAATTTAAAATGGGTGGCGAAAGCCAAACACACTCTGGCTAGGCTTATAAATGCCCTAGGGCAGATGGCCTAGTATGAACCTATGAACCTATGAATTACAGCATTAGTAAAATAACCTTAATAGCTGTCTGCCTTTCCAGTACAGTTACAACTTACATTGTACGAACACATATGCAAGACAAACAGTAAATGCATTTGGTAGCCATTAACAACCAATACAAGGGCAGTCAAATACCCCTCCTAGTTGTTGTTCATGTTAAAATCTAAAATTCTACTGCTAGAGGGAGAAAACCTTGGGGATATCAGGTTATCAATCAACATGCTTAGAACTCAGGGGACAATAACACAGTATATTTTGCTTGTAATATCCAAACACAGTAGAGGAATCTGCTGCGTCTATGCTACTAGTGATTGTAGTGTTTAATACACATCGAAGCGTCCATTTCTGCAACCGTTTGCAGCCATCGCAAGTTCATAAAGACACTAGAAATGGCTATTCCTGTAGTTCATAGGTTCATAGGTTCATACTAGGCTATCTGCCCTAGGGCATTTATAAGCCTAGCCAGAGTGTGTGTGGCTTTCACCACCCCTTAGGATGAGAATACTATACCCATTAGTTTTCTGTGCCTCTGTCCAGCAGTGATACAGAGATGATTCCCGGGGTAAACCTATGATCTCCCATCCACTCGTCAAGATTTCTCTTGAACAGAGTCAGTGAGGGGCTCTGCCTCACATGGACTGGGATTCTGTTCCATAGTGTAGGGAGTCTCTGGGTGATGAATCTGTCCCTCCAGCGCATCCTATTTATATCCGTGTTGAGGTTTAAGTCTCTTGCTCTCGTGGCTCTGGTGGATTTGGATTTTTTGAGGTGGAGCATGTCCATTAATTCCGGGTTGGACATGGCCTTGTATGTCAGGCACAGATCACCTCTGAGCAGATGGTATGCGACTGAATAGAGCTGGAGTTTCTTCAGTCGGGCATCGTATGACATATGTTTGAGCCCCTTTATCCTTTTGGTGCGGAACTTTTGGGGACTTTCCAACTGCTGCAGGTGTCGGGTAAGGTACATTCCGAATGGGGCGTTGTACTCAATCATTGGTCTGATAAGTGAAGAGTACAGGGTACAATGACCTCTCCTGATCTGGATGTGAATCCCTTCATGATCAGGTGGGCAATGTAGAAGGTCTTCCTAACCACTTTGGCAATGTGAGTGTCAAAAGAGAGGTTACTATCAACTTGGGTCCCCAGGTCCCTGATAACGTCTTCCGTGTTTAATGGATTACCACCTATGTAGTAATTAGGGGTTACCTTGTTTTTCCCAAAGGGTATGACTATACATTTTTTGGCATTTAGCTTAAGGCCATGACTCTGGCACCAGTTATCCATTTCTATGAGACCTTTCTGGAGGATGTCTGTGTCTGATGGTGTGTCAATTATGGTGCCCAGTTTGCAGTCATCTGCAAATTTTGTCAGCCACAATCCCCCTATGTTTGCCTGCACTTCAGAAAAATAAATTCCGAACAAGAGGGGGCCCAGGACTGAGCCCTGTGGGACACTGCTCATGACCGGCTTAGAGTCTGACATGGCACCAGCAACTCTAACCCTGTGTGTTCTGTCCTTGAGCCAGTTTGCAACCCATCTTGTGACATATGGGTTTACATCTAAGCTGGTGAGCTTTTCTATGATGCCCGAGTGGGGTATTGTGTCGAACGCTTTTGCTAGGTCAAGGTAGGCTGTGTGAACTGCCTTACCCTCCTCAATGGCCTTAGTGACTGTTTCGAAAAAGTCGACCAAGTTCAGGAGGCAGGATCTGCCCTTGACAAAGCCAAATTGGGTAGGATCCAGTGTCTGTAGGTCCCCAATGTCTTTATTTATGAGTTCCATTATGATCCTCTCCATAGCTTTGCAGACAAGGCTCGTCAAGCTTATGGGGCGGTAATTTCCAGGGTCCGTAGAAGCACCGCCTTTGTGGAGTGGGGCCACAGTTGCCGTACACCATTCTTTGGGTACGTATCCTGTAGTAAGGCTAAGATTAAACAGCAGCCTTATGTGTGGGTTTAGTTCCTCATTGAGTTTGTGTAGCACACAGCCGGGGACACCGTCCAGTCCCATTGATGCTGTGTTTTTTGCTTTAGAGAGAGCAGCTCTCACCTGGGCATCTGAGATGTTTGGGAGGCTAGACTCTGGTGGGATAGATATTTCTCCTTTTGGGGGGGGGAGAAATTTGCAGTGAACCTGTCTGCCAGTATGTTGGCAATGTCTGTGGGTTCAGTGATTTTTTTATCATTTTGGACTAATTCTGAGCATATCTGGGAGTTTCCACCCAGGTTTCTAACATAGCTAAAGAAGGCTTTATGATTGTCTTTTGTGTCATTAGCGATTTTTCTCTCAAAGTTGGCCTTGGATGATTTTATGAGTGATCATAGTTTTTTGCTAGTATTGATCAGAGATGCCTTCCCATTTAGGGATTTTGCTCTGTCCTGTAGTAGCTTTCTCCTCTTGTTGTAGAGTTTGTTTATGGCTAGAGTCCACCAGACCGGGCGCCTGCCTTTGGTGGAAAGGGTCTTGATTTTATTAGGGATTGCTTGATCCATACATTCCTGGAGGTGCTCGTAGAAGGCATTTGTAAGAGTTTCAGCAGCGTGGGTTGTGGTTTCCACTGGCTCGGGGGCCTTGAAGGATACCACTCCAGTCTTAAGAAGTGTGAAGTTTGCTTTTGAGAAGTTCTTCACTGTGGTCTTTTTTGCTGGGGGTGGGATGTGGATCTTGTTAGTATGAGGATGTAGACATACAGATGGTTGTCGCATGTTATTAAGGATGCTAGCAGTGTTAATAGATGAATACGCTCTCAATATGGCAAACTATGCATTCAGAATGCATAAGATACACTTTACAACCATTCCATGGGTTTAGAAATTATCCATTTCCTTACAGGGTGCAATTATTATCATTTCCTATCTTTTTATACTTACAGTTTCTTGTTATTATAATATTCATATTTATTACTATATAGTCTAAATCTGATGAAATAAGCTTTCCCTTTCTTTACGAGTATAAGCATACAATGTTATAATTATACATACTTGTTCTTTCCATTTTATATCTGCAATGGTTAATGTTCCCATTTTTGCCAAAGTTACATCTAATATCTTTACTGTATTTTTACTGAATATGGCTATACCAGAACGTCTCATATCCCAAATTCCCAGAATATCTTTCCTTTCCATAGTTTCTCAGTTTGTAATCTTTTTCATTTGTTAAAATTCTTGTGTCTTCTAATACAATTACATCTACACCACTCCAAAATTCCTATTCTTAATACTATTCACATTTACAGAAAACACTCTAAACTTTTAATTATATGTTTTCCTTAGATTCATAGTTTCTTAAGTTCACAGACAATTACCAGGCTAGCTTTCTTAATAGGCCATATTATGCCTAACCAATTTCCTTTACAAAGGTGAGACCCAAATACTGCACCTTGTATCTGTGAGCCAAAAAACAAAACCATTATAGCCAAACCACAATATCTGGCATTATATATTCGTTTTTCATCCATTCCCACTCTTTTCTTCTTTTGTACTTATCCATTTACATTTTCTTTTTCTGTCTTTTACCTTTTTACCAATATAATTCTTTTTTTGCTTTTACTACCTGCCAGTTTGTCTTCTTCCTCACTTATTTCAGAACCTTCTTCTCTGACCTCTTTATTATTTTTTCTCATCTAAAATTTCTTCTGTTTCTACTACTTCTAAAATATCTTCACTTTATTCATTTTCTTCTCTTTCTTTTTTCCTTACTCTTACTTAATCCATCCATAAATGCCCAATTTTGTTACATTTCAATTCCCATTTTTGCATTATCTCCCATTCCCCACAAATATAACATTTTCTTGTCCACAAAAAAAATGTTTTGGGTATTCCCCAGCATTTTACCCCCCCCCCCCATTCCTCTCTATATTTACCATGATTGGTATATGTAGATTTTTGTCTCTTACTATTTTTAACACAATATTACAATCCTAGTTGCCAGTCCATAAACCCCTTTTCATAAACTTTTGCAATGTCCACTACATTTTTACAAAAAGCTTTCAAATGTTCTTTCAAAGGCTCTCTTTCTATCTCTGTTTGAAATGGTACATGAGTCTTCTTTTCTGTTTCCCAGTTAATTGCCTTTATGACATAAAGATTCCATGGGTTACAGTTTTTCTTTGTTCATATTCTCCAAGAAACTTTTCCATTGAAAAAAAAACAGTTTCATATATGTCACCAAATGTTTCTTTGTTAATAAGAATTCATGCTCTTACCTCGTGTGCCTTTACACCCAAAGGAGCTATTAAATTGCCCCACCCTTCATACCTGTCCATTTCTTTGTCTTCTTTACTTTGAATTTTTACAATGTACTTCTCTTTTGCATTTTCTTCTGCCTTCTTTTCTGCTACTCCACTTTTGCCTTCTTTTCCTTTCCCTGCATACATTTTTTTCCATCTCATCACTAGTTTTCAAGATTTTCTTTGCATCCTCCTTTTGTATTTTCTCCATAATGTCCCCTGAGGACTCTACATCACCATTTATTTAAGTAGATTATCCCCAACCCTCTAGACTGAAGGGTGATAATTATACATCCATCATTTGCTGACTCAACTCCATCAAGCAATTATCATAGGTTCATAGGTTCATAGGTGTTTACTAGGCTAATGGCCCTAGAGACCTTACAAGCCTAGCCATGTTAATCCTGAGTTGCCCCAATTGGTTAGATGGGTTTCATGACATTTGCAGAGTGAGTCTATGATCAACACTAACTACCTCTGTTCATTAGGGACATGGAGACCACCCCGGGGGTGAATTTGTGGTCACCCATCCATTTCATTTTACTAGCTTGCTTTTGAATAGGGTCAAAGAGGAGCTCTGCTTATTTTCAACTGTTTTCTGCATTTTTGTTTTATTGTAGATCTATGTAATCTGTGCAACTATTTTTTATTCTCCTTTTTGTCTGTTAGAGGTAAATATCTGTTACTGTTTATGACCTTTTGAGCTTGTAGTGAAATGTTTTGTCTAGAGAGGCCTAGCTGTTTGTTTTGTGGCAGAAAGAATCAGTCTAGTTTGATCTAGCTATTTTTGATTTGGATAATTGGGCTGATTTCTGTTTCTCTGCCTTTAATAGCCATGTTTCAAACCAGTTGTACTTATTTATTCAAGATGTTCAAAGCTGCAGTGAGAGGCCTTCTGCCATTTGCTGTGCTGTGATATTGTAAAAAGATAAGTGCTTATTTTCAGCTGTTTTCTGCACTTCTGTTTTACTGTATAACTGTGCAATCTGTGCAACTATTGTTTTTGTCCCACCCACCTGCCCAGCTGTTGTGGTAGTCTTAAGTCTTGGTGACTTTGAGTTGCCCACCTTTAGTATAAAATTGATACTGGACACTCCCCCAAGTCACATTCCATCAGCTCATTCTACTGTTTATAGTGTGAACTTAGTAAAGGCCAACCCTTTAGCTTCTGAACCTTGAATTATCTCATTATCTTCTCTATCTTCACTTTCTACTAAAACAAAAAAAAAAAAGTACCTCTTTCTACTTCATTTTGTTGCTTGTGCTTAGGAGTTCAACTCTATATAGTTTGCCGTATTTATTGCTGCTTGTTGGAAGCCTCACTAAATTGATGACAGTATTCTACTGAATCGCTGCTTATTTGTGCTGTCTATTACTGTTGTGATTTGTGAGCTACTGTTTCAGAGCAATTTCCTGATTAACTATATTTCATTATTATATTTCATCATTACTGTGTAACTGCATTTTACTGCATTTTGTTGCTGTTTAACTGTATGTTTTCATACTGCAAGCTCTATTTTTCTGACTATAAGTGATTAATCTGTGCTTCATTGTAACTTTTTTCTTACTGAGTTCTTAACCTTAAAATTGAGTAGCACAGTCTAGATACAGGTCTGTGGCATCCAGAGCTTCAGCTGCACGGTTTTAACCCATTTTTAGATATACCAGCTACAAGTTTTCCTTTAATAGCACTTGTGTTATCATCTAGTAGTACTACTTGTAGACCTATGCCCTCTTAGCTCTTTCAGTTTCTGACAAATATGGATGGACAATTTCCTACAGATTTTCCTGCCAGTGTGGTTGCTATGGGCATCCTGAGACAGTGTAGCAACTGTCTCATGTACACAGACAACCCTCTACTACTACCACATAGAAACACAATTTGTGAGAGATGCAAATACATCAAGCACCTAGTGGGATCGCTCTCTCCCTTACAAACCAGTATATCTGGCACTGAGAAGGCTGGCAACATGAACACCACACCTCAAACACGACCCGCACCTACACAACACATTCCCACATATGCAGAGGCCCTCAACAAAAGCATACCCAAACAAAAGAGACCTCTGAGGCATAAACACATGCAGACTCCACTGCCCACCACACCACACTACATACACAGTCCACTCACCTGTGTCTCACAGCCATTAAGGCCTAAACATAAACCCAACATATTAGTCATAGGAGACTCCATTGTGAGACACACATATGTGCCCCTCACCAGGCTGGATAAGGAGAAACTCACAGTTAGTTGCTTGTCCGGTGCCAGAATCTGCCATATCACCAATGCACTCAAGTCTCTCAACAGGTACTGATCTGACTCTGTCATAGTTCATGTTGGCTTGAATGAACTGAGATGTACCTCCCTGGACTATATGAAGAAAGACATGATTGAGTTCACTGAGTATGTGTCCCAGGCAGGTATGTCCCTAACCTTAAGCAGCATTCTACCATTACCCAGAATAATGCCTCACTATAAACAGGAAATGATTGACTTTAACAACTTGCTTAGTTTCTGGTGTTATTCAAAGAGGATCCGGTACCTGACAGCCTGGGATGACTTGATTGACAAGCCATGATGCATTGCTTGCCAGAGATGGCCTGCATCTGTCTCCCTTAGGATTCAGGCTCCTGGCAAAGGATCTTGCCTCCCCCATAGTGCCTTTTTTAGGCAATGCCATGAGATCAAAACTACCAACATGGAAATTTCATCTAAACACAAATTAAAGGTAATGCTGCTTAATGCTAGGAGTCTAAACATGAAATTACACTCATTGCAAGCATTCCTAACCATGGAAAATGCTGACATCTGTGCAGTCATAGAAACCTGCTTCAAAGCTGCAGACAGTATCCCAGTCTTACCTGGTTACTCATCCTATCATACATTCAGACCCCAAACTGTGGGCAGTAAAGCCAAAGGAGGTGGAGTTTCAATATACGTTAAAGACATATACACCTCCAGGCTGGTCAAACAGTATGATGCACAGGAGGTACTCCAGGTGCAGTTAACCATTGACAAGACCCCAAATCTGACTCAAGATGCCCAATCCACCTATTTAGACCTGTTTGAATAGATCATAATTCAACACTTTACCCTGATCCTGGGTGACTTTAACTTCCCAAACATAGACTGGAAGAACTACTTATGCCAGAACACAAATGCCCAGAGATTCCTTTATTTTGTCATTGCAAATGCCTTGGAACAGCTAGTTGATACCCCACAAGTGATGATAATACCTTGGACTTTGTATTAACTGACACGAGTAACCACCGCAGCATCCCTATAGTATTATCCTCCCTGGTAAGCTCCAACCACAAAGCGGTCACTTTCGAAGTCACCATCTCCCCCAACCCCCCTATAACTAGGATCAGACATAAAAACTTCTCCAAAGCTGATTACAGTCTCCTGAGGGATGGTATAAACAGCTTCACAGCCTCCTGCCCCTCTGTAAAAACTGGCACCAATATCCAAAACTACACCAAAGCACTATACGAGCATTTATATAGATGCATGGAATCAGGAATACGTGACAGGACTAAATCATCCTCTGCAAGAAAGAGTAAACCTGTCTGGTGGACATCTGCAATAAATAAACTCTATAACAAAAGGAAAAAAATTGCTGTCCAAGACCAAGAAGGAGCAGGTGCCCAATTGAAAGCAATGTCTCCTTAGCCTGAACAATTTCATGCCAAAACATAAATGCCCAGAGATTCCTTGATTTTGTCAATGGAAATGCCTTGGAACAATTGGTTGACACCCCCACAAGAGGTGAAAATATCTTGGACTTGGTATTAACCAACATGAGTAACCTCTGCAGCATCCCTACAGTGTCATCATTCCTGGTAAGATCTGACCACAAAGCAGTCACTTTTGATGTCACCATCTCCCCCGACCCCCCACCTCAGTGAGAGTCAAACAAAAAAACTTCTCCAAAGCTGATTACAACCTCCTGAGGAAAGGTATAAACAGCTTCACAGCCCCCTCCCCCTCCACAGAAATTGGCATATATGTCCAAACTTACACCAAAGTACTATATGAGCATTTATATAGCTGCATGGAATCAAGAATACCAGACGGGATGAAATCATTCACCTCAAGGAAGAGTAAACCTGTCTGGTGGACATCTACAATAAATAAACACTATAATAAAAAGAAAAAATGCTGTTCAGGACCAAGAAGAAGCAGGTGTAGAACTGAAAGCAATCTCTCCTTAGCCTGAACAAGCAAATAAGAGCACTGGTGAAGTGGTCCAAAGCAAACTTCAAGTCCAAACTGGCCACATATACTAAAGACAATCATAAGGCTTTCTTCACATATGTCCGCAATCTCAAGGAAAGCACCCAGATCTGCTCAGAAGTGGTGGTTAAGGACACCACATACACAAACCCTGTAGATACAGCCAACCTGCTGGCAGACAGGTTCAGTGAAAACGTTACTCCTCTGTCCACCCCATCAGTAAAACAGGACATCCCCAGTTCCTGCCCCCCACCTTTCCTTATCTCTAGGAAGCAAGTCATTACTGCCCTCTCAAAGGCAAAAAATACAGCCTCCATGGGACCCGATAACATCCCAGGCTGCATCCTATATGAACTCATGCAGGAACTTGCAGCACCATTAGGCACCCTATTCAACCAAAGCCTGAGTACCGGCTTCGTCCCAGCCAAGTGGAGGACAGCTACTGTCATCCCTTTGGACAAAGGTGGTGCATCCACTGATCCAATAAATTATAGACCCATCAGCCTAACTAGCCTGATCTGCAAGGCCATAGAGTGGATTATCATGGACCTCATTAACAAGGACATTGGCAACCTCCAGACACTTGATCTCACACAGTTTGGTTTTGTCAAGGGGAGGCCATGCCTGTTAAATTTGGTTGACTTCTTTCAGACAGTCACCAAGGCCATAGATGAGGGGGAGATAGTACATACTGCCTACCTTGACCTGGCCAAGGCCTTCCCCACTCAGGTATAACAGATAAACTCTCTCAACTAGGCATCAATCTATATGTTACCAGATGGGTAGCAAACTGGCTCACTGATAGAACTCACATAGTTAAAGTAGGAAAAGCCACCTCAGGTAGTAGACCCATTGCAAGTGGTGTACCCCAGAGATCAGTCTTGGGGCCTCTGCTGTTTGGGATATACTTCTCAGATGTACAGGCCAAATCTAGTGGGCTATGTCTGACCAAGCTTGCAGATGACTGCAAGCTGGGTGCTATCACCAGTTGCCCTAGTAATGTGGGCATCCTCCAAGAGGGTCTCACCCAAACAAATGACTGGTGCCAGAAACATGGCCTCAAACTGAATGCCAAAAAATGCATCATCATTCCGTTTGGGGAGAATGACATCCCCACAAATTATCCCATTGATAATAAGGGACTAAACACGCAATCAGTCGTGAAGGACTTAGGAACCCAGGTAGATAGCAAACTGACTTTTGACCACCATATTGCCTCCATTTTACAGAAAGCTTTCTACATGGCCCATCTCATTAGTAAGGGTATCTCGTCCAGGGACAAGGTGTTCATAACATCCCTGTATTCTTCCCTTATAAGGCTGATTATTGAATATACTGCCCCTTTTGGCATATACCTCACAAAGCACATGCAGCAGCTGAAGAGACCACAGAGATTCCCCACCCGGAGAATCCAGGGCCTCAAACATCTACCCTACACAGATATGCTAAAAGCCCTGTCCCTCTACTCAGTCTCCCACAGACTCCTCAGAGGTGACCTCTGTCTTGCATACAAAGCAATCTCAGACACCGACCTGATGGGACTGCTGCATATCCACAAATCAAGCTTCAGTCAAGTAACCCACATGCGAGACCTCAACCTGATCTGTGACATTAATAGGACTTGTTGGCGGGACAGATTTTTGTCCCAGAGACTCCCCATTTTGTGGAAAAGACTCCCTCTCCATGTAAAGTAGAGTATCTCATTAAACCTTTTTAAGCACAACCTGGATAACTGGATAGGGAACAGAAAATACACACCTGGGATTCCACCTATGTCCCTGCTGGACAGTGGCATAGGGTGCTGACTTGTTTGAACATGGGCTAAATTCTTGGCTAAGCTTGTAAGGACCTTTGGGGCAATAGCCTAGTAACTTCATATGACCCTATGATCCTATATGAATTGAAAGTTTATTCCAGAGCAGTGGCAGTCACTGAGAGATATATCTGTCTCTCCAGTATGTTCTGTTTATATCCCAGCCTAGGTTATGTTCCCTGAGTGACTGACTCTTGTACCATTTGACTTGCAGATATGCAGCATTTCCATTAGGACAGGGTTGGAGACTGCCCAGTAGGATAGGCACAAGTCAGCTTTTAGCAACCTATAAGATACAGAATACTGTGACAGGGCTTTCAGTTTATCCACTTAGGTCATGATTTGGAGGACCTGTATTTTCTTGGTGAGAAATCTTTGGGGTCTCTCCAGCTGTTGCAGGTGTCTGGTGAGGGACATGCAAAAGAAAGCATATTCTATTAAAGATCTAAGAGGGTTGAGTAGAGTGGAATTATAACAGCCTTAGACCTGGATGTGATGACCTTACTTATGAGATGAGCAACATAGAAGGCTTTCCTCACCACTGCGGAAAACTGGTGGTCAAGTTCAGATTGCTATCTACCTGTGTTCTCAAATCTCATACCAATGGGTTTGAACTAGGTGGGTGCTGTCAATATTGTGATTAGCAGGAAGTTCCACTTTGCCAAATAGGATAAAAATGCACTTTTCAGTGTTCAGTTTTAGTCTTTGGCTTTGACACTAATCATTTGTCTGCATTAGCCTCTTCTGTAAGATGTTTAAATCATTGGGGACTCAATGATTGAACCCAATTTGCAATCATCTGTGAACGTGGCAAGCCAAAGGCTGTTTACTTTAGCCTGGACTTCCGAAAAATAGATTCCAAACAGTAGATGGGCCAGCACAGATCCTTATGGTATGTCACTGATGACAGTATATGCTCTGTTGGAGATCCACTTGGCTATCCATCTTGTGATGTAAGGGATAACCCACCTCTAGGTGAGTTTTTCAATAATTCCTGAGTGGCAGATTGTGTCAAAAGCTTTGACTAGGTCAAGGTAGGTGGTAAGCACTGTCTTTCCTTCATCTAGGACTTTGGTGACTTTCTTGAAGAAGCCTACTAGGTATAAAAAGTATATTTATTTAATGAAGCCAAATTGGGTTGGGTCTAGAATTTGAAGGTCACCTATGTCCTTGTTGATAAGGTCTATGACGATTCTTTCCATTATCTTACAGATGAGGCTAGTTAGACTTATGGGTCTATAGCTCCCAGGGTCATTTGATGGCCTCCCCTTTGTTTAAGGTGATTGTTGTTGCTGTTCTCCACTCTAGAGGAACAAAACCAGTCCTCATGCTGTGGTTAAAAAAGGCACCAAGTGAGTCTGCAAGCTCCTGTTTTAGATTGCTTATTACACAACCTGGGATGTTTTCTGATCCCACCGAGGCTGAGTTCTTGGTCTTGGAGACTGCATATATGACTTGATCCCTGGAGATAATAGGCAGATGAATGGTGTCAGATAGCTACTTGGTAATTTCCAATTGTGTAGTATGCATATTACTGTCCAGTACCAGTTCATCACATAGCTCAGCATTGTCATTTCAGATGTAGACAAAGAATGCCTTATGATTATCCATAGGTAGGGATGCTATTTTTGCTTCATAATTAGCTGTACACGACTTGACAAGATTTCTGATTTGCTTGTTCAAGCTATGCAGGAAGTTCTTTCTCTGCTGATTCATTTTGTCTTGTTCTTAAACATCAGTTTATTCCTCCTGTTATATAACCTGTTTATATCTGAGGTTCACCAGGGTGTCTTGTTTTTTCTGGAGGACCTGGTTTTGATTCGGTCAGGTACAGCTGAGTCTGTGCAGTTGCTTAAATGTTTATACAGGACATTTGTATACAACTCTGCATAGGAGTCATTGTTGTCTACGATTGCAGTGGTTTTGAAACTTTTTATTCCATCACCTAGTAGGCTGCAGAGGTTTTGAAACTTTTTATTCCATCACTTAGTAGGCTATAGTTTGCTTTGGTAAATTGTTTTAGCTTTTTTGTTCCTGTGGGGGTGTCAGGCCCAATAGCTACATCGAACAAGACTGATTTATGGTCTGACCTTACCAAGGAGGGCAACACACAGGGGGAGTGCAGTGACCCCCTCCATGTTGGTGAGTACTATGTCTAGGACATTTGAGCCCCATGTGAGGGTGCAGACTATCTGTTCTAGAGCATTTGTGTTGACAAAGTCCAAGAACCTTTGGGCAAGCAAGTTTATGCTCATGTATGTCACTCAATCAATGGAAGGATAGTTAAAATCTCCCATGACCAAGTTGGTTGGCTGTATGGTGAGAGACTCAAGTAAGTCCAGGTAAGTGGTGTGCTTTTCTTGGTTCATGGTAGGGGAGTCTATTGCTAGCAATTATGTTATAGAGTGTTTTGCCTATAGTTAATTGGACATTGAGTAGTTTGAGAAATCTATACTTTGGTTCTTCCATGCTCATTTTGAGGTGTGAATGTGTGGAAGGGAAGGCACTGTAGCCTTGCACAGCCAGGGTACTCTCCTTGGCTTTGAACCATGTCTCAGTGACTGCACAGATGTCAGCAACTTCCAAGGTGAGAGGTGCTTCCAGGGAGTGCAGCAGAGCCTTGAGTTTATCTCGAGGCAGTTTTGCTATGTCAGAAACTTTGTTATTTTGATATTGCC
Source organism: Protopterus annectens (assembly GCF_019279795.1). Classification (NCBI taxonomy): domain Eukaryota; kingdom Metazoa; phylum Chordata; order Ceratodontiformes; family Protopteridae; genus Protopterus; species Protopterus annectens. Next base: position 1,704,364,222 of record NC_056741.1, on the reverse strand, counting down.
TAAAAAAGGTACTATGGCAGAGGCAGGCACCTTTGCCAGTATCCGAAAGCCAAGATGAGACAGGTGCAGACCGTCTCTGGCAAAGTACCATGTCTTTCCAGGCAAACAGATACTGGATCCCCCTGGACTGACACCAGAAACTAAGCCAGTTGTTGAAGTTGATTATTTTTTGTTTATATTGTGGCATCATCCTGGCTGAAGGTAGAATACTGCTTAGAGCTAGGGTCATACCTTCCCAGAACACATAATCTGAGAGTTCAGTCATGTCTCTCTTCATATATTCCAGAGAGGTATGTCTCAAGTCATTCATCCCAACACAGACTATGAAAGAGTCACAATGCTACTTAATGTTGAGTGACTTGAGTGCATATGTGATTTGAAGGATCCTGGCACCTGACATGCAGCTGACAATGATTCAATCCTTGTCCAGCCTGGTGAGGGGGAAGTTTGTGTATCTCATTATGGAGTTGCCTATGACCAAAACATTAGGTTTTGAGGTGTTTTACTTTAAGGCTTATTTGCTAAGACACTGGTGCATGTGTTATTATGTCTATTGTTTTTTATTAGTAATGCAGTGTGTGCAAGTGGTTTATGTTTGGGAGGTCTCTGATTTTTTGGCAAGCTTCTAGTAAGTACCTCCACATATGTGGGTTTATGTGCCATGTCCTTATTTTGTGTAACAGGTGAAGTATGTGTGCCGACAACCTCTTTGATGTCCAGTTTGTTGTTACATGAGAGAACCGATTCCAATTTCATAGTGTGATTTCACATAAGGTATTTGCTTGTTTTAGGAGTAAGCAGTTGTCAGTATACATGAGGCAATTACTACATTGCCTCAGGATGCCCATGGCAATCAGGATTGCCAGAGAGATGCTGGGAAACTGCTAGTCCCTTATTGCAGGTTTTTACTGTATGTACTGCTAGGGAAGAGAGTGGGCCAGTTAGACTGGTTTTTTTGTGCTATGACTAACAAACTGGCTTATTCTATTGAAGGATAAGGATGACAACTGTGGCAATGCTAATCAGTGTGTAGCTGAGTTGCCCATAGTACAGTAGGGAAGCTTGGGAGGGTTCAAGGCACTTGCATTTATACAGGGCACAGCTAACTCCCGTTGTACAGTGTGCAGCAAGGTGCAAATGTGGGACTTAAATACAGGTGAAATTAAACAATTTTAAGCTAATCTACCAATAGGTAAGCACACAATGAACCTTCCACCAGCAATCCTGAACTCAGACAAGGTTAGATCTATGCTCTTCTGCCATAAGGGTGCAGGGGAGCCCCTCTTAATGTAAAACTAGCTGTTTAGTACTCAAGTGTATCAATAATAGGCTAGATTCAGCAGATCAAAATCTAGGCTATGCTATCTAGGGAAACAGTACAGTTAAAAATCAAGTGTAGAGAATGATACAGTCATAATCAGTAAAATCAGAAATAATGCAGCAATTTGATAACAGTTTAAAAAGTGCAGTAAAATCACAAAATATACTTATTTTGTTGTTTTTATCCTTGGATCCGCAGAACATTCTGGACCTCTGGCAAAAGATGCCAGACATATAGCAGCTCTGGTTCGTTTCTTTGAAACATTTCCTCAGAATCTTGCAAACAGTCTCAATATTTGCTTTCTCCTTCATTTCTTTCACCACTCCATCATCTCAATCTCTCTCCATCTGACTCCTCCCTGTTTCCCCAGACCACCTCTGTGCCTGGAACAGAAACATGAAGTGCTCCTCCAAAATGGGTCCTACTCACAACAGTGATGAGTAGGGTTTTTTATTTCTAAACATTCATACATGTCATATTATTTACATATTTACATATTCACATATTTACATTATATACATAAATAATATCCCTCAGTACATAAACTTTTTAAGTGCCTCCCCCACCCTTTTACCCACAACCAAAAACATATTTTCCCAATATTTTTGTCAATGTCCATTTTTCATTGTATTTTTTATTTAGTTTACATTTGTTTACTGGGAAAGTCCGACTGGCTCCAACCCATTTTCAGCAGAGGCCTGGGGAGAAAAGCTCCAGATAGAAGAACATTATAAAGGACACACCATAGTAATGTATATACAAAACAGAGAAATGACATAATAATAATATTAAAGTAGTAACCCATAATAATAATAATAATAATAATAATATTATAAAACAAGTAAAAAAATGCTTACATAATGAACAGTTTCCCATTTTTCATACTAATACAAGTTAGACATAGGAGTGATATTTTAAAGTAGTAACCCTATTATAATATAATCAAGCAAGTAAAAGAATGCATAGAAGAGGCCCAGCGCTTCCTGGAATTCATCAATTCAAATGCCCTGGATCAGCTGGTAAACTCCCCTACCAGAGGTGAAAACATATTAGACCTGGTCATCACCAACCCGTCACTGGTTAGATCAGACCATAAACTAATCAGTCTGGATGTCCACACCCCACCACCACCACCAACTAAGGAAACCACAGTAAAACACTTTTCTAAAGCAAATTTCACCTTACTTAAGACAGAGGTGGTAAGTTTCACAGCCCCCACGCTAAAGGATAATGCTGCCCAAGATGCAGAAACTTTTACAAATGCACTCTATGAGCACCTACAAGGATGCATGGATCGTGCTATCCCTAGCAAAACCAAGAATCACTCCTCTAAGAGAAGGAAACCAGTTTGGTGGACCCCATGCAATAAACAGGATATACAATAGAAGGAGGAAACTAGTTCAGAAAAAAAGTAAATCCCAAGAAGGAAAGACATCCCTGATCAGTATTAGTAAGAAACTAAGGTCCCTCATGAAATCATCCAAGGCTAACTTCGAAAGAAAAATAGCCAAGGATTCGAAAGATAACCACAAAGCCTTCTTTAGCTATATTATGAATCTAAGTGGCAAATCACAGAAATGCACTGAGCTAGTGCAAAATAGCACAAAATATACTGAACCTACTGATATTGCCAACATCCTGGCAGATAGATTCAGTGCAAACTTCACCCCCCCCTCTCCCCTCCAAAAGAGCCCATAACAATAATCGAAAAAGTGTACTGTCACAAAAATCACAGATGCACAGGTGAAAACAGCCCTTTCAAATGCCAAAAACACAGCATCAGTGGGACCAGATGGTGTCCCAGGCTACATCTTGCACAAAGTACAGAACAAACTAACCCCCCACCTAAACACGCTGTTCAACCTCAGCCTCTCCACAGGCTATGTGGTTATAGAATGGCGTACAGCAACAGTTATTCCTCTCCACAAATGAGAGGCCACAATTGACCCTGGTAACTATCGCCCCATAAGCCTGACTAGCCTGGTCTGCAAGACTATGGAGCGCATCATCATGGAACTCATTAACAAAGACATTGGGAACCTCCAAACACTTGACCCGACCCAGTTCGGCTTTGTTAAGGGCAGATCATGCCTACTAAACCTGGTTGACTTCTTCAAGACAGTCACCAAGGCCATAGATGAGGGAAAGGTGGTTCACACAGCCTACCTTGACCTCGCCAAGGCTTTCAACATCATCTCCCATTCTGGAAGTATAGCTAAACTCACTAAACTAGGTATAAATCCCTACATCACAAGATGGGTTGCCAACTGGCTCATTGACAGAACCCACACTGTAAAAGTTGCAGACTCCAAATCTGACCTCAAAGTAGTGACAAGTGGAGTACCACAGGGTTCCGTCCTGGGACCTCTCTTATTTGGTATCTACTTCTCTAAAGTACAGGCTAACACAGAAGACCTCTGGCTAATGAAGTTTGCAGATGACTGCTAACTAGGTGCCATAGTCAAGTCCCCAAATGATGTGGACATCCTACAGAAGGGCCTCGCTGAGACAGATGCCTTGTGTCAGAACCATGGCCTCAAGCTCAATGTCAAAAAGTGCAGTGTCATCCTCTTTAGTAAAAACTCTGTGCCCATGAACTACCACATAGGCAGCAATCTACTTAACACCGAATGTGTGATAAGAGACCTTGGGACTCAGGTGGACAGTAGTCTCTCCTTTGATAGTTACAGCACCACAGTAGTCAGGAAGTCCTTCTACGTGGCACACCTCATCATAAAAGGGTTCTCATCCAGGAAAAAAGAGGTCATTGTTCCCCTCTACTCGACACTCATTAGACCCATTATAGAGTACAACTCCCCTTTTGGAATGTACCTCACAAGACATCTGCAGCAGCTGGAAAGGCCACAGAAGTATTATTTTTTTTTTTTTACTGTCTGACTCTGACTTGACTTACTCCTCGTCTTTTTTGTTTCTCTGCTGCCGACTGACTCGGCGAGTACGCTCATGCGCACTTTGACCAGTTCGGGTTGCGGCATTTTTTTTTTTTTTCTTTCTGCTGCAGTCCGGAGAGGCAATTAAAGCATCAGTGTGATGCCCAGCAGTCTATGCGGTTGGGAACCGCATAGAATTGGAAGGGGTTCGGACTGCCACGTCCGCAGGCATGTACATGACGTGCTTGGGCTAAATGGCTGCTGATTGGTTGTCGCCCTCTTCCCGGGCTTTATGTGCTGGGAAAAGAGCGAGAAGCAAACAGTTATAGCCAGTTTCGGTTGTGGAACTTGTGGAGTGCACTGAGTGATTTCTAATTCTTGGCGGCCTAAAGTGGTGTAACTTACGTAAATGTCTGGAGTTTTGGTAAGTCTAACTATTGTCCAGTTTACTTTTATTTATAAATGTCGACTCATTCCACATCTGTTAAAAATCCTATCACTATGGAAATTTTAGAATAAATTAAATGCCTCAAGACTATTTTCATAGTGCATTAGTTTCAGCTTATAAAGCTCAGATAGTGGTCATGTAGGCCTAAAACAATGGTTACTTGCAAACAAAGCTTGTCCCATTGCCTGCTTCCTCTAGAAATAACCAAGCCAATTTTATGTACAAGGGCAGAGCTTTATTTACAATTATAATATCAGTGGCAGATAAAATGCATTAAGCGCAATCAGCTCATAATGCTAATAATGGTACCCTCGGATTGAGAAACATTCAATTCATTGCAGTAGAAAAATAATTACGACAACTAGCCAAGCACAGGGTGTGTGCGATTCAGTGATGGGCTTGGCATGAGTACTGGAGGCCGAGCAGCATAGCTGCCTGCACTGTATGATTAGTGATTTATAATGACGTCGTAATGAGCAAAAATATTAAAATGAGGGTGTGTGTGTGTATGCAAATGAAGAAAAACAATACAGCACAGTGATTTAGAAATGTATAAAGTCCACAACTTGAAGCACCACCACCGCTGAGTTTTCTTGTCTTACTGTTGGACCTCAGTGGTCTTTTTTGTTTTGCATATCCATTCATTTTATGGTCTGTATGATATTTAAGTATTTGCTGTGTGATGAGTACATTGTGCCTTTGGGTAGCAGGTTTACATTCTGTTCTCATTGTGTTACATTTCTGCGTGGTGCATTCTTGGGAGCTGCTGTGCTCTACACAGGTTGCTAGGTAACAAGTACAGAGCCTTAAGCAATGATAACTTGTTGTAACTGAGAGAAGAATGAAATTTGGCTGCGTGCTTGAAATGTAGTTGAGCTTAGAATTCTGTGCCCTGCATGTGATGTTGTTTTAAATACAATTAAAGTTTTTTTGTTTTTTTGTTTCACAGGCAAAGATTTAAGTCAGCTGTTCTAAGTCAGCTGTTCTCAGCCAGAATATATTTATATCCTGATTAGATTCTGGGCATCTTTGACATCAGTAATATGGGAGGACTAACACTTTTTAACATATATAAGTGCTCTTCTCTTCTCTACTTTAATTTTTATTATTTTTTTAGGAAGTCACAATAACCAAGAAGAGAGTCAATCACATTGTATCTTACTCACCCTACTTGTTAACTTGTTGTAGAGAAGTGGTATTGTACTGTTGTGTACAGAGTGTATTATTCCTCACATCATGATTCTCATACAAAGCTACCTGAATTGTGTCAAGCAATATACTTTGTCTAGAAACAGAACATATTAAGAGACTTCATTTCATACTGCAGACAGGAAATTCCATGAACAAAAAAAGTTTAATTTGGCTTTGTCAGTTTGTGTGTTTGTGTATGTGTTGGTGGCAAAACGTTGACACTGAAACTTACAGCTTTCTTTGTCTGTGTTTTAAGTGAAGGCAGTAAGTGTATGTGGCTATAGAAGGGGACTTGTCTTCTAGAAGAAGTACTTTTATTGATTGTATTATCCTGGGTTGTTGTTGTTGTTGTGTCTTTCGGCTTTTCCCGGTTAGGGGTCGCCACAGCGGAACTCCGGTCCGCTAATGATTGGCAGAAGATTTTTACAGGCCGAGTTGCCAGCCCTGACGTACAACCTTCAATGCCCCTTCACGCATGTCTTCACACAGAAGACACTTTAGCTGAGAAATTAACAGGACAATGTCTGGCTGTGAGTCGACAATGCTACCGCAGCACCACCACCGCAGTACAGGTCTTTTTTGCTCTCTTACTGGATTAACATAACAGGTTAACACACACCTGATTGTATCCTGGATGTCACAGTGGTTAGAATTGCTATGACACAGTATCTGGAGTGCTAGTTTGGCCCTCATCTGGGGTGCTGTCATTGTGGAATGTACCACATCCTGTATGTTTATGTGTGGGTTTTTGCAGGATGCTCTGTTTTCTTTTCATAGCTCAGTGATGTGCTCTATTAAATTACAAGTCCCTCAAATTGCCCATAGGTATGCATGCAGCAAGTGTGTGTGTGTGTCTGTGTGTGTGTGTGTGTGTGTGTGTGTGTGTGTGTGTGTGTGTGTGTGTGTGTGTGTGTGTGTGTGTGTGTGTGCGCACACACACATCTTGTGATGCATGGACACCCCTATTATCTTTCTAAGTTTATAAGAGGAATATTTAAAAATTGTCCTTATTTTTGGGCCTTTGTCCCACTTCTATCTATGGCTTTGTCCAGATTTCTTGCTCTGAAGTTGAGAGGTATGACAAATGTGTCAGGACTATCACAGTCAGCCATTGACATTTCAAATTGTGACATACTTGTTGCACCCCACTCCCCCATGTAGTGACTCTGGATGTGTCCAAGCAAGGCAAGGAATAGTTATGCAGTATAAATGTGCAGAGTATCCCCCCATCCAAGGTAGACACAAGTACTACAGTGGCTTTTCATCTGTTCTTGATTTTGCAGAATGGTCTGGTTTGTCATATTTTTGTACTGTTGATTTATGCTTATTACTCAAAGTGCATATTGCTCTGTGTTTAAGTAGCAATGCTTTAATAACCATCAGGTAAGCTTGTCTGAGATTGTAAGATGCAAGTAAGCTTTAATAAGCATACTGTTAAATAATTGCCAACACTGAAAGCCTTTCTGTTGTTGCCATGCAGAGAATACTTAACTGGATAATGTATAAGCCTTGGGTATTGAAATGCATATGACAGTGTTTATAATAAAGGACAGGATTACATTACTTTAAGAAGCTCATTACACTCGTTGGAGACGTCAGACTCCAGTCATCTTTGCAGGCTTTACCCGTAAACTAAACAGAATGCCAATCGTGTGGTCCATAACCTGTACAGTGATCCTTTAAGCAATGTATCTTGAGCTTGCTTCTTGTTTGCTTTTCATTTTTTACTTTGATCATGTTTTCCCCATGAAACAAGAAGATAGTTGTCAGGCAGCAGGTCTTTTTTTGGATAAGAAACATTATTACAAGTGGGGGCATCACAGAGATTTCTACTTTCAGTGTGTTACTTGGTAGTTGGTACTTTAATAAAGCTGAATATAAATTATAATTAGAACTACAGTGCAAAGAGAAGTGGTTTGAGTTGAGTGCTGCTTGTTTTTCTTATACTTGATTTTGACTGGCATTCCAGTAATGTATTTAAAAAGTAATTTATTTTTTCATGCCTCACAACCTTTTTATTTCCATCTAGATATTAAGTAAGCTGTCATGCAGCCAATTCATTGAAATATTTTTATTCTTCTACACTTCATTTTGTCTTGATTGGACTCTCATAATGACAGTTTGGCACCCAGGGCAGCATATTAAAGTTAGTTTTTGTGGATTTGAGCATAGCTCCTCCCCTTTCTAGTTGGTCGCACCCCTTCCCATTGACACCACCCATTCAGCTGTCTCCTGCAGCCCCCCTTTGATTTGAAGTCACCAGCTGCCACTGAATAAATAGAACATGCTGGAGGGATAGATTCCTGTCACAGAGACTCCCCATGCTTTGGAACAAAATTCCAAATTACATCAGGCAGAGCCCCTCACTAACACTCTTCAAGAGAAACCTTGACGAGTGGATGGGTAACAGAAAATACACCCATAGGATCACTTCATTGGCTCTGCTTGACAGAGGATCAGTTAATCAATGGGGCGGCAAAAGCCGGCACACTCTGGCTAGGCTTATAAATTCCCTCGGGCAGATAGCCTAGTACCTACCTATGAACCTTTGAACCTATGAACTAATCTTCTGTTCTATATTCCATCTTTGAGATTTTATTTTCTTATATTGTGAAACTTTCTATATCTTGATACCTTTGCCTCTATTTTTCTTCGGATATCTTCAAGGCTGCCTTTTTTGTTGATTTATTTGGCTTTCCCCTTTGCATAAATATTGCACCATATCAGATCATTCTTTCTTTCCCATGTCCATATTCCTTTTTTATTTTTCAAAAGTCTCCAGATGTTGTTTCTTATAGTTTCACACTTTCTCATTCACTTCATTTTCCAAATGGCTCAAGGTTTCTTGGTCTATATAATATTTTTCATAAAATTGCTTTGTTAATGAACACATATTTTTTATTTGAAGCTTCTAACAGTTTTTCTTGTGGAAGTATTTTTCCTTTCTCTAATTTCTCTCTTAATTTTTTTGTATATCTTCTGACTAGAAATTCTGGGCTTATTACATAATAGTAACAATACATAATTTCTTTCTTATCCTCAATAGTGCACTCTATTGTCTTTACAGCTCTTTTTTGGCCTATCACTTTTTGTGATTTTTGCGGACTACAACTTCCTTCTACAATGGGGGGGGGGCATTCTTCTGGTCCTGGCCTATCCCCACTGTAGGAATGTTTCAGTGTCTTGAGGATTCTACACTGTCATTTTTCCAGTCCTGGCACCAGTGTGCCGGCCAGAATTGGACACTTTCTTATCCTAGGTTTGTGCACCCAGCTATCTTTTTTATTTTTAACATACTTCTGACCATGATATATGATATATAAAATACATTCTTTATATCAGTGTCATCTTGGTGAGATTTTGTGAAAAACAGGGTCCACCTCATAAAGAAATTCACCAAAACTTGAGTATGAATTCCATCCCAGCAATACTACTCTCCTTTGCTTGTTGACATATCATCTTTCCATTTGGTCTATAATGATTCTTTCCATGACCGTGCAGAAGAGCCTAGTCAAGCTTATGGGGCTATAATTCCCAGGGTTGGATGATGGTCCTCTTTTGTGCAGAGCAATTGTTGTTGCTGTTCTCCAGTCTGCTGGAGCATAGCCAGTTTGCAAGCTATGGTTAAACAGGGGTCCAAGTGGGTCTGCTAGGTCATGTTTTAACTTGTTTAAAAGGCAACCTGGGATGTTGTCTGGTCCCATTTATGCCATGTCTTTGGCCTTGGAGAGAGCAAAGATGACATATTCTCTTGAGATAATAGGCTGAGGAATGGTGGCAGGTATGACTGGAGGGGACAGGCAGATAAAGTTTGCTCCAAATCTGTCAACTAGCAGGTTGGTTGCTACCTCTGGTTGAGTATGGGAGGTGCCATCCATAACCAGTTCAGTGCATAGCTGAGTATTCCCTCTTAGTTTTTGAACATAGCCAAAGAATGCCTTGTGATTATCCTTGGCTAAGGAGGCTTTTTTTGGTTTGTAATAAGCTCTGGAGGACGTGACAAGATCTCTTATTTGTCTGTTTAAGCTAGAGAGGGATGTCTTCTGTTGCTGTGCCAGTTTCCTCTTGTTCTTCAACACTAGTTTCTTTCTCTTGTTGTATAGCCTGTTTATACTAGGGGACCACCAGGGTGGCTTGTTTCTTTGGCAAGATTTGGTTTTAATCTGGTCAGGTACAGCCAATTCTATGCAACTGCTTAAGTGGTTATACAAAGCATTGGTGTACACCTCTGTATAGGAGACTGTGTTATCTACAGTTGAGGGGGCTTTAAAACTTCTTATACCATCACATAGTAGGAGTAATTTGTCTTAAAAAAATTATTAAGTACTTTTGAACTTGATGGCACATCTGCTCATATAATTACATTGAATGAGACTGATTTATGGTCCAATCTTACCTGGGAGGATATCACATGGGGGGGGGGGGTGTAAAGGTCTCCCATGTTAGTGAGTACTATGTCCAGGTCATTTGAGCCTTTTGTGGGTGTGTGTTGACTAGCTGTTCAGAGCATTTGCAATGACAAAGTCCAAGAACCTCTGAGCCAGCATGTTTGTGGTCAGGCATGTTTCCCAGTTGACGGTAGGATAATTAAAATCACCCATGAGTAAGGTGTTGGGCTGTATGGCAAGTGATTGCAATAAGTCCAGGTATGCGGTACACTTTTCCTGTTTCATGGTGGGGGACCTATAGCTAGTTATAATGTGATAGGGGACTTTATTTGTAATTAACTGGACACGAAGTAGCTCAAGACAGTCATACTGCTTAACCAGTCTCAAGGTGTACTTATCCTAAATGAAGATAGATACATCACTTTCTCTGGTTCTTTCTTGCTCAGTTTGTGGTCTGAACATATGGAAGACATTGCAGCCCTTCACATCTAGGGTGCTTTCTGTGCCTTTGAACCATGACTTGGTGACTGCAGAAACATCAGCATCTTCCAAAGTGAAGAGTGCTTCCAGGAAGTGCATTTTCTTATTTAGACTCTTAGCATTAAGCGGTACCTTAAATTTATCTAAAGAGGATTTTATGTTGGGAGCTTGGTTATTCTGACACTGTCTTTGCCAGCATCGGAAAGCCTAGAGAAGAGAGGTGCAGACCATCTCTGGCAAAACAGCATGGCCTGTCAACCATGTCTTCCCAGGCTGACAGATATTGGATCCCCTTGGACTGAAATCAGAAGCTAAGCAAATTAAAGTCAATAATTTTTGTTTGTATTGTGACATCATCCTTGGAGAAGGTAGAATACTGCTTAAGGCTTGGCTTATACCTGCCTGTAATACATAATCTGAGAACTCAGTCATGCCTGTCTTCATATAGTCCAGTGAGGTACATCTCAAGTCATTCACCCCCGACATGGACTATGACAGAGTCATATCAGTACTTGTGGTTGAGTGACCTGAGAGCTTGAGCGACTTGACAGATCCTGGCACCTGACAGGCTGCTAACTGTAACCTGCTCCTTATACATCCTGTTGAGGGGGACATTGTTGTGTTTCACAATGGAATCCCTTATGAGCAATTAGATTTTGTGGTGTTATGCCTTATAGGCTTATTTGTTGAAACACCAGTGTGTGTGTGTAATTATGTGTTGTGGTTGATTTTTTGCATTTTTATGTGTGTAAGTGGTTTCCATTTGGGAGGCCTCTGATCTTTTCATAAGTTACTAGCGAGTGCCTCTGCATATGTGCATTTATGTGTCATGTCCTTATTTAGTGTGTGTGTGTGTGTGTGTGTGTGTGTGTGTGTGTGTGTGTGTGTGTGTGTGTGTGTGCGTGTGTGCGTGTGTGCGTGTGTGTGTGTGTGTGTGTGTGTGTGTGTGTGTGTGTGTGTGTGTGTGTGTGTGTGTGTGTGTGTGTGCTGTCTACCTATTTGGCATTTGATTTGTCCTTATGTGAGAGTCTTGCCTCCAATTTCATAGTGTAACTACATCTCTCACATAAAGTATTTGTTTCAGATGGGAAACTTCCTCTCCATGATACTCTTACTGTATGTTTTATTAGGGAAGGTAAAGCACAAATTTGACTGGACTGTGCTGGTAGCACTGAGACTACAAGAGGGACCTATACTTTGTGTGGGATAAGGTTGCTCAATAAGGCTCTGGTCACTGAGCAACTGAGTTGCTCTTAGAGCAGCAGAAAAGCTTGGAAGAGTATCACTGACAGCTGTTTACAGAAAAACTAAGCTTCTAGGCTTTTGTGTCTAAACAGAACACTGCTAAACACTGCTGCATGAGGAGCAGCACCCTGTAAATGTAAGGCTTAAATATGAGCAAATAAAAACCAGATTTAAGCTAATTACCAATCCGGAAAGCAAACAATAAGCTTTCCACTAGCAACCCCCAACTCAGATAGGTTAGATCAGCACACTTCTGCCACAAGGGTGTAGAAAAACACCTTCTTAATGTAGAATACAGTAGAGAGTCAATTATCCCAACTAACTGGGACCTAGAGTAGTTTGGATAATCAGACTGTTCGGATAGTCAAACATATAATTGAACCGGATAAAAAACTTCTAAAATCTTGTTTTTTCTGCATGCAGGGAATACACTTTTCAACCATTCAGCCATTCCAGTGCACAATAAAGAATATTTTTCACACACGAGTGAGCTACAAGCTCAAAACATATGCACATGCTAATACTTATAACATTTACATATTCAGACTTTATGATTTTTCCTACCTGAAAACTTTGGAAGGCTGCATTCATATAATTGATGTTTCGGATAATCAATTTTGTACTGTAGCTGGTTTGGAGCCCAAGTGTAACAAGACCACACAAACTACTTACAACAGCTCTACTACTAACAGATACAATGTAATATAGTGCAATTAACAACTTAAAGGAGCAGCAAACAGTACAGTTTTTTTTTTGTATTTATTGTAAAGTAAATTGTCTACATATTTTTTCTTCATTGTTGGTTTGTGTTTTTTGGCTTTTCCCGGTTAGGGCTCGCCACAGCTTAAATCTGGTCCGCTAATGATTGGTAGTGGATTTTTACGTACCGGGTTATTTTCTCTTCATATGTGTATTAAATAACACTGCATCAATTCTTTTAAAAGTAAATCTTGCATTGATGTGCTAAGCAGTGAATTTATGTAGTACTCTCTAATTTTGTTTATATCTAATGTCACTCATATGGAAGGAAATCCTGTCCTTATACAATCGTGTGGTCAGTGCAATAATACAAGTCACCACCATAACAATCCATAAGAAACACAACAAATCTAGTGTTGCAAGTAACCAATACTTTAATATGAGAATGTCTACATTTTAATTATCATGCAGACATATATACATATTGGCCTAAATTATCATTAAGAAGTCATAATGACCAATGCTTCTGAATTAATTTTTTCAGCTGATAACTATTAACCCTGCAGTTTGTTGTAAAGTGAAAGGGCTTAGACTGCAGTAAAAGATGGGATCCGGGATTGCAGATCTCTTCACAGTAGTCTTGTATGTATCCTATCAAGTGCAAGTTTCTTTTATCTTTATAAATTGAAACTTGATGGTTTTCACTCTATATTTAGGATGGCAACTGTTACAAAACAAGATGGTATTAATTGCAAATGGTTTTCTATATAAAGAAGCCATCAATGTGTCATTCAAAAAATTGGTGATCTCTAAATCCAAAAAATTAATATTGAGTAGTTCAGCACATAAAATAAATATAATACCAAAACTGTGACTATTTATAAATCTTTGTAGGAACACAACAACTTATGGTTATTAGTCCAAAGTAGCCAGCAATCATCCAGTTATTTATGCCAGTTGTTAATATATGGTAGATAAGTATTTCTCAAAGGACTGTACTCCAAAATATCCCATGAAGAGATTTGCATAGATGGGAGAAAATCCAGCCCACATAGCAGTGCCCTGGAGCTGAAATAATCTTTGTTGTAACAGAACACATTTTTTGCTAATATCAGCTCAGTAAGCCATACCAAACAGTCATTGAATTCAAATGTGGATACATACAAAGACTTAAGCCATTACCCTTAATGCTTTCAGTCCTGTCTCATGGGGAATAGAAAAGTAGTGTGAGGTTACATGAAGGGTATATAGAAATCACTGGTTTCCACAGACATAGCAGATATTTTATAAATGAAAAAAGCTGAATTTCCACCACTAGAGCTGACGCTATCCAGTATTGGTTTTAATCATATCTTCAAAAAATTTGAGAATGGTTCTGTAAGTGACCCCCACCCCCCGACACAGACACAAGTAGTGCTAGACTGTACATAAACTATGTCAAATGTATGTAACTACATGTGCTTTAGCAGTGGATGATTCAGTGCTTCACTGATATCTCTACCTATTCAGTAACATGACACCAGTCATACTCACCCCTGCATCTGGACAGACACTTCATTCTCCTCCAGTACAGGAGTTCATTCTTTGCATCCTGATTCTGAGCTTGAAAACAAGAGCAACTAATACAAAACAAATCAATTAAAGGTCCTGCAAGACTTCATTTAATTATATGGGAAATAAGGCAGTGACCAGCCCTGCATAATTACTGTACATCTCTGGTGGACTGTCACTGAGCTCTCCACCACTGGATAAGAAAGTCTGGATGGCATTTCCTCAGGTCACTATAGTGATGCAAACACTGCTCACAAGCTGCCTGATGCCAGTAAGAGCAGCAGCCATCAACCTGGAAAAATAGTGCCTGGTATACACTTTATAAGAGTAATCCCAATAAGAATTTTGAGTGTGAGCGGTACATAAAGTACAGAAAGATTATACCATCGGTACCCTCAGAAGCTCTGACCATTCCTGTGAGTAGTCCTCTTGTGGTTACATATATAGTTATGGTCAATACCTGACATGCATGCTTGGGCACCTTATTAGCAAGATCCATTCTGGTGCCTCCACTGCAATGCATGAAAATACAAGACATGGCATGATAGTGTTATGGTGTTTGCAATCGCAGGTATTGAGTGAGCCAGCAACACAGTCCCTACATATGTCATCATTTTTGCTCTTATTGTTTCTGCAGGCCATAATACTACATTAGTTTTCACCATGTTCCCACTAGAGTCATTGATCAACCCATAGATGCTGAATGCACTTTGCAAGTACTCATACAAGTACACAAAATTCACAGAGCTCTGCAGGATGCCACAGGTGAGTCGACCGATGAGATAAATGTGCAGTTCATGAACATTCATTCTGACTTGGCTTGTTAGCATAAAGATCATGTTAAGAGACTCTAAACTGTGCAACAAGAGCAGCTTCAGCTATTACAGTGCTCATAATTAAAGTCTCCATAAAGAGCTACAGAATGAAGCATAACCCCTTTCAGGTTCGCACCCAGTGAAGAGCAGTGGCAGGTGGGTTGTTATTCTTTTTACTTTATATATATCTATATATATATCTATATACATACATATATATATATATATATATATATATATATATATATATATATATATATATATATATATATATATATATATATATATATATATATATATATATATATAGGTTCATAGGTTCATAGGTTCATACTAGGCTATCTGCCCAAGGGCATTTATAAGCCTAGCCCATAGTTATGTGGCTTTCGCCACCCCTTTAGTTTGAATAAAAACTATGCCTATCATTTTGCTGTGCCTCTGTCAAGCAGTGACGCTGAAGTAATCCCTGGGGTATATCTGCAATCTCCCATCCATTGGTCAAGATTCCTCTTGAACAAGACCAGAGAGGTGCTCTGCCTCACATGTACCGGGATTTTGTTCCACAGCATAGGGAGTCTCTGGGTGATGAATCTGTCCCTCCAGCACGTTCTATTATATATCATTATTATACGTGTGTATTATTTGTCAAACTACATAACACTTTGTTGGGGTTTGATGTTGAGCTAATGGATATCACTGATAATTGGTGCACACTGTGATAAGACGGGTAGAGATTTATGCCATAGTAGGAGAATTAGTCCAGCAATTTACCTAGAAAAATGCACTTTTCTACTATGATAAAGCCATATACCCTGATGCTGGCAGTATTCTGTGTGAGTCCTGTAACTAAAATCTACATACTTGCCTGATGGGGAGTACTAATGAATTAATTGTACCTTTTCCCTTGTAGAAAGTCTTGGGAATCAGTGATACATTCCAGAAATGTGTAGTGTATCCCATATTCCACATCCATTCATGGTGTGACTTTGTAAATGGTGTATCCATGTACTGGTTACAACCACCTCTGCTTATGGACCGCAAATGTGGGTAAAATGTATGTATAGTAGTACTTAGTGGGTTGTGATGTCTACGGTAATAATAATTAAGTGTGCTGGTCCTCTCTTGGTCCACGAGGTTCTGAAGTACCTACACACACTTGCCATAACTGCTTCAGGTATAATTGTAGCTGAGGTGTTTCCTATTGTCTGTGTATCACTTTTGGTCATGCTTTTCCTACATCTATACTACGGTGTTTTATGTCTTGATTGTATTTGTTCTGTTGGTGGTGGTGGGGGGTTAAGGCAAGGGCTTTACACATGTCCACATAGCGAAATGTACTTGGATGTTAACATGGGATTGTGGGTACATCTTGTGGGATGGCCCAAGCTTACCTTCGGACTGCGCAGAGGTCCTATACCAGATGAAATTGCTGTGAGGGCAGACACACTGGATTTGACAAGGTGTATGGCACTGGCAGGGAGGTTCTTCTACACACTAGCAGTCACTGTCAGACCTCTGTTGAGCCTCTAGCATTTCCATAGGTTTAGGGAATAAAAATGCATTTCACTGCATCTGTAACCCCCACAGTATACCTAGAAGTAGTATGCTTGCTACAGTGGCCTGTGGACATGTGGAAGACAGGGGATGTCCCAGATACAGCCATTTGTCCACAAGGTTACTTGCTCAGGGTAATGTGCCCCCACACCCTGCCCTGTTTCAATGCAGGACCCAAAACATACTCTACATTCTACAGCCAAAGACATATCATTTTGACCATGTAACAAGGGTCTTAGCAGCTCTCGGTAGTTTTGTCTGTTGATGTATAAGGAATAAGCATGTATGACCTACAACCAACTTAAACATGCAATGTTTTGATACTCCACGTTGTCATACCTAAGGGTGACTGTCACCAAGAAACTAAATTTCTGAGGCCGAGAATGACATCCTGCTGCAGATGCTCTGGCATGGGGAACTGACCAGGCCTTTGTGCAGCTGTCTGATGTCAGAGGCTAAAATCAGATATATAAACAGGGTCAGTGATACAATTACACAGGCACACAGTAAGGCAATCAGCCTGTCAAAGGTATGGAGGGTAAAGGGTGGGAGTCCCTACTGACAAACACAGAGGAGTTTTTGGTATCTATATGGGGATCCAGACAGTTCAGGAATGCATACTGGAGTACAGGAAAGGACATGGGGGACGAATTGCACAGGATACCTCACATATCCATTCTTGATCCTGACCAGTACCTATGAGATCAGTGGACTCAGACCCAGGTAAACGAATGTTAAATAAAATAAAAATAAAATGCTGGAGGTGGGTATGTCTGAACCATAGCTCTCAACCATCCAGATTTTTGCAGAATTTCCAGATTTTTGCCTCGTATTCTTAGTCTGTTACTCATAAAATTTTAGTTTTCTGGCAAATCAGACCCAGGTAAACGAATTTTAAATAAAATAAAAATATAATGCTGGAGGTGGGTATGTCTGAACCATAGCTCTCAACCATCCAGATTTTTGCAGAATTTCCAGATTTTTGCCTCATATTCTTAGTCTGTTACTCATAAAATTTTAGTTTTCTGGCAAATTATTGGCAATTATTGAGAACTGAAGTCAGAAAATAATGACATACATTTGAATTTCAGATTCTATACCCCTTAGAAAATTCATGCTAATGAAAAACCTGTTATTCTATCAACCTTCTACGTTTGTAAGAGCAATACTTAAAAATTGTCCCTATTTCTGGGCCTTTGTCCCCCATTATTTATGACATTGTCCAGATTTCTTGGTCTAAGAGTTTGAGAGTTATGGTCTGAACATGTGATACTATCTTCACTATTCATCAGGTTCTGGGTCATGAAAGTAACAAGCATGATTTATTCGTTGCTACAGGAAATTTGTGCATACAAGTATAAAGGGAGTATGCTCAAGGTATGCTTATTTTCTCTATAGCATTCAGTTTTACTGGAGTAGTTGCACTGGGCTGTGGGCATTAGCAAAGATTGACTCTTAGACTGGATAATGCTTAAGTCTTTACACAGGGTTTGCATTGTCAGGTTGCTCCTCCATGGATATAGGCCTACTTGATGTCGGGGAACTGTCTGGTCCTAGTGATCATGGCAGACAAATCTTGGCATAATCAGGGATTGTAGTGTCAGTGGTAGAGGGGTAATATGACAGCTGTACCCCCACCCTCTTCCATGGACAATGCTCCTGTATTTGTGGAACCTGTCCCCCAGATGCAGGATTCTACCCACAGATGGGATGTGGCCAACATATCAGCCCATAAAGTGGCCTCACTAGTATAAGAGTCACCCTTGAGGATGAGGAGGAACACAGGGAGTCGGTGTGCTCCTAAGGTGAATGTCACTAGCCCACCATGGGTATCACACTCCCATCCTGAGTTGAGTGACTCCATGGCCATTAGCCCACCATGGGTATCTCACTCCTCTCCTGAGCCGAATGACTCCATGGACATTAGCAAACCATGAAAATTGCACTACCCTCCTGAGTTGAATGTCTCTATGGCCATTAGCCCATCTTAGGTATTTTACCTCACTCCTGAGCTGAGAGTTTCCATGGCTATTAGCCCACCATGGGTATCACAGTCCCCTCCTGAACTGAGTGCCTCTATCTCCACTAGCCTACCATGAGTATCACATTTCCCTACTGAGCTGAGTCCATTAGCCCATGATGGGTATTGCACTGCCCTCCTGAGCTGATTGTGTCCATGGCTATTAGCCCCACCATGGGTATCACACTCCCCTCATTGAGCTGAGTATCACCATTTCCATTAGCCTACCATGGGTATCATACTCCCCTTCTGAGCTGAGTATCTCCATTGCCATTAGCCTACCATGGGTATCACACCCCCCTAAGTTAAGGGCATGACCTAAAACCCTAAGCACCAACTCTTTCACATCATCATTCAACTTTAAGTGCACTGCAGAATATCAAGGATATAGATACAGATAGGATATCCATGGTAGGACTATCCATAGCACATCCTGCAGTTTTGCACAGACGAGGGCACTCACATGAATGAAGATGTGTGCAGTCAGTGCATACATCAGAGCCTAGCACAGTCCTGCATCATCTGCTTGAGCTGTGTCCATGCACACCCATTCACACACATCAGCACCATCCACCACTAGCCAGTTACAAAACAATGTATACACCACTGCACAGAGTGTGAGTGCCCTTCACTGAAAATCAGCTACTGTATTCTGCAAAATATTTCTAATTCCCAGGGACTGCTGGGCATAACTTCTAATACTACAAGGAAAGCATAACTTCTAATACTACAAGTAAAGCTGAGGTATAAAGGTCAGAATATTAGATGTATTATTATTATGAGAATGCATTTGGAAGGTGGAGGGAAACTGAAATGCGAAAACTCGGAAAGACATGGTGAGATGTAATAAATTCTAGATAGACAGAAGCCAAAGGTCAGGACTGACCATCAGACCCTGAAGATGTAATTCAAAAGATTTAGTTACTGATATAGTGTGCCACCCATATTTAGGTGTTTTAAAGCTATTATATTAATTATTGAATAGAAAAATAAATGCATCTGTAGTTAAAGAATAACTTAGTAAATACACAGTTAAAATCACTTTTTCTAACATGCAAGGTACTTTGAGTATTTTACACAGCAAAGAACACTCAGTGTTCAATGTACCCTGACATATAACAATGTTTACACTGTTATTTCCATACTGACACTAAACGTGTATAATTACATAATTAAGCATTGAAGGTTAATGCACCCTGAAGGGTTGGGTGGTAAAGTAAATAATTTCTTTTTGACATAAATTCTGTGCTTTGGATCTAGAAATGTTTTACTTGAACAGAAAGCTTTATTCCTCACACTTTAATTAGCTTTCAAAAAAAGGTCATTGTCTCAAGTTATGAGTCAGACTATACATCTCACAGTAAAAGGTAGCACGTAATTGTTCTATCAGGAATTCTTTATTTCTAGGCTATGTTTTTCAGGTGGCTTTGGAAGCAGCAATACTTCTCACTCTGCAGACATTTAAGCAATATTTAGCAATTTATCAGAAAGAACACTACAAGTTTAAAAATGTATCTCACTGGCACAGCAAATTTGCAGTATTGTGGGATCATAATATAATCACATTCCTATTTGTAAAATCAATTATCTGATTAAAGCAAACTATGCAAACAAAGAACCATACTTGGAGTCCAAAGAGAATAACAAAGGTAATAATGACAAACAACGAAATGATTTCTGGTTTCTTAAACTGCATTATATTTGGCACTATATGTTGGTTATGGATAAAAGTTTTTCTGATGTATGCGTTACATTTCACAGCAAAACTGTAAAGCTGCAAGTGGTCTGTTAAGTCTTCTTTCCCTTGCATGCCCACATAATTCCATATATTTTAAAGTACAGTTATATTATATTTTACCTCTCTGAAGGAAATAGCCAATGTAGGCAGCATTTCAACTGGAAAAAATGCATCTGTTTAACTTGAAACTAAGATTTTTCCATCAGTTGCTGAATTAGTATGAATGGCAGGGGATTTGGGCGTTCTTCCCACAAAAGAACAGAAAAGAAATACAAGATTGCTGAACATAAATATCAATGGTGCATTTTTCTAATATTTGTAATTCATTCATTACTAACTTAAAGGGAAAGATATAACTGTTGAAGAGTTTATTTATTTGCTTAGCTATGTTTGCTTGTTTAGCATGAAAATCAAATGTCTGAAGGACCATTATTAGCCATGAAGTCACAAGCAAAATAGTTAGAGTGATAATAAACAATAGTGACATACTCTGATGCAGATAAAACAGAGCATTTTACAGGTAAGGGCAGGAGTGAAGTTAGCATTCTCAGGAGACATAATAATACAAAGTAATGCAAGTGAAATCAAGTATATTTATCCCTCTCCCCAAAAAAAAAAAATTCCCAAGAAAAAGTCCTGAAAAGGAAATCAATCAAGCCAAATAATTTGAGGCATAGAGAAGGATTTTTTATTTAGGAAATTTAGCTGTCAGTACTGTGACACTACTGCTGGTGTCTGATTGGATTGGATTTTGAACTGGTTTGGTTTGAAAAATTAATTTTATTTTGTTCCTAATTATTACATTTTATTTTATTCTAATTGTTGTCTTACCTTAACGTTTTTTTTCTTGGAGTTTTAAAAGTTTCCATTCAGGGTAATTAAATCTAGCTAATTAGTGGGAGGAGCTGAGAAAGATTTTTACTTGCAGAAAATGTACTTTAAACATAACCCCTCATCTCCCCTCCATCTACACCCCTCCAAATCTCCCAAGAACAAGTCCCCAAGTTCCTCTCAAATGTCCAGATTTTTGACTCATGTTTTTGGTCTGTTTCTCATACAATTGTGATTTTCATGCAAATTATTAGCAAAATATTGAGGATTGAAGTCAGAAAATAATAACAGACATTTAAGTTTCAGACTTCATGCCCTTCAGAAAATTAATGCTGATTCAAAACCTGCTATTCTATCAACTTTCTAAGTTTGTGAGAGTAATATTTAAAATCGTCCCAATTTGTGGGCCTTTATCCTCACATTATTTATGGCCTTGTCCAGATTTATTGCTCTTAGAGGTAGAGGCATGCTTAAAGATGCTATACAAGGCAGGAGCTCTACTTCTATGGGGACATGTAATATACCAGGCTGCCTACTTGTCAGCCTGAAACATGACTTGTCAGAGCCCTGCAGGGGTTAGTCAGTAAGAGCTTCCAAACAGGCTGTTTGTTGGATGAATGGAGGACAGCAAGAGTCACCCTCCTGTCCAAATGTGGGGTGTCAATGTACCCAGGTAATTATAGACCTATAAGTCTGACCAGCCTCATCTCTAAGGCTATGGGAAAGATTGTTACAAAATTAATAGTCCTAGGTAACTTATAAACTCTTTTTTTTTTTTTAATTTTTTTCAGTAACAAAGATATAATAAAGAAATTGAGTAACAATACAAGGAAAACACAAACAGAAAATTTACAACAACTAAAGTATTTACATAGGTCTCTATTGAATTGTAACTTATAATCTCTTGACGCAATCCAGTTCAGACTTGTCAAGGCAAATCCTGCCTACTTAAACCAGTCAAGCTCTTTGAGAAGGTTAGTGAAGCAATGGATGAAGGCATGTCAGTGTAAACCATATAGCTAAACCTTGCAAACATGTTTGACACCATTCCACACTCGGGTAATGTAGATAAACTATACCAACTAAATGTAAAACTCTATATAACTAATTGAATGGCAAATTGGCTCACATATAGAACACAGGAATTAGGGTAGGTGGCTTTACCTCATCCAAAAGTCCTACTCCTAGTGGTGTACCTCAGGGTTCAGTCTTTTAGTCATTCATCTTTGGAATTTGTTTCCAGTGGTCAAAGCAAATGCCAAGGGTTTGTGGATGACTACATTTGCAGGTGACTATAAACTTGGTGACATCATAAACTTCCTAGAGAATACCACGTCGTCAAAGAGGGCCTTTCCAAAACAAACAGCCAAAGTAAACCCAAATGCCAAGAAATGCATCCATGTATCCATCAGCAAGCATCACTTGTCTTGCAACTATCACACTGACAACACACTTTTGAAAGATGATGTGGTATTTGGAAACCTGTGTTGATGGAAAACTGTATCCGTTATTGTAAGGAAGTCCTTTTTCCTTGTACAGATTATATGTAAAGGTATTACATCCAGGTGCAGGGATGTAATCATTCCACAGTAATCAGCTCACATTAGGCTGATCACTGAATATAACGCAGCATTTGGTATGCACCTGTCCAACACTTGTCTCGAGCGGAGTGACAACAATGCTTTCTCACTAAAAAAGTCAAGAACCTAAATCACAAATACTATGAAGACTACCTCAAAGATTTGTCCTCTTTTTATTATTAGAAAGAACACTATGTGATGACCTCTGACTCACATACACAGCCTCAAAAGATCCTGTCTTCTCAGACCTTTTACATACTCACAAGCCTAATAGTACAGTAAATTCCCACTCAAAGCATCCCAATCTCTTTTGGAATATAATCAGAACATGTTAGAGGGATGGGTGATTATCACAGAGACTGTCTCTTCCATGAAACCATCTTCTAATCCAGGTAAAGCAAAGTACTTCTCTTCCTCTCTTCAAATGCAATATGTATGAATGGATGAGAAACCGCAAAGTCACCCCCAGTTTAGCACAAATATGCTAAGTAATCTGTTGCTGAGTTAATGTTCTATCTTTGCTTGTGATTGGAATGAAGAAGTATAAGGAGAATTTTACTACAGGAAGAAATCTCTAGAGAGACTTCTGATAAACTTGAAGAGCTGTGAGAGGAAGCAGTAAGAGAGGTTCAGCGTGAAGGAAAAGATCATTAAAAAAGGGCATGAAATAAGGAAGATGCACGTCAGAGTCTACATATAAGAATGCTATAAGAAAAGTGTATTCTAGTGTGTTGTCATATGTCATGCCATTTGAAGATGTCAGCGTTTATCTGACATGGTGCTTATTCTATATCTGGTCTATACCAGATTAACCCAGTCCTGATTCATGTTTAATTTTAAATGAACAGTTCTGCTTGCTGAGCTGCTCATCTTGTTTGTGATCCTAATGCTTGACATAAAATTTTAATTACTAGAAACATTAAAGGTGTCGGACTATCTTTTCAAGACAGAAATAAAATTTAAATGACAGTACTAATTAGATTTCTAAAAGTGAACAAAATTATCAAGTAACAATTTCAACAAACCCCAATCAGGGCATAAATACACTGATCTAAAAAGTGCAATTCCTTTAACATTTCAAAATGTCATCCATCTACAGGTCTGAATCAGGCACCAACCAATTTTAAAGATGAAAAGTGCTATCCACAGTGATAATGGCACTGTGTTTAGTGAAAACAGATATCCCAGACGCAGAAAACATATGAAGAGGAGATACTATTAAAACACAGAATGAGATGATGGAAAGGCAATTCTTCCAAAAGCTGGATGCCTGAAGCCATTATTAAAGATCTGGACTATAGAAATCTTCCAAATGAAGTCTAGAATCCATTAAGTGGCACTGAAAATGCTGTAAGCAAATGTAAATAATGAAATAATCCCTTTGGCATGTATCTAACCAGACACTTACAACAGTAAGAATGCCCAGAAAGGTTTTTCACCAGGAGAATTCAGGGCATTAATACCCCATCCTACACTGATCGCCTAAAGGCTTTATCTTTGTATTCAGTCTCCTACTGACTGCTGACAGGGAATCTTTGCCTGGCTTATACAGTTTCCTCAGACCGAGCCTTGATGGATCTGTTGCAGATGTGCAAAACAAACAACACCAGAAATGCTTGATCCAGGGATCTGAACTTTGTGACAAAGAACATGCTGGAGAGACAGATGTATTTATTTATTTATTTTTATTTTTTTTTTATTTTACATTTGTTAACTGGGCTAGTCCAACTAGATATATTTCCATTTTCAGTAGAGGCCCGGGGAGAAAAGCTCCACAGTAACATTAAAAACAAAAAATTATAATGCACACTTGTAAGAGAAAAAAGTAAAAATATGAGAAATGTAAGACAAAAAATAAATGAGAGAGCAGTAGTTACAAGGTCATACTATATACATAAACACCATATTCGAAAAAAAGAAATATTTACAGAAATAAAAAAAAAAACTTTGAAAAGAAGATTAGGTTCTCTTACAATGAAATATATGAGGTTGTTTACAGTATGTTAACAGTTATTTCATATCCTATTTACAACAATAATTTAAAACAGTTTCTGCTACCCAGGGGTAGGTAGTGTTAAAAAAGGTGAGGGGAGACAGGATAGACAAAATGGCAAAAGAGAATGCAGACAATTAGTCAGGATAACAGCAAGGGCATAACCAGTGTGTTTTAAGATGTTGCTTCAGCCTTTGCTTAAAGAGTGGGAAGGAGAGAAGTACCATTAGATCTGATGGCAACATGTTCCAGTATTTTCCAGCTGTATTAGAAAACAAGGAGTCGCCTGCTAAGTTATTAGACTTGGTAGTGCTAGCCAGTAGTTTAGTAGAAGAGCGTAAGGAATTGAGGTTTGCATAGGGGGTAATAAGGTTTGAGAGTATCGGTGTATTGTTAGGTTGGTAGAATATCCAATGAACAATGGTAAGTTGGGAAAGTATCAGTAAGTTTTCTAGTTCAAGCCAGTCAAGCTGCTTTAGGTTCAGACAGTGGTGCGTTCTAAATGGGTTCCCAGTGGCAAACCTGGTAATATTATTATAGGAATTAGTTAGTTTAGTGAGATTCTTTTTCTTTAGGTTAGTATATATAAGGGAAGCATAGAGAAGAGTGGAGATTAGATGGGAGTGGGCAATTGTACTTCTGGCTGTTGGTGTTAAGAAATGTTTTATTCTTTATAGGGAGTCCAATTTTCTATTTACGGTTTTTATATTATTATTTATATGATTGTCAAATGAAAGGTTATTGTCAATTAAGACTCCTAATAATTTGGTGGTAGAGTCTGGGGTTATGATGGTACCGTTATCTGATTTGATTGAGAAATTGATTGGGGGGGACTTACTGTTAGGTGTGAAGAGTAAGAGCTTGGTTGTTTGGCATTCAAAAGGAGGCAATGCTTTAGAAACCAAGCCTCAACTGAGTTGAATACTGTCTGAGTTAGGGATTGAAGTTTAGAAGTGGAGTTGGCAGAGCATATGAGTGTGGAATCATCTGCATATTGTATGCAGGTAGCTTGCGGGATTGCTAAGAAAAGGTTGTTGATGAATACTGAGAATAAAAGTGGACCGAGAATGGAGCCCTGAGGGACTCCAAGGGAGACTAGCAGGTGGGAAGATAGCTGATTCTCCCAAAGGACTGCTTGTTGCCTATTGTTAAGGTTGGACTTAAACCTGCGAATGGCCTTAGTGTCAAGAGCAAGGGATTCAAGAGTTTTTAGGAGTAGGGGGTGGTTGACCATGTCAAAGGCTTTTGACAGATCAATAAAGAGTACAGATGAGAGGAAGTTGTTACAGTTTTTATTGATAGAGTCAGTGAAAGATAGGAGGGCTGTGGAGGTACTATGAAATGGCCTGAATCCATGCTGACACTTAGCTAGTATATTATGTTGGGTTAGGTGGTTAATTAGTTGATGGTAAATACATTTTTCCATAACTTTTGCTAAGGGTGATAAGAGAGCTATAGGCCTGTAGTTGGAATACTCATTGGAGTTTCCACCTTTATGTAGAGGAATGATGTGGGAGATTTTCCAGATGTCTGGGATGGTTTCTTCATTTATGGCTCTGTTTATAAGGATGGATACAGGATAAGCAACTGCTTTAGCTTCTTTTTGTAGATATTCAGATGGTATTTGGTCTGCAGGGGATGGCTTAAGGTTATGTAAAATTTTTTGGATATATGAGGTAGCAATGGGTTTAATTTGGAAAGCTGGGAGAGTATTAGGTAACAAGCCCCAAAGGCAAAACACAAAACCTAGTGTGTTGATCATGGATAACTCCATTGTGAGACACACAGATGTCCCACTCTCCAAACTGGATAAGAAAAAAGTCATGGTCAGCTGTTTGTCAGGTGCCAGGATCTGCCACATCACACATGCACTGAAGTCTCTCAACAACAGGCACTGTTATGACTCTGTCATAGTCCATGTTGGTGTGAACAACTTGAGACATACCTCTCTGGACTATATAAACAGACATGACTGAGCTCTCTGATTATTTGTCCCAGGCAGGTATGTCCCTAGCCTTAAGCAGCATTCTACCTTCATCTAGAATAATGCCAAAATACAGACAAAAATGATTGAGTTCAATTGGCTTAGTTTCTGGTGTCATTCCAGGGGAATCCAGTACCTGTCAGCCTGGGATAATATGGTTGACAGACCATGATGCTTTTCCAGGGATGGTCTTCACCTGTCACATTTTGACTTTTGGTTGCTGGCTAACGCACTTGCCTCTCCCATAGTGCCTTTTTAGGCAATGTCAGAAGAACAATATTTCTGACATAAAAATATCCTTGAAAAACAACCTCAAGGTTATGCTGCTAAATGAGTCTAAATCGGAAATTGCACTCATTGGAAGCATTCCTCACTTTGGAAGATGTGGACGTCTGTGCCGTCACAGAGGCCTGGCTCAAGGCCTCAGACAGCACCCTGGCCATGTCGGGTTATAATGCTTTCCACACATTCAGACCACAAAATGAACACATGGAAACTAAAGGAGGAGGAATTTCAATATTCATCAAAGAAAAATACACCTCTAGATTGGTTAAACAGAATGATTCCCTAGAGTTACTACAAATGCAAATAACTGTAGAAAAGACCCCGCTCCAAGATGTCATCAGCTATAGGTCCCCCCTCCATGATCCATGATATCCACACTGCCTGCTTGGACACATTGAGTCACTCAAAATACAATTTACTTTAATGACCCGTCCACAGCTTGGGTAAATTATACGTGTAATAATATGCTTGTCCAAAGGTTCTTGGACTTGATTAACTCCAGTGCTTTGGAATAGATAGTTGACACCACCCACAAAGGGCCAAAACATTCTTGATCTGGTACTCGCCAACATAGGAGATCGGTGTGCCACCACAAGTGTGCAGCCCTACCTGGTAAAGTCTGAGCATAAATCAGTCTCATTTAAAGTAACAATTACATCAGAACCCCCCCCCCCCCAAGAAATTAGGCTAAAGAACATCTCCAAAGCTAACTACAGCCTTTTAAAAGACAGGATTAATAGCTTCAAAGCTCCTGTGCCCACTGATGGCATGGACACCTACAGTGGGATATACACCAGTGCTGTGTATAAACATCTATACAATTGTATTGATTCAGCTGTACGTGACAGGACCAAAGGAAGATCCTCTAGAAAGAACAGGCTTGTCTGGTGGACATCTACTATAAACAGGTTATACAAAAAGAGGAATAAATTTCTGTCTAACAACATGAAGTAATGGTCTCAGAAGTGAAAGCACAACCTTCTCATCTTGATCAAGAAAATAAGACATCTTGTAAAGTCCTCTAAAGCTAACTATGAATGTAAATTAGCATTCTTTAGCTACATCCAAAAGCTTAAAGGAAAAGCCCAGATTTGTGCTGAACTTGTGGTGAATGGCACCACATATACTGAACTTGTAGAAAAAACTAACCTATTAGCAGACAGGTTCAGTGAAAACTTATCCCCTCTGTCCCCACCACATGTACTCCAGGACATTCCTAACACTTGTTCTCCTGCTAGTATCTCTAAAGACCAGGTATTAACCACTCGCTCCAAGGCCAAAACACAGCCTCCATGGGACCTGATAGCATCCCTGAGGTAACCCATTAAGTACTGTTTTTAGCCATAGCCTAAGAACTAGTTTTGTCCCTGCAGAATGGAAAACAGGTATTGTCATCCCCTTGCTCAAAGGGAGTGCATCCACCAACTCTTAAAACTATAGACCCATAAGCCTAACCAGTCTTATCTGCAAGGCCATGGAAATAATCATTATGGACCTTATCAACAAAGATATAGGAGACCTTCTAACACTTGACCTGACCCTGCTTGGTTTTGTTAAAGGGGGATCATGCCTGTTGAACCTGGTGGACTTCTTCATGAAAGTCACCAGAGCCCTGGACAAAAGCAAATCTGTGCATATGGCCTACCTAGTCTTAGCCAAGGCCTTTGACACAATCCCTCACTAAGGTATCATTGAAAAACATACCCATCTGTGGATTAACCCATAAATCATCAGATGGGTAGCAAACTTGCTCACCAACTGAACACATACTGTCAAAATAGGGGATTCCACCTCCGCCAGCAGACCCATTGCCAGTGGTGCCCCACAGGTGTCGGTGCTAGGACCCCTATTATTTGGAATCTATTTCTTGGAAGTACAGGCAAAAAACAAAAGGTATGTGGCTGACAAAGTTTGATTTTGTTGATGACTGCAAACTGAGAGCAGTCACTGAGTCTACAAGAAGGGCTTACTCAAACCAGTGATTGGTGCCAAAGTCATGGTTAAACTCAATGTAAAAAAAATGCGTTATCATCCATTTCAAAGACAATGTCCCTGCAGAGTACCATATTAATAACAACACCCTAAGCTCTAAATAAGTGGTTCACTTCATAATTAAGGACATAGCTTCCAAAACAAAAGAGGTTATAACCCTCCATGTACTACTCCCTCATCAAGCCATTAGTAGAGTACAATGATCTCTTTTGTATGTACCTTACCAGGCACCTGCAGCAACTGGAGAAACCTCAAAGGTTTCTCACAAAGAAAATTCAGGGCCTTCAGAATATGTCATATGTGGAGAGAGTGAAATCACTCTTACTATACTCTGTGTCATATAGACATCACAGAGGCAACCTGTGCCTTGCATACAGGGCAACCTCTGATGGAAATACTGCATAGTTATAAGTCAGATAATACACAAGTCATTTGCTCTAGAGACCTTAACCTAGCCTGTGACATCAACAAGACTTGCTGGAGAGACAGATATGTCTCACAGAGGTTACCTTTCCTCTGGAACAAACTTCCAATTCAAGTTAAACAGAGCCCCTCATTGACCCTATCTAAATGTAACTTGGATGACTGAATGGGAAACTGCAAATTCACCCCAGGGGTTTTACCTGTATCCCTCTTGGATAGGTGCAGTCAGTGCTGATTTAGATCTGCTTTTAAACATAAACAATATCTCTAGACCGTATAGGGAACTAGGGTTGAACTTGGCTAGGCTTGTAAGGGCCCTACAGCCATTAGCCTAGTAACATCCTATGATTCTATGAAGTGTATTATGAGTATGCAAATTACAAAGGTGTGTGAGATAGGCAGCAGACTAAGGTACTTTGGAAAAAGAAAGATTGGAAAAAATGAGAACATAACTTTTTCTTAACTACTTTTAAAGCAAATCACATTTAATGCTCAAAATGGAAGTTGTTTGTTCATTAGTTGGTGAAATCATCAGGGCATGGAAAAAGGAAAAAGCAAACAAAGGACTGCCTATATAGGCAAAGAAAGAGAGTTACAAAAGCAGTAGCTTGGAAAGAGCAATTAAGAAAATGCAGGCTACCAGCAAGAGTAAGGTGTAGCTTATTAATTACAGGGAAGTGGAGGGGAAAGGTTAGGGTGCAGTGGAGACAATTTTTGATTCTAGTTAAAAAAGTCAAATAGCAGACCACTAAGTACTAGCCAGGCATTGAAGAGACATTTAAACTGGTAGCATTTTCAACAAGGCATGACTAGGAAAATAGAATAAACAAGGAAATTCTCCTTACTTTGAATAAAATACAAGTATGTATGCAATTGCAGGGCCAAATGCTCTGTTTATTCTGTTGTACGCTCTGGGATGGGGGTGTTCAGTCCATGCCTATCTGGGTAATGCAAGAGACTAAGGGTGGATAGTTGTTGGGGGCTAACTCTTGGAAGTTAACTTCCATTTTAACGATTTCATATTTTGGTTGTCCCCCCCATCACTAACTGGCTTGTTCTCCCAGTACCGTTCTATATATGTGCTCAAGTCTTCCTCCCTTTCACTCTTTTTCAGAAAAAAAATACCCAGCTGTGAAAAGGGTAGGATATATACAATACATTGTAATACAAGTAGAACTTTATGATCTGATAGTAAACTGCTAACATGTGATACCCTCATTACCCTCTCACCCCCTAAAGGGCCCATATCTATACAGGAAGAATGCAGAGTCCCTGTAATCACAACTACGCAGGTAAAAGCTGAACTCTCTAAAGCCAAAAACACAGCATCCATGGGAATGGACAACATCCCAGGCTGCGTTTTACACGAACTTCAGAATGAACTGGCTCCCCACTTAAGAACCATGTTCAATAATAGCCTCGCATCAGGCTTTGTGCCCACTGAACGGTGCACAGCAACAGTTATCCCACTCCACAAAGGGGGAGCCACCACTTATCCCAGGAACTATCGACCTATTAGCCTGACGAGCCTGGTCTGCAAGGCCATGGAACATATCATCATGGAACTCATAAACAAAGACATTGGTAACATCCAAACTCTGGATCCCACCTAGTTCAGGTTTGTGAAAGGCAGATCATGCCTCCTGAACCTGATCGACTTCTTTGAGGCAATCACCAAAGCCATGGATGAGGGTAAGGTGGTTCACTCAGCCTATCTTGACCTCACCAAGGCTTTCGACACCATCCTCCATTCTGGAATTATAGCTAAACTCACTAAACTAGGTATAAATCCCTATGTCACAAGATGGGTTGCCAACTGGCTCACTGACAGAACCCACACTGTAAAAGTTGCAGACTCCAAATCTGACCTCAAAGCAGTGACAAGTGGAGTACCACAGGGTTCCATCCTGGGACCTCTCCTGTTTTGTTATCTACTTCTCTGAAGTACAGGCTAACACAGCAGGCCTCTGGCTAATGAAGTTCGCAGATGAATGCAAACTAGGAGCCAAAGTTACGTCTCCAAATGATGTGGACATCCTACAGAAGGGCTTCACTGAGACAGATGCCTGGTGTCAGAGCCATGGCCTTAAGCTCAATGCCAAAAAGTGCAGTGTCATCCCCTTTGGTAAAAACTCTGTACCCATGAACTACCACATAGGCAGCAAACTACTTAACACTGAATGCATGATAATAGACCTTGGGACCCAGGTGGACAGTAGTCTCTCCTTTGATAGTCACATCACCACAGTAGTCAGGAGGTCCTTCTACGTGGCACACCTCATCATAAAAGGGTTCTCATCCAGGAAAAAAAAGGTCATTGTTCCCCTCTACTCATCCCTTATTAGACCCATTATAGAGTACAACGTCCCTTTTGGAATGTACCTCACAAGACATCTGCAGCAGCTGGAAAGGCCACTGAAGTACCTCACAAAGGGGATTACTGGCCTCAAACAAATGCCCTACACTGACCGCCTCAAAAAACTCCAGCTTTACTCCGTAGCATATCGCCTACTTCGAGGTGATCTCTGCCTAACATATAAAGCTATGTCAAACCCAGAGCTGTTGGACATGCTACAACTAATGAAATCCAAATCCCTCCTAGCTACATGCTCTAGGGACAAAAACCTTGTCACCACAATAAACAAGACATACTGGAGGAATAGATTCCTGTCCCAGAGACTTCCTATACTCTGGAACAAGCTACCCATCTATGTCAAGAAAAGTTCTTCATTAGCACTCTTCAAGAAAAATCTTGATGAGTAGATGGGAAATAGGAAATACACCCCAGGGATCACTTCTGTGTCTCTGCTGGACAGTGGCACAGGAAAATAACTTTCTTGGGTGGTGTAAGCTATGGAACCTTGCTGGCTAGGCTTACGTAGGCCTTTGGGCCGATAGCCTAGTACCTACCTATGAACCTATGAACCACTTGCGTTGTAATCCTGCCAACAAATGTCCAGCTAGTCCTGTTGACTGAACTCTCTCTCTCTCTCTCTCTCTG
Organism: Protopterus annectens; assembly: GCF_019279795.1. NCBI lineage: Eukaryota > Metazoa > Chordata > Ceratodontiformes > Protopteridae > Protopterus > Protopterus annectens. The sequence goes on along the minus strand of NC_056741.1, from coordinate 1,704,331,792 downwards.
TGTATATGTATATATATATATATATATATATATATATATATATATATATATATATATATATATATATATATATATATAATATATATATATATATATGTGTGTCTGTGTGTGTGTATATATATATATATATATATATATATATATATATATATATATATATATATACATATAGTGTGTGTGTGTGTGTGTGTGTGTGAGAGAGTGTTTGTGTGCAAAGAACATATATTCTTTCTCTTTGGAGTATAGAACTTTCCGTATTTCTATGGTGAAATGCATCAGGGTAAAGTCTGTGAGCTGAGCTCTGCCATTATTCATCCCTCTGTTGTCCACTGATATTTTATCTAACTGCATGTCAACTGCAATGTTAAAATTTTCCCCAGTAATATAATATGTCCCCATGCTCAATAGTTCTTTCAATGTCTCTGAGAATTGTCTGACTGGAATTGGATTGTCCAAGTTAAGTCCATAGAAATTTCCCAGGATAAGCAATGTCCAATTTATATCCCACTGAAATGTCACTGATTAATGTGACATCCAGACAATATTCCAATGGACTGCCACCAAGTAATGTGATGTCCCGTACTATCCTGGGGCAGTAACTAAGGAGCTTCAATCCTCACTACTGACTCCAAAGTGAGACTATCACTTAAACAGGAGCAATATTTCACAGTTTTCCCCTAAGAGCACAACATGAACATGCTCTATAATCTGGGACTGGATTGTATACTTCTGTTCACCCCTAATGTAACTCCTTATTACACACTTAAGAGCAATGTCTCCCAGTTTAAGACCTCTGATACACTCACACTCAAAGTAAATTTAAATCTCACACATCCAAACACTTCTGGTAAAGCCTGACACAGATTTCCAGCTGTGCCCCTTCACCAAAATAATACAGTAATGCTGCCACCAATCAGAGCATCTTCATGCCCTTCTAAAGGGGTGTCCAATTATGAAAATGAAATATTAAAAAAATTGTAGCAAACGACCTAAGCAGCCATGCATTCAGAGTGGCCCAGGAAGTTATCAAGGCAAGTATAAGCACTCTCAAATCACTAAAGAAAAGCATTGATTGTACATCCACAATGTAAGTTAATAAAATATTTAACATTGAGCAAAATGATTAAAAATATAAAACAGTAATTCTCGATAAACAAACATAGCTCAATCACCAGGAAAATAAAATCAATTCTGTTGGACAGAGATCCAACATTCAGAAAAACTCTTAACTGATCTAGCTGATTAGTTATAATTTCCTAACTAACTAAAGAACACTGTCCTTGATCTAAACTAAATTACTACAACAGAGCAAAGGCAGGCTTACAGTTCTCAGTGAGTCCTTTTTGGGTATGCACTGCACAATACATCTGTGATCAACTGACAACTGACTTCAGCAGCCTCTTTTATAGATTAGCCTAACTGTCAACTGCTTCAATTCTAATTTTCATTTCATATTTTTAAATTAAACCAACAGCTGTTTTCTAATAGTTCCTTCTTGTCTTTCAGCTTCTGACAGTAACACATAGCAACTGTCAATGTTCCGATGACATCATCTGCTAATCAGCTGAATATGACATAGTTTGCCTTTAGAATTTCTCTTCACAAACATACACAGTTAGAAATGTAAAATGACACGGTTCAAGTCTTTAAAACATTCTGTTAAAACAGATCATAAATCAACATGTAAGAATTTATTTTCAATATCATAGCTAGTCATGCTGGCAAACAATACACAGGACAATCTGAAATTATATACAAAACTTCAGCCGGGCATGCCAGCACAGATGACAGTGTCCAATCTCCCCACACCATCTTCCTTTGTCATATGCCAAAAGCCAAATTCCTGTGTAACTTAGTTGTTACTCAACTGTGAACCTTAAGCACAGTATGAATCTCCCACTCCCAACCGATCCCATCCCATCCCATCTGTTATATAGCTGAGGTACAATACTTTTTGTAAGTTTTGTCTCCCATAGAAAAACTACTCAGTCATTAAACTTCACAGTTTGTTTAATAGGTATAATTATTACTTTAACATTCCATGAAATAACATTCATATAGGTGAAATTCTGAGTAAGCTGTATAATCATCCTCTTCTGTTAAACTGATAGTATAGGCTATTAATTATATACTCTAGTTTCTATGAGACATTAATTGAGCACTTAAAAAACAGAAAGAGATAAGAGTTATACAGCTCTAAACCACAATGTCCATAAGGCACCACTCAAATACAGCAAGGACTATGTGCCTGCAAAGCTGTGAGAAATGTAAACAGTACAGTGAGCACACACTCATTCAACGTCTGCACTGGGACAACATAAAATACAAGACATAACCATACCTTTTAAGTTGGTTACCACCCCCATCCCTGAACATGTTTGTCTCATACAGATATCTCAGAGAACAAATCTATTTGACAATATAAAGTCTAACAGACTATGAATAGCCTCACGAGTGAGAAGTCTGCCTGCTATTATATTTAGAATTAGGCCTATAGTGACTCCTTACTTCTTTATAATTTCAGAGTATATACAACATGTCATAAAATTATACTATGCATTGGATTAAAATCTAACACCATCTCATTGAAACCACAGCTTTAGTCACCGAAAGGTCTGGAGTATCAAAGCCTGTTTGCTTTTCATACAAGTGCTCTTCCATGGGCACATTTTAGTGGTTCCAAGTCAGAATAATGGATAAGAATAATATCTGTTTTGCCTTACTTATTACAGGTACTAGAGCAGGAGTGCAAGCAAGAACATGAGCAGGAGCATGAGTAGGCGCACAAGCAGGAGCAGGAGCATAAGCAAGTACATGAGTAGGAGCAAGAGCAGGCTAGGAGCAGAAGCAGAAGCGAAAACATGATCAGGAGCAGGAGTAGCAGCACAAGCAGGAGAACCAGGAGGAACACAAGCAGGAGCATAACTATGAACATGAGTAGGAGCAAGAGCATGAGCATGACCATGAGTAGGGGCAAGAGTATGAGTAGGAGCAGGAGGAGGAGCAGGTATGGTTTTCACTATAGACACTGACATGGGTTTCTTCTTTGGAGGGAACGTATGGATAGATGCAATGTTCACTCTGGAGGACTCTTTATTATCAGTCTGTTGACCCTGTATTTTCATTTTTCTAACTTGTGTCTCCTCCACCCTGCCCTGTTTTAGCAAATTAATGAAGTGGATCACCTCCTCAGGGAGCTCCAACATGGCTTGCCGACCTTCATGCTGGATCCAGACTATCACTGTGAATCTTAACTGATATGTCACTCCCATCTTTGTTAACTGCATTATGAATGGAGCAAAAGCCTTTCTTTTAAGGAATAGGGAGCTGTTATAGTAAGGAGCTGTCTGCACTTCAGCTCCCACTACAGTGAATGCTTCCCCAACACCCTGCCTCTTCTCACCATTTTCTTCCTTTCACATTTAAATCCAGAAAATGGATGAAGTGTCAGGGGTATTACCCATACTGTTTCTGTTTCTGAACATCACCGAATGTGCCCTATCCATCACTTGGCTGTTGTTTAAGTTTTAAGAGTGAAGTTAGGCCCTGTCTGATGAACCTGTGGGTTCACTTTTTTTTAGTTCTTCTGGCAGACCAATAATCTACAGATTATTTTTCTTACACTATTTCTTCATCAGTGCATCTAGTTTAACCTCCATCTGGTAAGTTTTAACAGCAATGTCATTTATCTGCTCCTCCTCCTGTGCTTGTACAGCCAAATGATTTGAAACCTCTTGCTGTTTTTTAGGGCTTTCAAGACACACTGTAACTTCATCTCCTGGTTACCAGTAAGTCTTTTATGATCTGCTATATCATTTAAAACAGCATGCACCAAAGTCAGCAAGCAAAGGAGAGTTACATTGCTGAAATTTAATTCACCCTCATGCCTTGGTGAGTCCCTTCACTAGATGGACCTTGTTTTTCACAAAATCTTACCAAGACAACATGGAGATATAGACTGCATTTTATATAGCATATATCATGGACAGAATGAGATCAAACATTAAAAAAGATAGCTGGGTATACAAGACCCAGGATAAAAAAGTGCCCAATCCTGGTAGGCACACTGGTGCCAGGACTGGAAAAAATGACTGTGCAGAATCTCCAAAATATGGAAACATGTCTACAATGGGGCTAGGCCAGACCCAGGAGGAGGATGGGCCCCCCCGATTGAAGGAATTAGCAGTCCACAAAAAAATCAAAAAAACTGATAGGCCAAACAAGAGCCATAAAGATGATGGAGTAGACTATAAGAAATAAATTATGTATTGTTACTACTATGCAAAAAGCCCAGAATTTCCAGATACAAGATATACAAAAAGAGTAATAGAGAAATTAGAAGAAAGAAAAATACTTCCACAAGAAAAACTGTCAGAAGTCTCAAATAAAAAAAATGTGTTCATTAATACAACAGATTTGTGAAAAAAACATTATATAGACCAAGAAACTTTGATCTGTTTAGATAAAGAAGCATCTGAGGAAGTGCAAAAATATAAACAACAAAACCTAGAGATTTTTGAAAAGTATAAAAAAGAAATATGGGAATGAGAAAGAAAGAGAGATTTGATATGGTGCAATATTTATGCAAATTAGAAAGCCGAATTAATCAATACAAAAAAGGCAGCTCTAAAGATATTCAAAGAGAAATACAGGCAAAGGCATTCAGATATGGAAAATTTCACAATATAGAAAATAATATCACAAACAGGGAATGTAGAAAAGATTAGGAAAAGAGAAGTTAAAAAAAATAGAAGTTAAAGTTATGGAGTGCCTGCAAAGTGAAGGATTTGGTGTAGAAGTTCTAACACAGGTTACATCACAGCATGATAGAACAAGTCCCCAAAGTAAGGAGAAACAGGAAGATCGGGAGACATCTGAAGGAGAAATATGGACATGGGAAAGAAAAAGAGATTTAATTATTGTGTAATATTTATGCAAAAGAGAAAGCAAAACTAATCAATACAAAAAGAGCAACACCAAAGATATTTGAAGAGAAATACAGGCAAAGGAATCCAGACTTGGAAAACTACACAATACAAAAAATAAGAAGACAAAGAGGAAAAATAAAAAAGATTAGTAATGGAGAAGTTAAAGAAATAGAAACTGAGGTTATGGAGTACCTGCAAAGTGAAGATTTCAGTGCAGAAAATCTAACTCAGAAAGCACCACAGCAGGATAGACAAATAGACATCCAAATTAATGAAAAACCAGTGGAACAGGAAGCAACTGGTCAGTTGTCATATGAAGATATTTTGGAGCCTTCCACAGATAACCAATATAAACATTTACTTGAAGCTGGACAGCAAGCAATGGAACAGGAAACTGTGGCAACGTTGGAGCAGTCAATGTTGAGGAGTGATAGGCCAGTGAGCCCCCCAATATGACAGAACAATGCATGACACAGGATGAAATTGAAGAGACTGTGTCATAGGAAGATGCTATATAACTTTCTACAGAACTTCCGCAGAAAATGGAGAACAAAAAATGTGCCCTCAGTTTAAAAGAAAATGAGCTAAGAGAAGAGTTGCTTGATTTAATACAGCTAGATATATATATTAAGACCAATTAAAGAAATATACTGAAGAAGGTCAATAAAACCCAAAAAGCCAGAAGTTTGATAAAACAAATGAACACAGTAATTGAGGACTGTCCATAGAGATCCATGCGATATAACACAAATAAACAGGATGTATTACTGTGCAGTTAAATTAATAACAGATAAAATTCTACAACAAGAACACAAGTTAGTAATGGAAAGGAAGAGGAGAAATCGAGTACCATCATGGAAGTATCGAATAGAGAAAACTATAAAGCAGTTAAGACAAGACATGTCACTGTTAGAGGAGTATAGAAGAGGGAACAGATCAACAAAAATACTCAGAAAGCTAGACATGATGAAAGCAATGCACAATATTATAACAGATCAGGAGCTGTCATGCACTATCGTAAATAATAAACTAAAAATATCAGCACAAGCGGAAAAACTTAGAAGATACACAGATAAATATAAATAAAAAGTACAAATAATCTATTGATGACCCCAAAAAGTTTTATAGAGAATTGAGAAACAAGGTTAAAGGAATTGAAAGACCACCCAAAGAAAAAAAGAAGAAATAAATACATTTTGGAGAAGGATTTATGACGATCTTGTGAAACATAACAAAGATGCTAAATGGATAGGAGAAGTAAAAGAAAGTATAAGGAGTTCAACAGTATAAGATATGAAATGGGATTAAGTAACAGCCAGAAAGATTAAAGCAAAGTTAAGAAAAGCCTCTGACTGGAAAACATCAGGCCCAGATGCAGTACCTAAGTTGTGGTTAAATGTATTAACATTTTTGCATGAAGATTTAGCCATGAGTAAGAACTATTTATATGAGTACCCTGAACAGACGGGTCTATATTATAACATCAAAGTTCTCTAACATCGAATGTTATAATATCGAACCCGTAATGTCGAACACTGAAAACAGCGAAGGTGCAGGACATTGAATTTTTTCCCAGGGAAAGAATTTGGTGGGCCATTGCTGTGGCTTCACTGTTTTCAGCGTTCGATATGTTGGAGCATTACGGGTCGGGTTCAGGTAAGTGTGCGATTGTGTGAAGGTTAGGGGGTGGGTTAGGTGAGTTAGGGTTAGGGAGCAGGTCAGGTAAGTGTGCGGTTGTGTGGACGTTAGTGTTAGGGCATGGGTTCAGGTAAGTGTGCAATTGTGTGTAGGTTAGGGTTAAGGGGTGGGTTAGGTGAGTTAGAGTTAGGGCGCAGGTCAGGTAAGTGTGCGATTGTGTGTAGGTTAGGGTTAGGGGGTGGATTAAATGAGTTAGGGTTAGGGCACGGGTAAGATGAGTGTGCGATAATGATGGACCTTAGGGTTAGGGTTGGGTTAAGGTAAGTAGATAGCTAGTACTGTATGCAAAGTTTAGTTTAGGTGTAGGATTTTAAGTGTGTGTGTGTGGATGGCTGTTTTTTGTGTGTGTTTGTGCTGTGTGTATGTTTCTCGGAATAGCGAATTTTTTTTCCCTGGGAAAAAATTTGCTATTCTGACTATTTGATGTTTTCACACTTCGGTGTTTACGGTTCGATATAATAACATTCGATGTTAGAGAACTTCGAGGTTATGATATAGACCCACCAACCTGGCTAACAAAAGGAAAAACAATGATCCTACTTAAGAGTGACCCTGCAAGCTACCCTAAAAAATTATAGACCAATAACTTGCCTTCCAACTACATATTAAGTATACAATGGAATTGATACTGACAGAGTTTATAGTCATTTAGAAGACAACTCAATCATGGCAATAAAACAAAAGGGGAATAAAAGAAAGTCATATGGAACAAAGGATCATCTGTTGCTAAATAAAGTCATAATGGAGAACTGTAATGGACTGACTACAAAAAAAGCATTTGATAGTAACCCACATTCACGGATAAAAGAGTGCTTAAAAATGTATAAGATACATCCTACACTGATCTGTTACATTACAGTGATAATGAAACAGTGGCAGACCACTTTGCAATTTAACCATGATAAATAATAAATGCCTGAAACTGAGTGACACCTCCCTTCTTTTTGCTTTTTGAACATATTAGTTTAATGTTATTATACAATGAAACAAGCTTAAGTTTTGGTGCATGGCTACATTGGTAAGAAACTGTTCAAATATGCCCACTTGTATGGGGTTTATACTGTTTTATGTCCATAGTTTAGTTATGTATCCATTAAAAACTATGTTGCTATGTAAAATGTAAATAATCTACACTGTGACACTTTTCTACCAAAAACTAGTAAGAACTAGATCAAAGATGCCTCCTTGTATGTGGCCTACTATGTTATATATCCATATTTTAGCTGGGAAACCTTTAAAACTTTGCTAAAGAATAAAACCTAAAGCATAATTAGCATATAAAATGTGACACTTTTGCATAGACTGCTTCATCAAATTCATCCAAAAAATAAATATATCATAATTCTTGAAAGTTATCCATAATGTAAGAAATGTGATCTGTGGTTAAGTTGTCAGCAGGGTTTGCACAGATTGTGGATAAGACTGTAGTCTATCATAATGTCCAATCAGTTGGTAATACAGGTGCCACTATATGCAGAAGAACATAGACAATGAAAAAATTATTTACCTGGATATTGCTTCTTGCAATCTTTGACTTTAGGCCATCACCAGAAATAAAACAAAACCAGAAGTATAGTAATTGTAAATCAGAGGACAGATAATTGACTGGAAAAGACAGATAATAAATCTAATTGACTCATATATAGGAAATAAGAACCAAATAGACCAATATTAAATAAAATTATAAGACAATGTAAAACATATTATATGATGTATGTCTGAGAAGTATCCCCGATCAAATAATTGTGTTCTTCAGATAGCTGTAAAGACTGAGCTTGTATCGTCCAAGTAAAGCCAGTGTTCAGGGCAGGGATGGCTCTTCCTTGTTTGTTTCATATGTCTTTCCTTTCATGCTATTCATCTCAAAAAAACTCATGAATTCATATCCTTTTTGATTTAAAGGTACCCAGCATTACAAAATTATTCCCAAATGTGTCATACAGAAAAATAAACTTTAAAATTTAGTGTAAATTTTCTCCATCTTTTGGGAAGTGACCTGTAGAACAGTTTGTGATTTAATTTCCTTAAACTCAATACACTTAATTGAGCATGCTGTATGTAAGTCTGGGGACTGGGAGACATTTTGCTTAATATCTGCCACTTTTTACAGCAAATTGTCCAAATGTACATGAACACACACACACACACACACACACACACACACACACACACACACACACATATCCCAAACCAAAGAGTAAAAAGTTCACACAGCCAACCATTCAGTAAAAACAGAAAAAAAGATCCAGGCAAACTAGTCTTCACTGAAAAAAACCTTAAACCTCCTGTAGTAGATTCTCATGTAATATATGCAAATGACCCCTTAAGGACATACTAGTGTTTCAGCTGCATGACTTTTGAATGCCTATGACTTTTTATTTTCTTCAATTTAAGTCTTTTGGGCACATTCAGGCCCATAAAGCCAAATCCCACTAGCTGGAAACATGCCATATGTTGGTCATTTTTGGACCTCATCAGTAGAGCACAAGCAGATAGCTGACTATGACTGGTCTCTCTTTCTTAAGTCTCCCCAGGGCTTTTGTTTCTATTAAACTGGATTTCACAGCTCATCAACCAACTGACCATTCTAAATTTTAGTTGACCCATTTGATGCAGGTTCTCTTGGTTAATTATTCAACATGATCTTTTATGAAAGATGATATCATTCCTTCATGAATTGTTTGTATTTGGCAGTAAGTTCCAAGTGTGAGACAGACACTTTTATCACGTTGATTACTCACTTATATATGTTTCAGACTGGTTGTAGTGCAGTTTTTAATCTTTTTTGTTAATCTGATGGTAATGTACAAAGCACATTTTAGGTAATAAATATTTTCCCACTTTTTCTAAATTAGAGTGCTGAGGGAGTAGTACTCTATCATAAGACTTACTGGGGATGAGACAGAGAAACACTGTTGGATAAGATTCAGTTTTACACACATACATTTTCCAGCAAACACACACACACACACACACACACACACACACACACACACACACACACACACACACACATGCTTACAGTTTTTGTTATTAGTTAAGTAAACATACTTATCATGCTCTACTACCCACAGAAAAATATCTGAAATAGATATTTTGTATGGAATACATCAAGACTTTAAGATTTAGTGTTAAATGAATTGGCTAGGATCATGTCATATGCAGTCAACAGCATCAAACCCAGAACTGCAGAGCGAAGATTATTAAGATCATAAGCCCTTTGAGATATGCTGCCAAAAAAGGGAGTCTAGCAAGTAAATTACTTTCTTATTTGTTTAAATGATGGGAAATAAATGACAGTTTTGTATATATCAAAACTGACTGATGCAAAGAGAAGGACATTCTGTGGTCTGTTTACTAGTAAAGGGTGCAGTCTTGTCAGTGTAGCATCTTTGAAATCTACTTAGGTAAAAAGTTATAGTAAAGTATTCTCAAATATGGTATTTCATACAGTTAACTATATTTGTTTTCTGATTCATTTACCTTTTTTTAATTAAATACCATCGCTGTATGAATAAAAAAACAAATTGTACTTCAGTTTCTGTCATTTCAGCATCTATTCCACTTCATTATCATCTTCTTCACTTCTTGTCTTTTCCAGAATGCACTGACATTATCTTCATGAGTATTGTATGCCCTAAAGTCATCCACTGTCGAAACTCTAAAATCATTTTTAATAGTTCTGTGGGTATAGATTATGTGCTGTCAGTTTCTGTGTGAGATCTTGAATAGTTTATTTTTGATGTAGGCTTTAAACTTGTCAGGCATGTTGGACTAGTCATACTCTATTACAATAAAACTTTAATATCAACTGATTCTTTTTAATAAAATTGTTCTTTCTGTTATAAAATAAGATACAAGCATACTTTCAGTTTTGACAAACTTTTTTTTTTTTTTATATAAACTTTTTTTTTTATTTTTATTTTCTTCTTAGGCTTCTACAGTACCTTTGGTTTTCTATGCCTAACAGTAATTTGCATCTAATATCATGTTATAAACTTGAATCTTGGATTCATGAAAAAGTAAGATTAAAAACTAAGAATATCAGTCTTAACTTGGCCTTCAGAGACAGTATCACAGTCATGACTTGGCCTTCAGAGACAACATGTCAGAAGTAGAGTCCTGAATTGGCCTTCAGACACAGTATGTTTAAAATGAATATATTGTTTATACTTTTTATATATGAGTATTCTGTATATTTTTTACACATATTGAAATATGTTATTTTATAATTAATCTATAATTAATTGAATAACTGAAGCTGACTTTGGTTGGTTGGGCTGTGTCTTATGACTTTGGCAAACTATATTTAAAGGTAAATTCCAGCCTCTCATAGAGTTTAACTCAATTGTTAGGTTTTTTTTCTCCCTACAATATGGTTTTAACATTGTGCATGTACCAGAAACCTGCTTGTAGTTTTTAAAACTTTTACTTCCTTGCACTGGAGTCAAAGGAAGGGAAAGCCCATCTACTTTTTTTTTTAAACTCAACTTCTCACATACTTTGCAGAGAAATCAATCTTCACCTGCATGACATATCATAGACACAGTTAAATCTGTAGTTTACCCTGTCAGGTACTGCTGTCAATCTTAGATGGGTAATTAATCCTGCTAATGTCAGGAACACAGCAGCTGATATAAAAAAGACAGAAAGCTGGGGAATTGTTTCCACTGTTTTTATTGCAGAGGGGAGGAGAACTTTACACTCCCCTTTCATAGCAAAACAAAGCAATTAGATCAGTCAGGGGTTTAAAGGAAAACTGTCAACTCTTCTGACAGATTTACATAAGTAGCAACACAGGATTGAAATTCTAAGCTTTAAATGTTATTTATAATAGTTTGTGTTAAGATAACTTAAGAGTAGTAGCAAATATTTCTGTGACATTTAGAGAAAAGTCAGTCAATATTTTTTCTTGTAAAGTACCCCCCCCACACACACACACACACACACACACACACACACACACACACACACACACACATGCCAGAACTGCAGAAAGAGAGTTGGCAACCCTATCAACTAGGTGCACTGATACTGTTCATAAAAAATGTATTTTATGCTTTGTGTGACATCCTTCCAGAGGGGGGGCATATCTGGCACATGCAAATCCATTGTAAGAGATTCCCACTGACTTTGAATAAGTCCTTGCATTGTTAGAGCAACCATAATATACAGCTGAATTTACTTTAACATACATTTACTATGTGCCCTTGTATTAAGAACACTAAGAAAAGGAAATCAGAGGTACTTAACTGTATTTAAATGCATACTTACACACATGCGCACACACACACACACACACACACACACACACACACACACACACACACACACTTTATATACATATACTTTATATACATACACATATGCAGAAACACTTGCAAACAACCACACTCTCTGTGTGTGGGTGTGTGTGTGTGCGCGCGCGTGTGTGTGCATACAATGAATTATTTATAATAAACAACATAGCATAGTTAAGCATTATTATTGTATACATTATAGTAAATGTTGCTCAATGATTTACTTGCTCACTGTCACACATTGGCTATGTGCTCCACATGCAATCTTGGTCAATGTTTTTCTGTCAGTATTTTTTTATTTTTATTGATGAGTGCATTTAATAATTGTTATTATCTTTGCCAGTGTAGCTTATGTTGTGGCTGAAAAGGGTCCTGGGACCAGTTCACTTTCCTGGTTACCAAAGTATAAATAAATAGAAATTAGAAAAAAGGAGGGGGAACATGACAGAAATAATTGAGGAACTAGTAAAGCACGTTTTAAAGGGACAATCCCAGGGATTTTTTGTTTTCATTCTGATCTTTGTTTACATTTTCAGTCTAGCTTTCTGGGCATGTCCAAACTTTGGCTGCAGGGGTTGGGGGAGGGTGCTTACAGGAAGCTTCAGAGGTTTTAGGCAGATTCCTTCTCAAATTGCAGTTGTACTCACAACAGCCCTCAGTCATTCATTAGTTTCAGCTGTCCTTTTTATCCTCAGAGAAACTAGCTTTTCAGGAATGTTATTATCTGATTTGCTAATACCCTGCAGGAAAGCATCTCAGCATTGCAAAGTTAAAACACTGGTAAACACATTTTTCAGTTCATTTCATTTCATATTTTATTTTGTGCTGAATTCTAAATGCTAGCTAAGTACACTGATTTTATGACACAAATGCCCTAGCTTCTGTAGAAAGCATCTAAAAGATGCAAGTTTCAAACAGTAGTAGAAACAGTTGTTGCTGTTCCAAGTTACTCACAAGAAGGCAACATCAGAGCAGCGACAACTAGTATCCTACCCTCTTCACTGCCTCATACTCTAATACTTTGCCCTTCATAGCAAATCAACACAAGATAGATCATTTTCATTGTATGTGTGGTGTGTCCTGACTTCATATACTACTGTTGCACAATTATATACAGTGTCACTGCAGGGCTGCCACATCTCCTGTTGCCAAAGTGGGATTTTTGTATGAAAATGTGAGATTTTGTAGGGCAAACCACACCTAAAACCAGTGCAAAGGACTGGACTTCAGTTTACTGCTAAAATAAAAGCTCATTTTTTTTAATTTGATTTATTTATGCTGTTTCATATAATATTTCCATGTTATAAAGACACTATAATGGATTTATGCATATACTGAAGGAAATGTAGAAACATTTCTGTCCTAAAATTCTCATTATCAGCAATTTCTTGTGGGATCATTAAAGTATTTCTGATTCTGATATTTGACGTTTTTGATGTTTTTCACAGGACACAACTGCCCATGCAGTGGCTGTCCTGCACAAAGTGGGACATGTGATAACCCTGTGTTACTGACATTACTGAAGATGCGCAGCACACATTGGAAATCTGTTCTCTAAAATAATGCTGGTCAGTGCTGCAATATAGCAAAAGCAATGTCTTTCGGCTTTTCCCGGTTAGGGGTCGCCACAGTGGAACTCCAGTCTGCTAATGACCGGCAGTGGATTTTTATGGTGCCAAGTTGCCAACCCGACACCCATCCTTCAAAGAAGAGAAGGCACACCCATTCACGCACGCACCTACCTGCATGACTTTAAACATCACTTGACCATGGGGAGGACATGCAGACTCCACACAGAAGGTGCTCCAGCCGAGATTCGAACAGGAGAACCTATTGCTGTGAGGCCACAATGCTAACAGCTGCATCACCGTGCTGCAATATAACCATTCTTTAATACTGTACTACCTGTCATTCTGTCTAGATCAAAACTTCTCTTTTCAATACAAGGGTTACGTTCTCACTTTGTTATAGGGGGATATTAAACATGAGGGTCCATCTGTCATTTGACTGGATTACTGAGATTATACAACATTATATTCTTTAATCAAGTATCAATAATTGCATAAATAAATAATAAATGTACTTGAGACCGTGCAGCTATGCTCTAATACACATGCTATTCCTGATCATACAAGTCGTGCTTTTCTTCCTTTTGATTGTCACTCTCTGCTACAAAACAATTGTCATCTGCTTCATCAGCTTGTTAGCTTTGTCTAGCATTGATTTTTTTTTTGGTTATGCCTAATATTTATTTATTTATTTTCAGTTTGATTACCGGGGAAGTCTACTGGGCCCACGCAGCCCATTTTCAGTGGAGGCCCAGGGAGAAAACCTCCATGAAACAGATTACATTAAAGATAGCAGTCCAATAAAAATAAAAGTACAAGTCCAAATGTGAGGTGTCAGTGTAATAAAGTAGTGAACCCCCATATTAATAGCTATCTAGACCAGTATATATCCATTTCTAAGCCATTTGTTCTTGTTTTGGCATTATGAAAAGGACACCCTACACTATCACATGCCAACCAAAAGTTTTCAGCCTCAGCTGTGTAGCCCCCCTGCATTTCTAGGGTGTCTACAACAGAGACACCTTTAATTGTTCTGTGAGTGTTACTCCAGTAAAGTGAATTACATATTGAGGTGGCATCCTGGGACTCTGCTCCAATCCAATTAAGTCATTCCTGTCAAAGAGAAACAGTTAGCTGTACTTTGAGATCTCTTAAATCTCAAAGTTCTGCATGTCTACTGTTGTGAGTGTCTAGATATGCTACGTGAAGCAACGTCATGTCAGCCCCATGTACCCATACCCTCATTCATTGAATTCTTCGCTCTCTGCTGGGAAAAATCCTATACTTTCAAGACATCTCTTAAAGGTATTATCAGTTTTACTTTATAACCCTTCTGTATGCTCTCCAGGCACATCCACCATGTAATGGCAGTCGGTTAAGGGTTGCCACAGCGGAACTCCGGTCCGCTAATGATTGGCACTAGATTTTCATGGTGCCGAGTTGCCAGTTTGAAGCCCAACCTTCAAGGAAGCCACGCCCATTCAAGCATATCTTTTGGAATGCCACCCGACCCCCGGGTCTTACCTAGAGCAAGCTTTAACTGTTTTCATAGTTATTTACTGCACTTTTTATTATCTGCACTTAAAAGTACATTTTAGTCGAAATTAGTCTAATTCAAGTCGAAAAGTGTTTGTTTGCTGTTTAATTTAATTGTTTGGCTGCCCACTAAAGTGTGCTAGCCTGTACTACTGACTTATTGCCTTTTCTGCATTTCTGTGTGTTTCTATTTAAAACAAAAAAACAAAAAAATATTCCTTGTTTTCCTGCCTCTCCTAAACTAGTTAGACCAGTTTACAGGCCTTGCTGTATCCTGGGCTGTGTTGTAGTTCCTGTGTTGTCCATTGCCTTACTTGGATAGAAGGAAGTTTCTTAGCTCACCAGTGGGAGTGGGGAGCCTTGAATAGCCTACCTGTCCTTGAGGGAAGTGACCTCAGCACAAGAAGCTGTAGTAATTGGTCATTTTGGACCATTTCTAGCTCTTTTGAAGTTCCCTGGTTAAAATCTGCCTCTGGCATTTTTTTGAAGCCATATTGCTCAGACAACAGCTCAACGTGGTCCTGTTGAGTCTTCCTGGCTACAGGGAACTGAAAAATAGTGACTGCTTTCCTGATTAAGTATCCTGCTGTTTTTTATATTTGTTTTACCTTCTACTGCTTACCTAGAGCAAGCTTTAACTGTTTTCATAGTTATTTACTGCATTTTTATTATCTGCACTTAAAAGTACATTTTAGTCGAAATTAGTCTAATTCAAGTCGAAAAGTGTTTGTTTGCTGTTTAATTTAATTGTTTGGCTGCCCACTAAAGTGTGCTAGCCTGTACTACTGACTTATTGCCTTTTCTGCATTTAGCGTGGAGTTGTCACTAGAGCACCATCGGGCAGTGCAGGTTAAACAAGGTTAAACTATTTTTGGCTCCGTAAAGTCTGCTCTTCATTTTTCCCCTTAGAACTGCTCTACTTGTAATCTAAACAGTCTATTCTCTATCTGTAAAGCTCAGCACTTGTTCCTAAAGCATTTTTTAGTCAGGTAAAGCACTTCTACATTATACAAAGTACTTCACTAGCTTAAAACCCCCTTGAGTACCCACTTCCCTATAGGTCCTTTCTGACTCAGTTACACAGCAAACTTTTTCATTTCTTCTAGCATGTCAAAGGGTCAGTTGCTAGCGTCCTCTCCTGCTCAACTGGTGAATCTGAATATTGAGGCAATGTTACAATTGCCTCATGTACACAGACAACCCTCTCCTCCTCCCACAAAACACAAATACATGCGAGAGATGCAACTATATAGCCAAACTGGAGGCTGAGCTCTCTCAACTCAGGACTGGCAAAACCAGACAGGAGGAGAAGGTAACCACACACACCATAAACCCAGTCTCACATAGAACTATCACAACTACAAATCAAACACATAAACACACAAAGACATACTTGGAGGCACTGATCAAAAATCTACCAAAACAGCAGAGGCCTCCAAAGCAGACACCCAAACAACTGCCACCTCATGACATAACACAAGCAACACATAGATCACAAAGTCAGTGTGCAAATCAGTCACAGCCCTTAAGGCCAAACACAATGCCAGACACACTTGTCATAGGTGACTCCATAGTTAGACACACTGACGTCCCACTCACCAGACTGAACAAGGAGAGGGTCACAGTAAGCTGCCTGTCAGGCGCTAGAATCCACCACATAACACAAGCACTCAGGTCACTCCACAGCAAGTACAAGTATGACTCAGTCATTGTCCATGCCGGTGTGAATGACCTGAGACGTACCTCTCTGGACTACATGAAAAGAGGCATAAAGAAGCTCTCAGATTATGTAGCCCAGGCTGGTATGACCCTGACCCTGAGCAGTATCCTACCTTCACCAAGAATGATGCCACAATACAGAGCCAAAATGATCAGTTTTAATAATTGGCTTAATTTCTGCTGTCATTCTAAGGGGATCCAATGTCTCTCTGCCTGGAATGACATGCTTGACAAGCCACACTGCTTCACAAGGGACGGCATGCACCTGTCACCCCTGGGTTTCTGGATATTGGCAAAGGCTCTTGCCACCCCCATAGTGCCTTTTTTAGACAAGGCTCAAATTCTAAACCCACCGCCCTAGAAAACAATAATGGAAAAAAACTAAGGGTAATGCTGTTCAATGCCAGAAGTCTAAATCTCAAGATGCATGCCCTCGAAGCCCTCCTCAGTATGGAGAACATCGATGTCTGTGATGTGACTGAAACCTGGTTCAAGGCTCCTGAGAGCACCCCGGCACTATCAGGTTTTACCTCATATCATGCGTTCTGGCCCCAAAACCCGGACCGTACCACAAAAGGAGGGGGTGTATCCATATTCATCAAGGATACCCACACCTCCAGGCTGGTGGCAACTCATGAAGCATCAGAGACCATTCAGTTGCAATTAACCATAGGCAAAACTGCTCTACAGTTTGTAGCATGTTACAGGCCACCCTCTCAAACTCAGGAACCCCACACAGCCTTCCTGAAGACACTGGAGAGTATAAATGTCTCTCCAAACACCATCATATTGGGTGACTTCAACTACCCAAACATAGACTGGGAACATTACTCAAGCCCCAATACCCTAGCCCAAAGGTTCCTGGAGTTCATAAACTCAAATGCTATGGAACAACTTGTCACCAATCCCACAAGAGGTGAAAATATACTAGACCTGATCATCACAAACATGGGGACAAAATGCTTCACACCGGAAGTATATCCCTCATTGGTGAGATCAGACCATAAACTAATCTCACTGGAGATCCACATCCCGCCCCCACCCCCAACAAAAAAGACCACAGTGAAGAACTTCTCAAAAGCCAACTTTACACTTCTTAAGACTGGTGTGGTATCCTTCAAGGCCCCTGAGCCATTGGAAACCACAACCCACGCTGCTGAATCCCTTACAAATGCTTTCTACGAGCACCTCCAGGATTGCATGGATCAAGCAATCCCAAATAAAATCAAGACCCTTTCCACCAAAGGCAAGCCTATCTGGTGGACCCCAGCCATAAACAAACTTTACAACAAGAGGAGAAAACTACTACAAGATAGAGCAAAATCCCTAAAAGGGAAGACATCTCTGATCAATACTAGTAAAAAAACTACGATCACTCATAAAATCATCCAAGGCCAACTTTGAGAGAAAAATCGCCAAGGACTCAAAAGACAATCATAAGGCCTTCTTTAGCTATGTTAGAAATCTGGGTGGAAACTCCCAGATATGCTCAGAATTAGTCCAAAATGATACAAAAATCACTGAACCCACAGACATTGCAAACATACTGGCAGACAGGTTCAGTGAAAATTTCTCCCCTCCCCCCCCAAAGGAGAAATATCTATCCCAGCAGAGTGTAGCCTCCCAATCATCTCAAATGCCCAGGTGAGAGCTGCTCTCTCTAAAGCTAAAAACACAGCATCAATGGTGTCCCCAGCTGTGTGCTACATGAACTCAATGAGGAACTAAACCCACACATAAGGCTGCTGTTTAATCTTAGCCTTACCACAGGATACATACCCAAAGAGTGGCGTACGGCAACTGTGGTCCCACTCCACAAAGGCGGTGCTTCTACGGACCCTGGTAATTACCGCCCCATAAGCTTAACAAGCCTGGTCTGCAAAGCTATGGAGAGGATCATAATGGAACTCATAAATAAAGACATAGGGGACCTACAGACATTGGATCCTACCCAATTTGGCTTTGTCAAGGGCAGATCATGCCTCTTGAACTTGGTTGACTTTTTTGAAACAGTCACCAAGGCCATTGATGAGGGTAAGGCAGTTCACACAGCCTACCTTGACCTTGCAAAAGTTTCGACACAATACCCCACTCGGGTATCATAGAAAAGCTCACCAGCTTAAATGTAAACCCATATGTCACAAGATGGGTTGCAAACTGGATCAAGGACAGAACCCACAGGGTTAGAGTTGCTGGTGCCATGTCAGACTCCAAGCCGGTCACAAGCGGTGTCCCACAGGGCTCAGTCCTGGGCCCCCTCTTGTTCGGCATCTACTTTTCAGAAGTGCAGGCAAACATAGGAGGATTGTGGCTGACAAAGTTTGCAGATGACTGCAAACTGGGCGCCATAGTTAAAAATCCATCAGACACAGATATCCTTCAGAGAAGTCTCATAGAAATGGATAACTGGTGCCAGAGCCATGGCCTTAAGCTAAACGCCAAAAAATGTATAGTCATACCCTTTGGTAAAAACAAGGTAACCCCAAGTTACCACATAGGTGGCAATCCATTAAGCACAGAAGAGGTTATCAGGGACCTGGGGACCCAAGTTGACAGTAACCTTTCTTTTGACACTCACATTGCCAAAGTGGTTAGGAGGACCTTCTACATTGCCCACCTGATTATGAAGGGATTCACATCCAGATCAAGGGAGGTCATTGTTCCCCTGTACTCTTCACTTATCAGACCAATGATTGAGTACAATGCCCCATTCGGAATGTATCTTACCCGATGCCTGCAGCAATTGGAAAGATCCCAAAAGTTCCTCACCAAAAGGATAAAGGGGCTCAAAATATGCCATATGCTGCCCGACTGAAGAAACTCCAGCTCTATTCAGTCGCATACCATCTGCTCAGAGGTGACATGTGCCTGACATACAAGGCCATGTCCAACCCGGAATTAATGGACATGCTCCACCTCAAAAATCCAAATCCACCAGAGCCACAAGAGCAAGAGACTTAAACCTCAACACGGATATAAATAGGACATGCTGGAGGGACAGATTCATCACCCAGAGACTCCCTATGCTGTGGAACAGAATCCCGGTCCATGTGAGACAGAGCACCTCGCTGGCTCTGTTCAAGAGGAATCTTGACCAGTGGATGGGAGATCGTACGTTTACCCCGGGGATCATCTCTGTATCACTGCTGGACAGAGGCACGGCAAACTAATGGGCATAGTATTCTTCAACCTAAGGGGTGGTGAAGGCCACACAACTCTGGCTAGGCTTATAAATGCCCTAGGGCAGATAGCGTAGTATGAACCTATGAACCTATGCAGACTCCACACAGAAGGCACTCCCTGCACTCCAGCCGAGAATTACCCATGGTAGTTGGCTTAATTTCCCATTAATGGTGCTGCAATATAGCACAAGAGAGCTATAAACTCCTGAATCTGCCACCCTTCAGATGATATGTTAAACTGAGGTTCCATTTGCCAAAGAGGTGTTAGCTCAGATGGATGCAAGGATCTTGTGTGTTTGTTGAAAATAGCAGTGGAAATTTAATGCTCAGCTGCAGTAACTACACCGTTTTGAATGTATATAGTTTGAACTATGTTTCGACTTTCTGTATGAGTGATGGTGAAATCTGTACATTAACATTTTCTGTTGGTGAGACCATGTATTTCTACAACATATACTACACAAATTTGGGTACAGCAGATTTTGCTCAGCTTGTAGGTTTCATTTTCAGTTACTTCTGGGTCCAGTTTAATCAAAATCAATAGTAAATATCTATGCATGTGAATATTACTTAGTGTGGAAGTTCTTGCCATATGATATGTCAGATTGTCACTAAATTAAACAGACATAAATGTAAACACCATTGATGTAAATAAAGCATTTTGTATATAGTCTAAATAATAATGCTTCTTTAAAACAGACCGATATATTTCTTGTAGTAGATAGATTTAGTTAATGAGCATTTATTCTATTACAGGTGGGCTTTGGGCCTGTTAGAGAAGCTGATATCTTAATGATGTGGGAGTTTGGGCATGGAATTGTGGTTTGTAGGAATGTGCTACAAAAAAGAAGACCTTCCAGAATACTCCAAGGAAGCTTAGATGTCTTTGATTAGGAAGTCAAAAGAGAAGAAAGATGATGAAAAGCACCTTTAGATTGTGACAAAACTGGTTTGAGAGACTTTTTTTGTGGATTAAGAAAAAAGAAGTTATGTTCTTACCATAACTTTCCATGTGAGTCGTTCATCTCGCCTCTTTGTTCTTACACGTGGGCTCGGAGCCGATCCCTCAGCCACTTTTCAAGCTCAAACTCTCAGAGAAGCTTGAGACACAGTATATATCCCATGATGCTCTACTGTAAACCCCAGATCTATTACGCTGCACCCGAAGACAGCCTAAAAAAATAAGCACTGCAGTACCTACATATCTAGGTACCTCTATATTTGCAGAAAGGAAAAACAGTCTGTCTTAAGAAGACAGGCTGACAAGACCAACCAATCCACCAAGACAACCATTCTTCTCACTAGGAGGGGGAAGGTGGGAGGGAATGTAAGAACAAAAAGGCGAGATGAACAACTCACATGGAACGTTATGGTAAGAACATAACTTCTTTATGTGAAGTTGTTCCATCTCGCCATTTTGTTCTTACACATGGGTAGCATCCCAAGCACCCTAATCCTGGGCGGCTCAAGGGAGAACATTCCTGAGCACAGTGGAACCAAAGGAAGCCCTGTCCCTGGAGACCCTGTCCACTTTGTAATGAGTGATAAACGTGTGAGGTTTGGACCAAGTAGCAGCTGCACAGATGATATCCAAGGGTAAACGAGCTGCATGAGCTAATGACGTAGCTAATGACGTAGAAACAGCCCGGGTAGAATGGGCTTTGACATTATTCAGTAATGGCTGGTTAGTGGAGGAGTAAATGAATTTAATGCAGTCAGAAAGCCACTTAGATAATGTGACTTTTGATACCGCAGGACCTTTCTTGTTCTCTGCGTAGGAGACAGAGTTAATCAGATTGTCTGAAATCTTTTGTTCTGTCCAAGTAGAATCTCAATTGTCTGTGAACACCAAGCTTATGTAACATATACTCCAGTCTGTTGGTATGATGTCTAAAAAAAATTTGGGAGTTCAATGGACTGATTTAAGTTACCTTCAGAGCAGACCTTAGGAAGAAAGGTAGGATTTGTCCTGAGAGACACCCTATCAGGTTGGAAGATCAAATATGGGGGCCTGA
>NC_056741.1:1704253789-1704309346 GCF_019279795.1 Protopterus annectens | reverse complement strand
GTTACTGTTGTACTACATTAGATTTGGAAAAGTTAGTTGTCGTACTGTTGTTGTCAGAAGTGCTGTCTACATTGCTATTACCAAAAGGGACAGCATTTCTTTTGTTTTTTACAGATTTTGTACTGTAAGCTTTTTGTGCTGCATAGGCTGTCAGATCTCTCCGTAATTTTCCTTGTTTCCTGGAGATTACTGACAGCCTGTGTCTTTTGACCTTAGCTTCAATACTCAAGTATACAGAGGTCAAAGATTTAAACGCTTCAGAATCTCTAATGCTTTTATCTAAATTTTCCAAGTCAATTTTAAGCTTAACAATTTCTTCACGATAATGTTCAACTAGCACACCCATGTATAATATGCCAGCATTATTGAATATGTCCACAAGTTTGCAAAACAAGGCGTCACCATCAGTGACACAGTTGGGATATTTAAAAATTCTAAGACCCAACGGCACACATTTGAGCCTTATATTTTCTTCTAGGTACATAACCTCTAACTGTAGTGATACCAGCTTGATAGTTAGCTTTTCTAATTTAAAAATGTTCTCTTTACAACATTCAAAGTTGTTATTGACAATTTCAACAGTAGCGTTACCTAAATTGCGTTGATTGTTTGTTCCATCAGCAACGAAAAAAGGATTCGCGTTGTCATCTACCACTAAACTGTTGATAAATCCAACTGAAGGAGTCGGAATCTCGTTTAAGTTCCTTGGAGCCCTATGCACTTGACCGCAGTCTTGATTCGAAGCCAAAGCCATTAAGCGTTTAGATGTATTTCCGGATGCACTGGTGTTCATTGTGACCTCCCGCCTTCCACTTCCTGATTCAACGGCTCGAACTTCTCCTGCATGAATACCTCCACCAAGTTTGGGACGAAAGAGCCTGCCAAACAGCTCCTGCAATAATCCCCGCCATTTGGTCCTGGAAGTCAGCGCCAAGCTCCGGAACCGAGTGGGTGCTTAGGTTTAACAATACGTCTTGTGAGTCCTCCATTAAAATAGTGATGCACTCAAATTAAACTCGAACAACACTCAAACCAAACAAAGTAAAGCATCAAACAGTCCACCACTGTAACAACGAAAGACCAGACTGTAAACCTGAAATTAACGTTTTCGTTCCTTTTATTCACAAGAACTTCATCAGAAAAAGCACCCATACTGAAAATTTGATTTATATATACTACAAGTAATCACATGTTGTAAAACATGGCCAATAGGCTATCTGCTTCTTTTTCATCACAGAAAAAAGTGTCATTACTGTTTAAAATGATAAACTAGTAATAATAATAATAATGATAAACTTACATGTAAACAATAAATAATAAATATAGTGGTGTGGGTGTGAGTGTATATATATATATATATATATATATATATAAAAAATATATATATAATATATATATATATATATATATATATATATATATATATATATATATATATATATATATATATATATATATATATATATATATATATATATATATATATATATATATATATAGGTCTGTGTGTGTGTGTGTTTGTATAGATGTGTGTGAGAGAAAATATATAGATGTGTGTGTGTGTGTGAGAATATATAGATGTGTGTGTGTGTGTGAGAATATATAGATGTGTGTGTGTGTGTGAGAATATATAGATGTGTGTGTGTGTGTGAGAATATATAGATGTGTGTGTGTGTGAGAATATATAGATGTGTGTGTGTGTGTTAGAATATATACATGTATGTGTGTGTGTTAGAATATATACATGTATGTGTGTGTGTTAGAATATATACATGTATGTGTGTGTGAGAGAGAATACACAGATGTGAGTGTGTGTGTGTGTGAATATATAGATGTGTGTGTGCATATACAGATGCGAGTGTGTGAGAATATACAGATGTGTGTGTGTGAGAGAGAATATATAGGTGTGTGTGTGTGAGAGAGAATATATAGATGTGTGTGAGAATATACAGATGTGTGTGAGAATATATAGATGCGAGTGTGCGAGAAGATACAGGTTTGTGTGTGTGTGAGAGAGAGAGAGAGAATATATAGCGGTGTGTGTGTGTGAGAAAGTGTGAGAGTTTGTGTGAAGAGAATATATAGGTGTGTGAGAGAGAGAAAGAGAGAGAATATAGATGTGTGTGTGAGATATATATTACATAAAATGGGTGCACATTCAAAATGATTCCCGCGTGATAGACTCCACCCCCACTACCGTCACACCCCATCTCCACCCTCCGATTATGACATCATGAGTGAGACCAATCACCTGCACTCCCGCATTACTTACCCTGCCCCCTCCCTCAGATTATGATGTCAATTGTCCAGCCTGTTACTTTTATTCCTGCGCATTTAACTCCCACCCCTCCTAGAATCCTGCCGCCCACACACACATCACATAATATGCCCCCTTCAAAAGGTTTTCCACGGTCACACATTCGTAGTAGGTTGTTAGCTCTGGCCAATCAGATGAGTTCAGGTACAGTAACCACACCCCACCGCTCCAGCTGACAAACAAATGGTTTTACAATAATTATTCCCACATCTTAATGGATTACTATGATTATGAGTAGCCACTGGTATTTACACAATCTAATTACACACACCCACTCCCCCGAATTTTGTTGTAGGCGCTCGATTTACAAGAATTCAAACCTAGGAAGGTTTAAGCTCCGATAACATTAGAAAAACATGTGTTTTCAGTTTATTTTTACACACACACACACACACACACACACACACACACACACACACACAATATATTTAAAGAAAAAAAAAAAAAAAAAAACACGCTAGCCCCAAATTTATTTAAATTTACTGAGTTTTTAAGAAAAGATTTTATAGCATCGTAGTATAAAGTTCCCCCACAAGGGTTCTGTTAATTAGGCATGGCCCCATATTTTTACTATATCTAAAACATGGATTTTTAACCAATTAAGAGTCCCCACAGGGCACTTATATGTTGCAATTCTTTGCTCACAGCACGAATCTCCCCACAGGATAAGCAGCTGTTGAGTTGTGCACACAGCACGAAAGGTTTCTATTTTTTTATGTTTTTCCACTGTAGGAAATTGCATTTACCAATACATATTGTATGTTACAGTTTTTGCTCTCAGAACACATCTCCCCAGAAAGGTATGCTACTGGTGTTATATGCACACTGCACAAAATGATTCGTTATTTTCTCAGTGTAAAGTATATATTAAATGTAACTAAAAATGTTCTGGTTAATACTGCGCTCACCTATCCTGAATAAAGAAATGTTTTGATCACGATTAAGGAGTCTGTTTTCAGCTCTTAACCAGTATTATTTATTCGTTTATATTTGTATTTTTTAACCTTAATTCCTCTTATTACGATACGGTTAGCAGATCCAGAGTAGAATTTACAGGATCACCAATACGGATTTTATGGAATTTTGTTTTAGTTTATTTTACTTCTTAGCTTTTTTTCCAAGTCTGAAGATTCATTTCTTATATTCATGAATGACCAGACTGAGTAACCAACATGGGAAAAAGAAAGTAAAGGTCTTGCATTTTATTGGTTTTTATCCCAATAAGACTATTTTGCTTTTTAGTTTTAGAGTTTTAAAAAGGAAGATAAGAATAAATTCCCTCTCTCCCTAACCTATGAACAAGTCAAACCAAACAAATAGTATAGGGTACAGTATAGAGGCATATTTTTACCATCAACTCTCAAGCAACCAGAAACTACAGTTATCTGGCATCTACCAATCCCCATGGGTGCCAGTTAACAGAGTTTACTGTATTCCATCTTACTACAATAAAATGGAAACCTCAGAAAGTGGGTAGCATGGAATAAATACAGGATGGAAACAGGCAACCAACCTCTTGCTGAACCAGAGTTTAGAAAGGATTTGAAAAACAAATCCACTCAAGGAAAATGAATACATGGAGCATAACAGACAACAGAATGAAAGAGGGAGATATAGTGCTCTGTCCAGCCGACTGTAGTGTGAGCAGAAATTGACAGCAAGCAGAATAAGGCTTACAAAACAGAGCGCACAAACATTGATCAGTGTCAAATGCTGAAGTGGAACTCTATAGGCATTACTGACTAAATCTTTGTGGTCAAAAGTAAAATCACCTGGAAGCAAGATTAATTTTTGGATCATATTAATACCAATAATTTTGCTCAAAACTTAGATCTTACTTTAAAGGCACCCTGCTCTAGTGACTAAGGCATTGCACCCACAAGGAAACTGAGATCATGTCGCTTGTCCATTTTGAAATCTGTACTTCCCTCTTAAATGTGGTACCAGAAAATCACTACACTCTCACAACCCAAGCTACCCTTGCCTAACACACTGCCTCACTCTTCTACTTCACCACATCTCTCTCTCTCACTAGCCAGCGACATCCACCCCAAACTCGGAACCATCAATCTCACCAAACCCTCCACACAACCCACAAACTCCAAGTCCAGTCAGCTTACAACACAATGCACAAAGCCTAAAAAACAAAATCCCTAACCTCCATGCCTGGCCCTCCCATAATCACCCAGACATTACTGCAGTTTCTGAAACCTGGCACAAAGCCCATATAAAAGATGGGGAAATCCTACCCCCAGGTTTCCAAATCAATTGCAATGACAGAGCCCACAAAAAAGGTGGCAGAGTAGCAATAATCTACCCCACTTCCCATACCATAACTCCCTACTCCAATAAAATACCAACCTTTGCCAATGCTGAAATTATAATAGGTTTACTAAAAATAAACAACCACAAGTCCATGTATTGCTGCCCTCTATATTCCTCCTGGTGATATCACCCAAAAACTCTTGAAAACATCCTGTCCTGGTTCTCCTCCAATATAAAAAATTAAACCTAAATACTTGGTGATACCACCATCAACTGGAATACTATTAACACTAAAGCTGTGTCCCCCCACAATCAACCTGTACAACTTCTCCCAACTAATACGATCTCCAACCAGACCAAATAAAGATAGTACCTCTGGTACCATCATTGCCTGGATCCTAACAACTCACCTTATCACCAAAGCTGGAACATTACCCGTCTCCAATCCCCACTGCATAAACACCACCACTACATCCAAACCCGCAACCTCTCCTCTTTCAACCCTCTAACTTTCTCCGAATGCTTGAAGAATACTGACTGGTCCCCCCCTAAAAACCCTTCTTCTAGATGCCTTTTCCTACTTTAACCACTTATTCATAACCCTTCTCAAATCGCATCAAAACCAATCCCAGCCCATGGTTATCAAGATACTAAACTAGCCTTGCACCAAAGGGACAAAAATGGAAACAATATCAAAAACATAAAAACCCTAACACCCTCCTAGAGTATAAGCAACTACGAAACTCACCAAAAAAAAAAACTAATAATTAAAGACTGCAAAACCCACTACTCCAAACTCCAGTCCTTGCACTCAGCAAATCCCAAAATATTCTGAGAGTCCATCTCATCCTGGCAACAAAGAAAACCCCTACCCAGACCCCAACCTTGAAACAGCCAGCCAGTTTAACTAATTTTTCATAGCTAAACTATCAGCCTCCTTCCCACCCACCCCTCCTGCCCCAACCACCACCCCAATCAACCTTCCTCCACATCCTTCTACCTCAAGTCCATCCCCACAAGCACTAAAAAAAAAAAAAAAAAAAAAAAAAACACCTTCTCCTCAAACTCAAACCTTATCGCAATGCACCCGGCAACCTTCCACCCACCTTCCTCAAAACAATCTGCAGACAGCATTGCCTATCCCATCTCTAGTCTTATAAACAGATCCATACAAGAATCATACGCCCCTTCTATCTGCCCCATGCTTACATCATCCCCCTCCACAAAGGTGGAAAAAATACTGATCCCACCAGCTTCAGGCCTATTGCCATTCTTTCCCCTCTTTCTAAAAGACTAGAGAAAACAATACAAGCACAACTCATGGGACATCTAACACTAAACAGTCTCCTCTCCCCTACTCAACACAGCTTCTGCCCTGGCCACAGCACCATGACTGCCCTTCCTTCCTTTCTTGAAACCATAAACTTTGAATGCGACTCAGGCAAGTTCATTCCCACACTAGTCCTAGATCTGTCAAAGGTCTTTGACACCTTCTCACACACCCTAATTATATCCCAACTCTCCACCCTATACCTCTCTCCTACCACCATCACCTGGTTTTCCAGCTAATTGTCCAACTGCCAACAAGCTGTCCAATGGAAAAACTTCAACCTCCCCCTTCCTTCCCACACCCACAGGTGTCCCACAAGGTTCTGTTCGTGGCCCTCTTCAACCTATTCATTAACAACTTTCCCCAATCCATCCCAGACTCATCTATCATCCAAAATGCAGATGATTCAATCTGCTCTGCCTTCTCCCCCTCTGAGCTCCTAGCAAAAATCCAACTAACCTTCTCCAAAACAGAAACCTGGATGCAGTCTAACCATCTGGCACTAAATGCAGATAAAACCAAACTAACGTTTTTTCCCCTACCAAAAACTCCATTGACAAATCCAAATTCACCATACAGAGCCAAAGCAACACCCTCCTTGAAATTGTTCCCAACACCAAGCTTCATGGCATCATTATTGATGAAGAACTATAATTTGACACCCACATCCACTCCACAATCAAGAAAATCCAACAAAAGTTAGCTCTCCTCTACAGGCACAACCTCTTCCTAAGCCCCTCTACCCATCAAACTCTTGCATCCACCTTCCTACTCTCCTCCCTTATGTATGGTCCCCCTCTTTTCATCAATCTCCATCTTGGTCTTCGGTCAAACTTGAATCCTGCTACAGCAAGATCTCCAAATTTTCAACCAATTCAAAAAAAATCCCACCACTGCCACTCCCTCCTCACCCTCAATTGGCTTGAACTACCCAACTATCTCACTTACCTACAACTCACCATTGCCCACAAGCTAATCTTTAAACCTGCCAACTGCCCAGTTCTCACTACTTCCTTAAAGCCTTACATTCCCAACCGCTCACTCAGATCCAAAAAAAACAAAATCCCCTTCAGGTCCAACAAACCTGCACGACCTTCTGGCCATCTACTGCTGTCCCACTCCTTAGCTAAACAGTGGAACTCTCTCACCACACGCCTACGCAACCTACCTAAGCATACAAATTTCAAATCTCAGCTACTCTATCATCTTTCTTCCAAATGGGAATGCCCTTGCCACACTCCTCCATTCCACCTTGCACGGACTCATTTAACTAGCTCTACTATTAATTCTTCCCATCCAAAACAATCCCTTCCCTACTAAAAACTAATTTTCTCTCCAATATCCATTGTACTATACTCTTCATTCTCAAATATACTATTTCCTTCTCCATACATATCTTCCTAACCTAGTAATGGCTAGTACCTATACAAGATGTTTAAAAAATATATACTTTATCCACAAATCAATTAAAACAAGCTATATACATAAAAGTAAATGTTACCGTTCTTGTAAAAATGGAAACAAAAATAACACTTGTCCGATTTCATAATAAATAAAGTGACTCCTTACCTTTTATAAGTAAGGAGAGACTTTGACAAGTCTAATACAATAAAAATAACTAAATACACTTGGTCCAACTAAATAACAATCCAAAATAAGTTTAAACTGTTTATCTTAAAAGATTTTTACCTTACCATAAAGGGTCAACATAACAAAATAAAAGTTCTAATCTAAATAGTAGCTGATAACATCACAATATATTTTCCATAGAACATGAAAATCTCACAGTGACCCAAACTTATCGAAGCATAAACACCACCCTTATAACTAAAAAAACAAGAAACAAAGTGGTTCATCTATTTAAGCTCTTCAGTTTCAAAAGACAAGAAATGTTGCAAGCATCATTTAAACCAGGACTTGAGAAGGCATTAAGTCTAACTTGCCATAAGAGCTCACGTTCCTCAAGTATCAAGCCAGATGGACCTCCTCTAAGGTCTATACATACGTAGTCAATGATTTTAAAAAGAAATTTGTGGTTACTATGTACCAAAAGATGTCTAGCTAAAGGGTTTTCATCTTTTTTCTTTTCTATAGTGTGGGTGTGTTCGTAAACCCTTTCCCGAAACTTACGTTCGGTTTTACAGATATAAAAAGCTGGACATACTTGGCACCTAGCTATGTAAACCACAAATTTAGAATTACAATGGTATTTACTCCTTAGTTTGTAGTTCCTACCATTGGTATCAAAACTTTCACCTATCTCAATATGTCTACACATTCTACAGCATCCACAGGTATTCATCCCTACTTGTTTAGATAGAGGGCCCATGGTTTTCCTTTCAAGTAAGTTCTTAAGGTATGCCCCCTTCTTCAAAACAAGTTTTGGTAACTGGCCAATTTCTAGTTATAGACCTATCAAGTGAAATAAATTCCCGATTTTTATAAAGAACGAGTCAAACCATCTGGCTATCGTTACTAAAAGTTGTTATAAAACTCATTCGAAATTTGTTACTTGTGTTCCCTGTTGTAGCATGTTCAATTATTGGGGAATTGTTGTTGATATTATTACTAACTGGGCTTGATATGTCATCACGCATTACACTCATTGGATTGTTGTTAAGCAAAGGTTTAAATAAGCCAATCTGTCTCTCTCACACTGTACCCAGAATGAAATCTAGTAACACAAAATATATACAGAGGGATGGCATACCAATGCACAAATCATCAGACAGCCTAAAAGCTGTATGATACTAAGATTTGCTTTTATCAGCTAGTATAATCAGACTTCATCAGAGCAGGAAACCACCATCATATAATTGTGTAAAATCATGTCCAAATTAAAATATGAAATAATTTACATTCAACTGAAGTCTAAGATTAATGACATGCTCTACGGAGACAACAGACTGCTTTCTCATTGATGTATTACTTGAATAATTAAGCTAATGGATTATATAATGAGATGGTTCATTTACTGTTTGAAACTGATGAAGTCTTAGCAACTTAGACAAAAATGCTGTGTGCAATTGTGTTTGTGTTTGAACTGACTAGTAAACCAGCTTTGGAATTCTATCATTGAGCTGACTACTTTCCTTCATCTGTGGTACCTACTACGTTTGTTTTTTAAA
The DNA here is from genome assembly GCF_019279795.1 of Protopterus annectens. Classification (NCBI taxonomy): domain Eukaryota; kingdom Metazoa; phylum Chordata; order Ceratodontiformes; family Protopteridae; genus Protopterus; species Protopterus annectens. The sequence continues at coordinate 1,704,300,306 of NC_056741.1, read as the reverse complement.
CTACAGATTTAACTGTATCTATGATATGTCATGCATCGTAGATGAATTCCTCTGCAAAGTATGTAAGAAGTTAAACTTACAAAAAGTAAAATAGCAGCATTTAATTTATCCTGCCATGCGACCTCTCTCTTCTCCAGTATGTAGCCCCATGGTCCTCCCCAAACATTAGGAGCAACCTGCTCAACAATAAAAAAATGGAAAGTGTGGCCTGGATTTAACTGAACATGCTTTGCAAGTGCATTAGTTAAGTTTACTTTGTTAATATCATGAAGATGTTCATATATTATCTCTTTTAGTGCTCTCTCAGTCTTGCCTACATAAAAACAAAAGTGACTGACAAGTCGCTATATAAGCAACCCCCTTTAAAGCACATATTAATACCATTGATCATAAAAACTTCAACATCCTTAACAAAATTACAATAATTGCAGTTAACAACAACAATGGATACGTTTACTACCTAACAAAGCATCTTTTTTCATGCTAGATTCAGAAAAGGGCTTGAAACTCAATCCTTTCCTATAAACTACCATGGGGTGATTCCCTCAATTTCTCACTATTTTCTAATAAAACACACCAATTTTTAGAAACAATTTAATCTGTCACTACTGCAAGTAGTAATAAAACTATTAAAGGATGACTTCGGCACAGATGTAATTTCCAATATTTGCCTTTCCTGCAGTTTAAGTGCAACATCCCCCTTATCCAAAATGGGGGTAAAAAAATTCCTCTCTCTTTCTTTTTTCAATATTACCTCATCCACAATAAAATTGAGGAACATTTCCTGATAGCCCCTACTCAAAAACTAATGAACTGACACTAATTTAAAGACATTCATCATTCTTGCCGCTCTTACAAGCTGGCCTTTTACCACCCCCTTTCTTTTGGGAGATGGGGTGTGTGCTGTGAAAATGTAAATAACTGTTAGAAAAAGGCCTTTCTATAAATTCTTGAAATCAGTTCCTTATTAACACAATTCTTAACCAACAAAATATCAAGACATGGAATTTTATCTTTATCCATTTCATATGTAAATAAAAGAAAATCAGTAGTGTTATTCAGATAATCTACAAATTCCAGTATCAACTCAACTCTGTCCTTCCACACAATAAATGTGCCATCCAAATATCTAGTATGCACGTACCAGCAATCCTGGTGGATGTTAAAGATCTATATACTTGTACTCCACATAATATTGGGTTAGATTAAAAAAAATCCATAAATCACCATCTGAAACTTCATTCACACACGACCATATTCATTTATTTGTTGATATGTTGAGTTTGGCATTGAATAATAATTTTATCACTTTTGATCAACAGTTTTTTCCATCAGTTTAAAGGTATAGTGATGGGCTCTGCCTGTGGGTCTCTCTATGCAAATATAGTGATGGTTGAGTGGGGAAAAAAAAGTTTGTACTGTACAGTACCTTCAAGGATTGCTGGTACTTATATACTAGATATTTGAACGATACTGTATTGTATTGTATTGTGTTGTATGGGTACGCTCAGTTAAAATTAAACTATTCATAGTATTCTGTGGAAAGCTGCCAATGCATGCCATGTTATGCATGTGTAAACTGGCCTATGTTGGCAATTTACATACACCATTAACTCAGCTCAATAGAAAAAGGTCAGCAATTATGTACAAATAATGTGACACCCGTGTGTGTTTACTGGGCTGTTATGCTGCTGTAAATTTGAGTTACATTGCCAGGAGTGGGTTTGTGCATACCGTTCCTTCCCTGGTGTAGAATAAGACTCTGAAATGCAGACATGCTGCAATGCATGGCTTGGCTACATTATTACAGTTGTCTTGTATATGACAACCTGTGGTACTCATGCATGCTACCACATCTTTACAGTTGTGATAAAATACAGTGTTCACAATGTGTACTCTTGTGAGTACGAATGTCAGTGTCTTGTAGAGGTTTATAACAAATTCTTTAAAATCTTATTTAAGAAGGATCCCAGTTTGCAGAACTACTTCAGTATAAAGAAAACTGCTAAGTCTTCAAAAAAGGCAAAAGCTGCGCACAAACCTGTCTGCAACCTGCATTAAATATATTACATGCAGCTTACAAATTACTTATTTTACCATTATTAGCTTCCTTACAAACTCCCTGCAGAATTATCATAACATCCCGTTAGAAACTCCATGATCTTCAGTATGAAAAAATATATCAAAAACTATCATAAAGCAGCCTCTGCATGCTAAAATGTTTTCATTTCAAAGAATCAGCTTCAGTACACTTCCCTCTGGCAAATCAAAGCAATCTATTCTTGCAGCTAGCCAGTTGAAGTCCATTTGACATGGCACTGTTTTGGTCACAAACTCTTTTTTTTTGTTAGATGTAGCTTCAGAATACATTTCATACTTTAAAACTGCCACAGCTTTATGACACAGCCAAAGTCTTCTGCCAAGCTAACATCAGGAAGCAAATTGTTCAAAATGACCGGAATGTTTTTTTTTTTTTTTTTTTTTTTAAATCTTAAATGACTGTATAAAAACAGAAACTGATATCTCCTGATCTGAAGGCAGCACACCTCACTTTGCTTTGCAGAGAGACTACAGCCCCCCCACACACACACACCACACACACACACCACACACACACACACCACACACACACACACACACACACACACCACACACACACACACACACACACCACACACACACACACCACACACCACACACACACACACACACACACCACACACACACACCACACACACACCCTTTTTGCCGGAATTAGAGGACACCACTGGCAAACAAGTGGATCTGGGGCATCAACTTTCTAGTGTATCCAGTGTCTCCATCAAACTTAATCAGAGGAAGCACAATCCTCTGCAATAGCATTGTGGTTTACTGGCACGAAAGTAACACAGATATAATTAAGATTTAGGGCTCTAAGATCATCTAATATTGAAACATAAAACCAAAGCCATATCAAATATTCCCTTTTCTAAGAGAACATCTGCTGTTCTTAACATGACTTACCGATTTTTCAAATGCATAATCTAAGTAATCCTTCTCCGATTCAAATGGGCATTTTTCTGTAGATACCTGTGGTATAACCTCACAGGTACTAAGGGACATTAAGGATTCCTCCTCTATGTCAATTACACATAGAACAGTGTTACTAAGAGGCAAAAACAACTGGAAAATAATGCAAAATGTTTAGTACGTTTGTAGATGGAAGGATTCACTATGTTCCAGCCTTGCTAACCTAAACACCGTAACACATTCAACACTCACAAACATACTTTATCTCCAACATGCTTGTGTCCTTTTTTTACTATGTTGTAAAATTTCTACAGTTCTTCATGCACCCATTTGCTATCTAAATCTTCTACTTCACTGACAAAAGATGTACCTTTGCCATCAAGCAAAGCAAATAACAATATATGATAAAGATCTCTTGCCTTCTAAGCAAATCAGTTGTCCTATTAAGGTATGGCCCTTGCTTGGCAGCCTGTCACAGCAGTGGTCCCTTTAAGAGTGCCTAGCAAACTAATAAACCTGGACAGCTCCCACAAGTGCAAGGCCTCTTGCTTGGCTGCCTTGCAAATCAACAGCCTCCACTAGGGTAGTTTCCTATCAAACTGATGACCCCCTTACACTCTGTTGCCTAGCAATGTGACCATTCCCTCACTCGGTTACCAAGTAAAGTGCAAAGCAGCCCCCACTGTGCCAAGGCCCTCACTACTTAGCAAAGCAATGGTCCCTACTATGGTATGGCCGTCACTAAACTGTCTAGTAAATCAATGTCCTTATTAGGATAGTCTCCTAAGCTCAGCTACGTAGCAAAATGACAAATCTCATTACCATGAGATCATCACACTGCTGCCTAGCAAACTGACAGCACTCCTTGAGTAGGATTTGGCCCCTGTTCCCTAACAGTCATGCAGCAACATTAGGCAGAACTTTAGAATTTTTAACTATCTAGCAAACCAAAATTTACATTAAGTGGGGTACCTTGCATACCAGCAGTCATACCAAGTGAAGCACTCGGCTAAAGGAAAAACTGGGCAGTATTAATGGATTACTCTTCTGAGAATAAAAAAAATGCACACAGGTAGCACTGGGCTGAACCAGTGGCAAAAACAGAACACGAGAGGACATAATACTTTTACTGGAGCAGCACTGACTTTCCATGAGAAAGCATATTCTCTTAATTAAACCTTCTAGTGGAATAAATGTATGTCGTTACCACAATAAAAAGCTCACCTTGATATAGCCATAATATAAAATCTAATCTAGACATTTACCACATTTATTTTCTGTAATTTCAGGTGCTTTCTAATCATTTTATAATCTGCAAGGAGAATGGAGAACAGCAGAACAAAATGCCTCATGTACGCATTTCTAAGCTTCACATGGCCTGGATTAAGGACAACCAAATGGAAGGTTACATTAAAAATACATCCATACAAATCAACTTCCTGGATGCAATGCTTCCAAAGAAAACAAATGTTTAACTAGTCTCCGTACTTTTGGGAATGTATTGTACTAGAAAACTGGTGCAAATACACAAAAAATAACTTATTCAAATGAAAGGCAAGAGGCAGCATACTGCTTTTCTCCTGTGAAGGGAAAGCATTTTTAGAACAAACATACTGAAAATATGGACATGAACAAAGACTAAATTATTAAAATTCAGTGCCCCTATCCCATTCAAATACACTTTAAGCAGATTATAAAGGAAATAGTTGTTACAAAACATTGGAAAATGACAGGAATTAAAAAATCCACAATTCCAAACTTCCAACTAAAAAACATTAAAACAGAACCTAAATAAATAATGCACAATTACAGCTAGTGCCCATGTGTATTTTTCACCCATTATGGCAACAGTACTGGTTATCACTTTAGAGGCTGCTGTGGGTTAGTGCCATGAGACAGCAGAATTAACAGACGTATGTCACCTCAAAGGTGGGAGGCTGGGGAAGTTTATAGTAAATGACTGACTGAGCAAGTGTAAACACGTATGTATCAGCTTATGCTCACAGTGCTAAACTGGATATCACTCCTCAGGAGCACATCTGAAGTACCGTTCAGTGTTGTTTGTTTTTAAGTATTAAACACCTAGCAATTTAAAAATGCAAACATTTTGTACAGAACATTCTCAATAGCAATATCTCTATGTAGAGAAGATAAAGGGCATTTTTTCAGACCTTAACACCTACTCACTAAAAATGAAACCTCACTATTTCCCTATGACCCTGCTCTTATCAGATGACATGCATCCAAATCCAGGACCTATTTCTAACTCTACCACCTTTCTAGATACCCCTCCCAACTCTAGCCACTCGTCCACGACTAATAAACAAATCTCTTTTTATTCCATCAATACTCTAAGCATCCTTAACAAAGTATGCCAGTTTCACACATGGATATCAATTCATACCACAGATGTTATTTCTGTAACTGAAACTTGGCTAAACCCCCAAAACCTAGATAAAGACATTCTTTTCCCTGGATACAATATACTTTGCCTTGACCACTAAAAAAGCTGGTGAAGTTGCCATAGTTTATTCCAATAACCCCCCCCCCCTCTCTCTCTCCCATCCTAAGCAACAAATCTCCTCCTTTACACCTGAAGTACTGGTAGCTAACCTTAAGCTCAATGACTACATTACCATTACAGTAGTAGCCATCTATATTCCACCAGGGGACAACTTTCTCCTGCTAGAAAATATACTCTCATACCTCACTCAAAATGCCTCTAATGAAACCATCCTCCTTGTGGATGTAAAGATCAGTTTGCAAACCCTCAGTAATCCTAACTCTCCACACCATATAAAAGTCTATATAAATTTACACAACTAATCTCTCAACCTGCCCATACTAATAACTCCCATTTCTCCAAGCTCCCTCAAATTCCTACAAATACCACAATTCAGAAACACTTCCCGACTCCCCGAGTGATCACTTGCCAATAAAAGTTCTCAAATATACTCACCACTTCTCTAAACCACACAGGCTTTTCACCTGCCATAAACTTTCCGACTTTAACCCTGAAACATTTAGAACCCTTCTCTCTAGAGTTACATGGAACTTCCCTTACCCAGCTACCACTAGACGAAGCAGTCAAAGCCTTCAAATCAACTTTCCTTAACATCTTAAATGCATTAGTCCCACCCAGAAAAGTTCAGATAAAAATGAACATATCACCCTGGCTATCTAAAACTACTCGCACACTTATGAAAACCAAAGATAGGGTTTGGAAAATATGGGTACAATCTAAATGCTCCACCGACTTGCAAAGATATAAAGAACTTAGAAATCAAACATAAAAACTCATCAACAAAGACAAAAAAAAAAGACTTCTACTATAACCCCTCTCCCCCCAACAACATTAAAATCTGATCCAAAAAATGTTGGAATACTATAAAACCAAATACTCCATCCTGGCAACTCAACTTCAACCAATCCATGCCCAGACAGGTAACCTGAAGAGACAGTCAACACCTTCAACACCTATTTTACTGAATCGATATCCAAACTATATAACCCCAATCCCTCAAAACACTAATACTCCTAACTTCCCTGAACCTTCTTCAACTACTAACTCTGTAAACACCTTCTCCCTCAAACCTGTTCCCACTGCCTACATAAAAAGCCTGCTCTCTGGGCTAAAACCATGTTCTGCATCTGCTGACAACATCCCATCATACTTTCTCCAGATAGCAGCTCACTCTCACTATCTATCATAATAAATCACTCTCTCTCTGAATCTAAAGTTCCATCAATCTGAAAACAATTCTACACTCTTCCTGTTCATAAAGGAGGCAACTCCTCAGAAGTCTCCAATTTGAGACCCATTGCTATCCTCTCCCCCCTCTCTAAAGCCCTGAAGAAATGTACACACAAAGTTATGCAAGATCTCGTACAAAAAAAAAAAATGACTCATTCCTATACAGCATGGTTTCCGACCCAAGCATTAGTACCACCACAGCTCTACTATCTTTCCTCAACACTATTACTCTAGCCAAAGATGATCGTAAACTCATCCATTCTATTCCTTGACCTCTTAAAGGCTTTTGACACTGTAATCGCACTCTCTGTTATAAAACAAACTAACAGACCTTAACTTCTCTCCTGATACAGCTGCATGGTTCTCCAGCTACCTCACTGACAGACTGCTATAAGTGAGATGGCATTCTGCACTATCTACTCCCCTTCCAGTATGAATGGATGTGCCCCAAGGATCCATTCTTGGACCACTACTTTTTAATATCTTCACCAACTTACTCTACTCCTCCTGTCCTCAGTCTGCCATTGTCCAATACATGGATGACTCTACAGTCATCACTATTGCCAACTCACCCTCTGAACTCCCATCAACTACCCAGTCATCCTTTAACTCAGTCAAGACATGGCTCTCAAATAACCAGCTCATCCTCAACCCTAAAAAAACAAAATTGCTACTCTTTCTTCCTAAAGCCATTAACCACATCAAATCTTCCTTCTCCATAATGTCCCTAAACAATACTCCTACTGAAGTCAAATCCAGCACAAAACTACTCGGCATTACCATCGATGAACAACTAAAATTTAATCTACACATAAATAACTGTATCAGAAGCTAGGACTCCTGTATAGAAATGAAAAATTTCTCACCACTAAAGCTAGGATCACTTACGCATGCTTACCTTCTTCCTTGCTTAACACACTGTTCCCAAACACTCACAAATCTCAGCTACTTACCAACCTAGAGAGTCAGCTTATCACAAGATAGCTAGATTCGCAGCTCAACAAACCTAAAAATCCCAAACACTGTCTCTCCCTAAAATACCTAAACTGGCTAAAACTACCTCACCTGTTTCTCCAATCTCAGCTCCAAATCATATACTCCATTCTATATCAGCCAGCTTTCTGTCCAGCCCTATCGTCACTCATCTCCCACTATTCCCCTACAAGACATCTCCAGAGCTCAACCCAAGACCTATTAAGTGTCTACAAACCCAAGTCAAAAACTGGGAGCAACACGTATAGCTACCATTCCTCTAGTGCATGGAACAAACTCCCACTTGAAATCAGGACCCTTACACACCCCAATTTAAATCTGCCACCAAAGAGCACTTTAAAAAGCATTGAACCTGCCACTGTTCTCACCCTCGCTGACCACATCCCTCTTACATAGTAACCATCTAGCTCCATAACTCTTTACCCTGCCTCATAAGCACCCTCATCCCCCCTTCTCAACTTAACTCTGTTCCTTCTTTCCTAACTACCTCTAAACTTTCTCTCTCATTTCCAAATCTATAAATACCTCTGGAGTTATAACTGTTTATGTAGTACAAAATAGTATAAACAGCATACTCCCTATGCATTTTATGCAATTTCCTATACTTTTGTGTTATCTCCTTTTTGCTTTTAGACTTGTAAACTCTTGTGACTACTGCATGCGTTTTTAAATTACCACAGTATTCTATGTTATGTCAAATTGTTTGTACTATCTGGAGCTTTTCTCCCTGGGCCTCCACTGAAAAAGGGCTTTAGCTCAGTCGGACACACCCCAGTCAACAAATGTAAAATAAGAATAAATACATAAATACATCAATCTGATCTCACTCATACCTCTCAACCTGTTAATGCTAAAAATCTGGACAAAGCTTGACAAAATGGGGGTACAAATAGGGACATATTTCAAATATTGGTCTTATAAACTTAGAAAGTTGCTAGAGTAACAGGATTTGTTTTAATATGCATTTTCTGAAGGATTTGAAGTCTGAAACTCAAATGTATGTCATTATCTAGTGACTTAATTCCGGAGATCATCCAGTAAGTTGCCAGGAAAAAAAAAGAGGAACAGGCCAAAAATCTGGACATTCTGCAAAAATCTGTATAACTGAGAGGCAGACTCAACTTAGTTACACAACAGCAACAGAAAGGGTGGTTTCACATTTCTTTGTCAAGTTTGATGCAACTCTATACAAAAATTGCTACCATCAAATAGCTGGCAGTATTCTGCATTTCTAAAGCTAGCATTTACTTTCACTTTTGTACAGTGCTGCTTAAGATTTAGGGCATGAAATTTACAGCAAAAAACATATGACTTTACTGTCCATCATTGCTTAATAAGTGCATTGCATATTTATTTTTCGGTAGTTACATACATTCATTAATAGGCAAATCTCAATAAAAAACAAGATTTCCAAGACCTAAAAAGTAACAACTTCTAGCCACCTACATACATAAGCCATTCAAGTATAATCTAGCTGCAATGTTCATTAGTAAAGTCAATGTTTCATTACACAGCAGAAACGCTGTGCATCCATCCTCTGGTGACCTGCAAAGGGGAACTGTAACTGTGGAGGACAAGGATGGCAGTTAATACTGGCTCCCCATAGCAGCAGAGAACCATCCTTTTACAGCTCCTAATCGCAGTAACTCTCTTCCTGTGCAACTCCCTTCCATGTTCTCCTTCTACAATCTCTCAACAAGGAAGTTTATACACCAGGAAAATACATGTTCCCCTTTCTGAGGGGACTGCAGCTGACACTAGACACACATCCGATGTATCAAAATGAACTGTCTCAAGGTCATGTAAGAGTGAGTTGCAAAACAGTGACCCCAGATAGATCTATGGGTTCCCAGGCCATCAGGCAAGGTAGAAACTGAGTAAAACAGAGGAAGTAAAAATGAAAAAAGACTGTAGCCCTCACATTTCTAATAAAATGGAGGCTAGACATGTATTATTCCTGGCAATCCCACTGCCAGTCAAGCCATACGGGTGGGCTGAGGGCTGCACTGGAGAAAGGAAGATGCAAGTTACTCAGTCTGATGGGTTCATTATCACAATATATAACAAATGTGCAGCTATGCAAACTCAAACAAACCCATGAATACAGAGATCAAACTGGAGATGTGTCATGACTGTGCGCGCTATCCACCACAACTATCCACCACAACATAACAGTCCATTAAATGACAGAGATAACAAGACAATGCTTGCAACATATATGCACACAAGACATTCAGCTTTCTTCCACAAATTACAGATCTATGTAGACAATTAAAATACAATAAACAATGTTTCCGTTTCATACAATTTTGTCTCTCTCCAATTTACTACTGGTCTTAACGAATAAGCATATATAAAATATGACTAACACTCTAAAAAAAAAACCATGGTCTCCATTCTCGACTACTCTATTACTTAACCCCTCCTCCTTTTGACAGATAAAAAATAAACATGTTGGTATCTTTACTCCCATGCAGGTTTTAAAAAGCAAACATTATTACCAAATACATTCCAATTCAAATTTGACATAAAATAATGTTATAATAAATAGAATGTTTAGAGCTATTTTACTACTGTTATACTTCTTTGAACTTGTGATTATTTTTTACTGTATAAAATTGTCTGCGTTGGAGCTTTTCTCCCCGGGCCTCTACTGAAAATGGATTTTATTCCAGTTAGACTAGCCCAGTCAACAAATGCAAAATAAAAATAAAATAATAAATAAATAATCTAAAATACAAGATGAATAACAAACACATTTGAAAATACAGCCTACCATGTATTAGTCACAGAGCTGTTATGCACCTACAAGGATTCCAGAGTTAAAACTACTGAAATGCGACACTCAAGAGGCCACTGATCCCACCTGGTGCCTTCAGATACACTGCACACTTCTTGGGGAAAAAACAAATGAGTTCATTATATAAAAATAATTATCAGAGGCCATACCTCTCAACCTCTTAGGGCAAGAAATCTGAACCAAGCCATAAATAATAGGGGGACAAAGGCCCACAAATAGGGAGATTTATTTTAAATATTGCTCTTACAAATGCAGAAAGTTGACAGAATAATAGCTTTTGCATTATCATGACTTTTCTGAAGGGTATGAAGTCTGAAACTCAATGTTTGTCAATATTTTCTGACTTTAACCCTCACTAAATTTATACAGGACTGACCAGAAAAATAAAATTTTATGAGGAACATACGGAAAATATGAAACAAAAATCTGGACAGTTGAGAAGGTATGCCAGGGGCATACTCCCAAACTTCTCAAGCAAAGGATATTAACATTAACTCTCAATATAATGCATTTTATTGATACCATGATGAGCACTGTTTTTTATTATTAATTAAAAAAAAATAACTACATCGAGTATCAGCACCAGCGTATACGTAAATACCCAGTGATGCTGAGAGAAAGAAGGACCCAGAAAAGCATGCAAACTTCTGCTCCTTTCGGCCTTTTAACTTAACCGTTTGCATACCACAGACATTATCGGTGATACCCCAATATTACCTCCCACAGATAACAAAAGAAAAACAAAAGTACAACTCACCCCGAGATTGATGAAGGCTGTAGCAGTCTGGGAAGTATCAGGTGGTAGGTACACCTTCTAGCACCCCGCCCTTAATGCCACAAAGACAATACAACTGGTATACTAGCAGCACTCACCTTCTATGTCACTGCTCCAGCTCCTGGAGCCCCGGAGAGCTAAAAGGGCAAGAAGGAGAAGCGTCAATCCCTTATCCAAGAAGGATACAGTATCTGGACAGAGCCAGCAGCATCATGGATAGAAAAACCAAAGCCCGGCTCCAAGCCAACAAATCCTTCTCAGAGCCTGGATTTAGTTTCAGTAAAACCCTGTAGGGTACATTAGCCCTCTCTCCAAAGGTGGGAACCACTTCCCCACTTTGGAATAACGTGCGCTCCGTCCCTGCCTCTCCTCTCTCCTAAATCCATTCCCAATCCGGTACTGCAATGCTCTGAGCAAATTTGCTGACATTGACGTCAGGAACAGCTCAAATGCTGCAGCTTCTTAAAGGGGACAGTTAATACAAAGTAAAAGCGGTGCTACAAAACAAAGCTGGTGACAACGCACTATACATCCCAAATCTCTGTTCAAACACCTGACTTCCTCGTCTTTGGTCTGACCTCACGTAGGTCTGATGACATCACATCAGGTAGTATAAACAAATCGGAGGTCGTATACTGCTAACTACTGCAGTCTTTCTATAGCTTCGTTTTAATTAGTGCGGCAGGGCTCTGCTGTTCTGAACATTTAAGGAGTATGTTTACGTCTAGCACTATCGTTTTGATATATTGATAAGAAAAAGTTTAGTTTTTCTTTCCTCACAAGGACACACAGTTTGGTGCTCAGAGATGGCGGGGAGTCAGTTGTGAGCCTATGTGACCTTTAATGCTGTCTCTGGATATGACTGACAAGGAAAGAAAATCAAGGGATCCAAAAGGAATTCAATGGATATTTGAGGAGGGGTATCTGCGTTTCAGTTTGAGCGAGCATTTTAATTAAATGGATATTCGACGAGGGGCATCTGCGTTTCAGTGTGAGCGAGCGTTTTAAGTTCCATAAAAAACATGCATGAAGGGGGACTGCGGTGTATTAAAAATTGAAGAGGAAGCATGTAAGACACTCGTATGAGGTCTATGAGATCATATTTTTGAAATGCTCTTTAATATTGTATAGTGCTAACCCACATAAGGGGTATAAGTTACGGCGAGATTAGAGAAATAATGTCTGATGAGGGTTTGTTAGCCTTTGCTGTCGCTGTCAGTCTTGTCAGAAATGAATAAATTCCGCATTATCTCGCATCCATAAGCCATGGGCGTGCGCAACCATACAATTTAAAGTAACAAAAGGAAAAAATAAAGCACAATAGGTGATTTTAGATTAAGCAACTAAGTTTAGCTGCTGAATTTTGCTGCAAAATTCTGATGTACATTTCTTTTTTTGAGAAAAGGCAAGAGAACTTGTCCTGCAGGTCTTGTCAGTTAAAGCTAAAATTATACACTGCTCCACCCATATTGTTGTCTAACTGAATTTCAGAAGCTGCTATATATGCTGAATTTTTAAATGCTAAAAGCAGTCTGTTCCAGATAGTAACCGCCTCATTATTTAACAGATTGTTTCCCTATAGACTCATTCATTTTTAGCCTTTTTATGAGGATTAGGCAGTCACCCCATTTTACTTTGAGATTTGAGAAAAGAAGTGAATAACGGGAGTTAGTGAAGTGGATGGGATCCTTGTGAAACTTAAACTTCGATAACGAATGACGTTAATACTATTATGTTATGACTGTGTGAGAATCAAAATGAACATTTCTGCTTGTGATAATGGCAACAGGAGTAGATCATCAATTAAGTAATAATTCATAGTAGATTAATCCTTTAAATACGAGAGTTCCTAAATTGTATGATTTACCTTATCCATATTGGCAGGGATGGTGTTTGCCTGAGGCTAAAGATGTAAAACATTTGGGATTGGGAAACTGATACTGTTCAGAACTATTTAATTGTGCAAGTCTACTCAGTAAAAAAAACAAATGCGTACTTGATTACCAGATTCTAGAGTTGTCCTTGGTGGAACTGTGCTGACTAATGCATGATAGAAAGAGACAGATAATATTTTATATGTGAAAGGTATCAGTGTAGATATGTATGTATTATTCTTTCTCTATATTTAGGGACAGTGAGATATGAAGTACTACCATCGACACTCAGGCCAAGGACACATCTTTCTCCTAAATGGAAGATTTTGCCTGTCATGTGTCTGATCAATCATAAATTGCTAAAGCCCTGGTGCTTCTGAGTCAAGGCAAGTGGGGAAAATGTTTAAACAAAGTCTTGTATATTAGCCTGTTCTAATCAGCATTTTCCAAGGTATTTCTAAAGTGTATACACACCTCCCTCACGTGACCGACCAGCTCCGTGAATGAACTAGCTTTGAATAAGAAGGAGCAGACTGCGAGTCTGAATGGACTTGTTTATAGGTATAGTTGTAATAATTCGTATGAAAAATCCTTTTCTAGTTTTCTGTTGGACAGTACCATATATATAAGCCCCTCCCCGAAACAATAAAATACTGGGTGGCCTAATGGTTAAGGTGTTTGCCTTACAAACACAAGGTGCAGAGTTTGAGTCTCCAAGGGATAATTGGCTAGGCTTAAAATGGCTCGCAAGGGCAGTTAGCTTAGTACTAATCTATGAACCTAATCAAAAAACATTAAATTAGAAACTCTCATACTGGGTGATGCTAATGTAAATCTGGCTGTACTAGATGTCTCTATCAACAGTTCCTTAAATTTCTCTCAACACATTACCACTCCAACCAGGCTTTGCAAGGGCAACAACTCTACAGCAGTATTGGAATGGATACTTACTGCTGCCTGCAATAAAATCACTCTGTCAGGTTCTCTACCTGATTCTCTAATTGATCACCACCTGGCCTTTATCATTAGAAAGTACAACAGACCAACACACTCTCGTCACCATATACTAGTTAGAAATCTTAGTAAATACAATGCTGGCTCTTTTTCCAGTGCCCTTCCTCAAAATAACTGGCACTGCTTAAAACAACTATCCCTAAATGAACCTACTTCCTCCATACTCAGATATTCTTAAACTTACTAAATGAGATTGCACCTCTCAGAAAAATATGCACAAAATTTAGATATTCATCATGGCTAACTCACCAATACTAAATAAGTCATGAGACTTTGGGACAAAGCTTGTTAAGTCTGACAAATTACAGCTGTCTACAGACCAAACTAAAGGCCCTTGGAAAGAAATAAATAAAAAAATATTTTTTATGAAAATATTCAGAACACTTCCCAGAATAGGTTCATAGTTTCATACTAGGCTATCTGCCCAAGGGCATTTATCAGCCTAGCCCAGAGTTTTGTGGCTTTCGCCACCCCTTTAGTTTGGCCCATTATTTTGCTGTGCCTCTGTCAAGCAGTGACACTGAGGTAATCCCTGGGGTATATCTGCGATCTCCCATCCATTGGTCAAGATTTCTCTTGAACAAGGCCAGCGAGGTGCTCTGCCTCACATGTACCGGGATTTTGTTCCACAGCATGGGGAGTCTCTGGGTGATGAATCTGTCCCTCCAACACGTCCTATTAATAACCGTGTCAAGGTTTAAGTCTCCTGCCCTTGTAGTTTTGAGGGATCTAGATTTTTTGAGGTGAAGCATGTTAATAAATTCTGGGTTGGACATGGCCTTGTATGTCAGGCACACGTCACCTCTGAGCAGACGGTAAGTGACTGAATAGAGTTGGAGTTCCTTCAGTCGGGCAGCATAAGACATATTTTTGAGACCCTTTATCCTTTTGGTGAGGAACTTTTGGGGCCTTTCCAGTTGCAGCAGGTGTCGGGTCAGATACATTCCGAATGGGGCATTGTACTCAATCATTGGTCTGATGAGTGATGAGTACAGGGGGACGATGACCTCCCTTGATCTAGATGTGAATCCCTTCATGATCAGGTGGGCAATGTAGAAGGTCTTCCTAACTACTTTAGCGACGTGAGTGTCAAACGAAAGGTTACTGTCAACCTGGGTCCCCAGATCCCTGATAACCTCTTCTGTGCTCAGTGGATTGCCACCTATATGGTAGCTAGGGGTAACCTTGTTTTTCCCGAAGGGTATGACTATGCATTTTTTGGCGTTTAACTTTAGTCCATGGCTCTGGCACCAGTTATCCGTTTCTATGAGACCCTTCTGAAGGATATCTGTGTCAGATGTGTTCTCGACTATGGCACCCAGTTTGCAGTCATCTGCAAATTTTGTCAGCCATAACCCTCCTGTGTTTGCTTGTACTTCTGAAAAGTAGATGCCGAACAAGAGTGGGCCCAGGACTGAGCCCTGTGGGACACCACTTGTGACAGGCTTTGAGTCTGACATGGCGCCAGCAACTCTCACCCTGTGGGTTCTGTCACTTAGCCAGTTTGCTACCCATCTTGTGACGTATGGGTTAACATTTAAGCTGATGAGTTTTTCAATGATACCTGAGTGGGGTATTGTGTCAAAAGCCTTTGCCAGGTCGAGGTAGGCTGTGTGGACTGCCTTTCCCTCATCAATGGCCTTGGTGACTGTTTCGAAAAAGTCAACCAGGTTTAAAAGGCATGATCTGCCTTTGACAAAGCCAAACTGGGTTGGATCCAAAGTCTGCAAGTCCCCTATGTCTTTATTTATGAGTTCATTTATGATCCTCTCCATAGCTTTGCAGATCAGGCTTGTCAAGCTGATGGGATGGTAATTTCCAGGGTCGGTGGAGGCACCGCCTTTGTGAAGTGTGACCACAGTTGCCGTACGCCACTCCTTG
This sequence comes from Protopterus annectens, assembly GCF_019279795.1. NCBI lineage: Eukaryota > Metazoa > Chordata > Ceratodontiformes > Protopteridae > Protopterus > Protopterus annectens. The sequence goes on along the minus strand of NC_056741.1, from coordinate 1,704,284,206 downwards.
GGTACATATCCTGAGGTGAGGCTAAGATTAAACAGCTGTCCTAACTGCAGGTTTAATTCTTCATTGAGTTCGTGGAGCACACAACCGGGGACACCATCTGGTCCCATGGATGCTGTGTTTTTCGCCTTGGAGAGAGCAGTTCTCACCTGAGCGTTAGAGATGTTTGGGGGGGCTACAATCCTCTGGTATAGATATCTCTCCTTTTGGGGGGGGGAGAAGTTTGCACTGAACCTGTCAGCCAGTATGTTGGCAATGTCTGTAGGTTCAATGATTTTTACATCATTTTGAACTAATTCTGAGCATATCTGGGAGTTTCCTCCTAGGTTTCTGACATAGCTAAAGAAGGCCTTATGATTGTCTTTTGAGTCTTTAGCGATTTTTCTCTCAAAATTTGCCTTGGATGATTTTATGAGAGATCGTAGTTTTTTACTTATAATGATCAAAGGTGTCTTACCTTTTAGGGATTTTGCTCTATCTTGGAGTAGCTTCCTCCTTTTGTTGTAGAGCTTGTTTATGGCTGGGGTCCACCAGACTGGACGCTTGCCTTTGGTACAAAGAGTCTTTGTTTTGTTTGGGATTGCCTGATCCATGCAGTCCTGTAGGTGCTGGTAGAAGGCATTTGTAAGTGATTCAGCGGCTTGAGTAATGGTTTCCGCAGGCTCGGGGGCCTTAAAAGAGACCACACTGGTCTTCAGAAGTGTGAAGTCGGGTTTTGAGAAGTTCTTCACTGTGGTCTTTTTTATCTCAGGCGGGGGCAGGATGTGGACTTCCAGTGAGATTAGTTTATGATCTGATCTCACCAGTGAGGGGTATACTTCCAGTGTTGAACATTGTGACCCCATGTTCGTGATGATGAGATCAAGTATGTTTTCACCTCTTGTGGGGATGGTGACTAGTTGTTCCATGGCATTTGAGTTTATGAACTCTAGGAACCTTTGGGCTGGAGTGTTGGGGCTAGAGTAGTGCTCCCAGTCTATATTCGGGTAGTTGAAGTCACCTAGTATGATGGTATTTGGAGATACATTTATTCCCTCCAGTATTTTCAGGAAAGCTATGTGAGGTTCCTGAGTTTGAGAGGGTGGCCTGTAACATGCTACAAATTGCTGAGCAGTCTTGCCTATGGTTAATTGCACCTGGATGGTCTCCAATGCATCGTGCGTTGCCACCAACCTTGAGGTGTGGGTATCCTTGATGAATATGGACACCCCCCCCTCCTTTCTTGGTGGTGTCCGGATTTTGGGGCTGGAACTCATGATATGAGGTAAAACCTGATAGTGCTGGGGTGCTCTCAGGAGCCTTGAACCAGGTTTCAGTCACAGCACAGACATCAATGTTCTCCATACTGAGAAGGGCCTCGAGTGCGTGCATCTTGAGGTTGAGACTTCTGGCATTGAGCAGCATTACCCTTAGTTTTTTTCCTTTTTTGTGTTCTAGGGTGGTAGGTTTAGAATTTGAGCCTTGCCTAAAAAAGGCACTATGGGGGGTGGCAAGAGCCTTTGTCAACATCCGGAAGCCCAGGGGTGACAGGTGCAAGCCGTCCCTTGCGAAGCAGCGTGGCTTGTCCAGCATGTCATCCCAGGCAGACAGACATTGGATCCCCTTTGAATGACACCAGAGTTTAAGCCAATTATTAAAGCTGATCATCTTATCTCTGTATTCCAATAATCCAAGAACTTTCTGGTTCACTGTCAACAACCTCTTTCACCCTGGTGGAAAAACCTAATATACTCCCATTCCAAATGATAGTGATAGCAGTGTAGCAAACTCCTTTAACTCCCACTTCACCAACATAGCAACCATACTAGGTGGAGCTGTAGATTCTCAGCCACATTCTGATAAACCTGAAAATCCATTTCAAACAAGCACTTTAACATTAAAAAAAAATGCTACTGCCTCCATCAAAAATTTCTCCTTAAACTGAAGTCAACTACTCCAGCAGCAGAAAACCTGCAAGCAGAACTGTGATGTCCTCTCACTGGGCCAGTAATCAAGCAGTCTGAATCCTCACCACTCAGTGGAGAGGATTGTGCACTTGAAATACAAATGGGTACACTCAGTATTTCCAGATGCAGACCTCTCTGCATCCAGCACAGTTTCCCTTAAGAGCACACAGAGAATACACTCAGCTTGAGGTCTGGATTTCTCTCTCTCTCTGTCTCCCTCCAGGTCTCCAATAAGAGTCCCAAAGGGTACAGCTGTAGGGTTAGACCCTTGGCCAGTGTCCAAGCCATGTCCTCCAGCACCCTCTCTGTAAGACAAGTGCTTTGTGTCCCTGTCCCAAGTACCTGACTCATGCACACTGTGAGATTTGATTTTCCACGCACACACAAACACCTGGGAAACGTTTGGTACAGACTTACCTGCTGTGCCCCCTTCTGCCCAGACTGTAAGGTAGTTATCACCACCACCAGACAGTCCACAATCAGCCACTCCAAGGCCCTTAACAAGGGTGTCCAATTATACTGTGTAGCACTAATACTTATATAAAATGGTAGTAGCTGACCAAGACAGCTAGGCCTTCTGGAGTGGCCCACACATTGTCACCAAATAAAGTATAAGCACTCTCAAAGCTTAAATATTTTCTAAAAAGAACCAGCCACAATGAAAAGTTTAAATATATTTAATAATAAACAATAAAAGAACAAAAAAATACTAAATATATATTTACATTAAACCACAGACTTTAAATCACAGGAAATATTGAAAATACCATTGATGGACAGACTTGTACAAATAAAGAAAAATAATCTCTAAATTAAGCTTCACTTTATTCCTGACTGAATATAGGGAAATTACTATTCCCTAATAACATACTTGATAATAAGTGTGCAGTCTTTCTAGTCAAATTCCCCAAAACAGAATACTCAGTACTCTGAGATTACTCCCTTTAAAATGTAATATTCAAGCTGTCTTGCAGAATGACCTCATCTGGTTACCTGACTGTATGTTCTCATAGCACCCCCCTTTGAAGCTGAGACAGATGTGTATTGTAGCCGTCTATTCTAAATTCCTAAGTGATTGTGGCAGTGCCTGTGGCTCCTCCTCTTTTTACTGAGCTAATGAACCAAGGCTTCTTTCAGACCCACTGTCACCAGTCCTATTCTGCATTATGGTGTGCCACTTTAATGGTTTAACAGCTCATGTACATTTCCCGTATTTTTCTTAAACTAAGCTAGCTGGTTAACCTCTGCTGTCCCAGTATCTTCTATTAAAGCATATACATTTAATTCAGTTACAGTAATACATGTACATTTATTTTCATTCCATTAAGGTGCACTGTTGATACATTTTTAACAAGCAAACCTCACAAATACACGTTCAACACAAGCATCTGTACAAATCAGTCTGATATACAAATGACATATAGTTATTTACAAAATTCCAGCTATCTGTGCTGGCACAAGTCATACATCCAGTGCCGTACTTCTCCTGGCATGGATGGCAGTACCTCTTAAAGGCACATCTCTCCCCTTTGAAGACTCAAGCTAGTTTTTCAAGTGGCCCTTGAGAAACATGACTTGAGAGAAATAAGCCTATCTGGGAATATGTTAACCAATTCCCTGTCTTGAGAGCCCATCTGCGTTGGCATTGCTGACCCCACTATGGTGTTGTACTATCAATCCTAAGCTCCACCTTAATAACTTAGCATTTTGCAGGCTGACTGTATGTAGCCACGTTAAGGGATTGTGATCTGTTACTACAAATTCCTTCCATACAGATAAGGCTGAAGTTTCTGCAGTGCCCTTGCTATGGCTAGACATTCCTTTTTTACAGTTGCATAACATTCTTCCCTGGGTTGGAGTCTACGGCTGAGATATAACACTGGGTGCTCTTCTCCTTCTGAGGAAACCTGGCTAAGTACAGCCCCCATGCCATGGTTTGAAGCATTCACCTGCACAACAAATTATTTACTGTAATCTGGCTGGCTAATACAGGGGATCCTCCCAAAGCTCCTTTAAGCTTCTGGAATGCCTGCTCACATGCTGGGGTCTGCACTACCTTATCTGGCCTGTTTTTCCTTATGAGATCTGTGAAGGAAGCAGCTATTGTGCTATAATTGGGGGGACACTTTCTATAGTACCCTGCCTTTTTGTTAAAAGGAGCAGGCTATGCCAGTATGGTTTAAACTTTGGCAGGTTATGGCCTGATCTTACCACTCCCCACCCTATGTCCCAGTTAGGATACCTTTGCCATACCCACCTGACACTTACTGGGCTTAATGGTCAACCCTGCCCTTGGCAATCTGCCCAGCACTTCCCTGATATGCTGAAGGTGCTATTGCCTGGAATGGCTTTAGATGGCAGTTTCATCTAGATAAACAAGGGCATAATCTCCTGCTAGGATGTGATCTACCAGCCTCTGGAAAGTTGTTGGGGCATTTTTCACCCCAAAGGGCATCTTTGTGGACTCATACAAGCCAAAAGGAGTCCAAAAGGCTGACCTCTTTCTAGCATTGGGAGTCAAGGGCACCTGCCAGTAGCCCTTGGTCACATCAGTACTAGTCCGATACTTAACCCCAACCAGCTTCTCTAAGGCTTCATCTGTACTAGGAATGGGGTATGCGTGTGCCTATGTAGTCTTCTGTAGTCCATACAAAACTTGGTGCTGCTATCCTCTTTTGATACCAGCACCACTGGGGAGGCCCACGGACTGCTAGACCCCTGATTACTCCCATTTCCAACATCTCCTGCATCTCCTTCCCTAGAGTCTAACTGACTCGTTCAAGGACACTGTAAGGAGTCTGCTTGATAGGTCTTTGGGGCCCTGTATCCACATGGTGCTGCAGCACGTGGGTACTCCCTGGTTTCCCAGTGAACCTGTCCCCAAACCCCTGTAACATTGCTTGGATTTCTAGAAACTGGGTAGGGGACAGCTGTTAGGACATTGCTATCCCTCCCACTGAGGTGTATCTGAGCCTTACTGAGGCGCTTAGTCACGAGATACCCTCAAACTCTTCCTGTTATCCACTGCAAACACTCAGCACAAGGTCCTTCCTATCATGGTAAGGCTTCATCATGTTAATATGGCACATTTTGTGTGTATGTCTCCTGCCAGGAAGTTGTGCAATGCAGTTAACATCACTGACCTTCCTTACCACTTTGAAGGGTCCCCCCAACTGCCTGCAGCTTATTGTGTCTGACAGGAATGAGTGCCATCACCTGCTGTCCCACAGCATAATCTTTGGCTCGAGCGTTCCTGTCATACTGGACCTTTTCCTGCTGTTGGGCTCCTGACAGGTTCTTCTGGGCCAAGCCCATGAGCACCCTAAGCTTTGTCCTGATGTTTAGGACATATGCCACAAAAGACTCCTTGTGGGATTCACACTCACCATCCCACTCATTACGAATCAAATCATGAGGTCCCTATGCCCATACATCAACTCAAAGGGTGAAAAACCTGTGAATTCCAGGGATACCTCTCTGCAAGCAAACAGCAGGTGGGGCAAATATTTGTCCCACTCTCTCTCTTAAACTGGTGTGCAAATGCACATATCATGGTCTTTAGTGTAGAGTTTTACCTCTCCACAAGACCACTAGTCTGCAGATGCTAGGGGGTTATCTTTTGGTGATTCACCCCACAGCACTTCCACAGACAAGCCAGTAGGTCTGACATGAAATTGACACCGCTGTCAGTCTGTATTTCTCTTGGGAAACCTACCTTGCTAAAAATTTCTATCAAAGCATTTGCCACCCTCTCTACTTCAATGGAGGACAGAGCTACTGCCTCAGGGTATCTAGTAGCGTAGTCTGCTACCACTAGGATATTCTTCTTCCCTGTGGAACTTGGGGTACTTGAAGGCCCCACGATATCCATAGCTACCCACTAAAGTGGCTCCTCAATTGCAGGCAAAGGCATCAAAGGAGCTTTGACTTTGTCTCCTGCATGCCTACTTTTTGGCGCTACTGACAGATCCTGCAGTACCCTGTTACATCAGTGGCAGTCTCAGGCCAATAAAAGTTATGCATAATGCATCTCCTTGTATGCTTTATGCCCATATGACTTGCAAAAGGAATGTACTGCATTATCAAAATCATTCCCTAGCAAGACATATGTAGGGATATTCTCGAACACACCTACTTGCTTGCACTCTCTTCCATCCTCCCAGTCAAGGTGAAGCCTGGCGAAAGGTATATGGAATGGGATCACTCCTAAAACTCTAACTGTAGTGGACTGCCCAAGCAAATACGGCTCCTTCTTAACCACTGCAGGATTCACAATGGTTATATCAGAGGCTGCGTCTTTCCTGGCAGTGGCCTGTTTTCCATCCACCAGGATAGGATATAAACTCTGGTGGTAGTTTGGTACCTACCCCTGTTGTCTCCAGACACCTTTTCCACTAGCATTCTGTTATTCCCATTTGCTGGCTCCCCCACCTTGCTTCTATGCACATCGATATGCTACATGGCCCCACTGGTTACATTTAAAACATTTAACCCTTGATCAGGGCTATGTACCTGAGCTAGTGATTTCCCCTGTTACTGGCATATTCTGTTGGGGCAGTTTAGGCTGCCCACCACGGGTTCCCTTATATCCATCTGCAGCACTGGATATCCTTTTCCTGTGTATTGATGCCCTGCTTGGTAAGTAGAGATCCCCTTTTTCCCCCAGCTCATCTGCATAGCTGCATTCCCTGTCTGTCAACCAGATTCTCATGTCCTCGGACAAAGTGCTAAGTTCTTGTTCCCCCAGCAAAAGTACTTCCAGCCCTTGAAAAGTGGTAATCTGAAACCCACTCACCCACCTATGAAAATAAGTGCTTAATTCAGAAAAATAATCACACACAGTTTCATCTGCCTTACGCTTATGCTCACAAAACTTTTTTCTGTAAGCTTCAGTGGTTAACTTAAAATATTCCAATAAACATTTGTTACGTGTAGCATAGTTTAAGCAATCCATATCAGACAATTTAAAAACAGCAGCTACAACTTTGCCATGGAGTAAGGTGATGAGAAGCTGTACCCAGAGCCCCCAGTCATCATCATACTGTTTGCATACTCTTTCAAAAATATGAATAAAACTATTACCTTCTTGGTACTGAGGAAGAAGTTTACTGAGCATTATTGCTTCTGGGGTATGGTTGCTCCCTTCCCCATTTCCTCCATGACCCTGCTGAAGAGTCAGCATTTCCTTTGCCTCTCATTTTTCTTTAATTTCCAAACATCTCTGTCTCTGTTTTTCGTCAGCCACCAAATGTCGCAGTCTGTCATTTTCTTCAGCCTGCAAATGCTGTGGCCTCTCTGCTGATTCTAGTTCCATACATTTTGCCTCCAGTTCAAGTCTCTTAAACTCCAGATAGATTTTCAAGTCCTGTGAGGAAAAGGTGAACTGTCCTGTTTCTGATAGCTGTAAATCTCCAGTGTCAGACTGTTTGTCTTCCTGGTTGCTGGTCTGTGTTGCAGCTGTGATTAAGGCTGCAATCATTTCCCATTTAGTCATGTTGGCATGCACCAGTCCTTTGGCTTGGCACATCTCAGCCAGCTGGTTTCTTGTCAGATTGCCATAATCCTCTGCTGACATTTTTGTCTATTCTCCCTGTCTAAACTAAACTAGCAAAAAGTAAATAAATAAAGCTATTGCAATATGAAACTCTGAATGTCTATTTTGTGGTTGCTGCTTACCCATATGTGACGTCCCCACTCTGGGCCAGTAATCAAGAAGCTTGAATCCTCACCACTGACACTGGGGAGGGACATTCACTTGGAATGCAAATGGATACAATCAGTATTTCAAGATGCAGACCTCTCCGCATCAAGCACAATTTCCCTTAAGAGCACACAGGGAACACACTCAGACCATGGTCTGGATTTCTGTATATCTGTCTCCCTCCAGTTTCCCAATAAGATTCCTCACTGGCATAGCTGTAGGGTGTGAGTCCTCAGCCAAGTGTCCAAGCCAAGTTCTCCACCAGCACATTCTATGTGAAACTAGTGTTTTGTGTCCCTGCCCCAAGTAGCTAACACACACGTGCATGCACACGTACTGTGATATTTGATTTTCTATACACAAACACCTAGGAAAGGATGTCATAAGTGTGACATTCCTGCACTGACCCAGTAATCAAGGAGCCTCAATCCTCACCACTAACACCAGTGAGGGACATGCACATTGGGAAGATGACAAGTGCACACACAGTAAAGTACAATTTCCCTTAAGAGCACACACAGATCACAGTCAGTCTGGGGCTGTTTCTCCCTCTTTCTCCGGATCCCCAGTAAGACTCCCCACTGGCACAGCTATAGGGTTAAGATCTCAGCTGAGTGGTCAAGCCAAAACCTCCAGCATCCTCTCTGTCCAGTCAGTGCTTCGTGTCCTGCCCAAGTAGCTCATACACACACACACATACACACACACATACACACACACATACACACACACATACACACACACATACACACACACATACACACACACACACACACACACACACTTTGAGATTTGATTTATATACAAACACACAGACACTCCTGGGGAAGGCTGTCACAGGTTCACTAGCTATACCCCCTTCTGCCCAGACTATAAGGTAGTAATCACTGCCACCAACCAGCTCTTTATCAGCTACTATAAGGCCCTTACAAAAGGTGACAAATTCTACTGTGTAATGTTACTATTATCCAAATGGTAAGTGTGACCAACAGCAAGGCTGTTTAGGACTGGCCTATACAGCATCACTACATACATATACAAGTACTCTGAGCTTAAATATCTCTAAACAAACCAGTACAATTAAACAGTTTAAATATATTTAATAAATAATAAAAGCACAAGACAATACTCAGTAACTCAACACAGTGACAACAGAAGCACAGGAGATATTTTAAAACAATGTTGCAGGACAGTCTCACAAAAATACAGAAAACATCTAAACGGATCTTACTATATTCCTACCTATCTCTAAGAGTGGATACTGTACCTAAATCTTACTTACAGAGCCAGGCAGGTGCTGAATGGATGTTTACAGGTCCAAAGACAAATACAAAATGCACAGACTCACTCTCTGAGATAGTTCTTAAAGTACTATCAAACATTTCTGCTGGGTTATCTCAGATTACATTATTCTTGTCACCTCTGCCTTTAGTTCCCAGGGTAGCAGGGACTTGAAATTTAACACCTCTGTGTTAAAAATACTTCTCTTTCAGAAGTTTTGCCTAGAACTGGAAGTTGTGAAACTGTTGAGCACATTTACCTTTGAAAACTGTAATTATTTCTGTTTCCAGACAATAGAGGGAATTTCTAGCTGCAGACATTCTATCTTCAAGCTGAGATAAACACAATCGTAAACAATTCAACTTATTTTCTTAGAGTTTTGCTCTTTTCCAGTAAGGTGCACTGTGGTTACATTTTTGAAGCTCAGCACATAACATACAGTTTAATACACACATAACATGTAGTTTTCTTACATTTTGTAAGACAAGCCTATGGATTATATTCATATTCACAAATGACATAGAATTATTTACAAAATTCAAGCCAGCTGGGCTGGCAGCCTCACAATCCCCCACCCCACCCCCCACGAGAACTCAAGCTATTTTTTCAAGTAACCCTTGAGAATTGTTGAGAGAGTTGAACCTATCTGGGAATACCTTACCCCCTTTCCCGTCTTGAGAGCCCAACTGTGTTGGCATTGCTAACCTTATTGCAGTGCTTCACTGTCCTAGCATATGCTTGCAACCCTAGGCTCCACCTTAGTAACTTGGCATTTTGCTGGCTGGCTGATTGTAGCCATGTTAGTGGATTGTAATCTGTAACTACAGTGAATTTTCTTCCATTCAGATAAGCCTGAAGTTTCTGCAGTGCCCACACTATATGGCTAGACATTCCTTTTCTACAGCTGCATAGCATTCCTCCCTGGGTTGGAGCTTGTGACTGAGATAAACCATTAGGTGCTCTTCTCCCACTGAAGAAACCAAGCTGAGTACAGCCCCCATCCCATGGCTTGAAGCATCCACCTGCACAACAAATTGTTTGCTATAATCTGGGCTGGCAAAGACAGGCCCTCCCAAAGCTCCTTTAAGGTTCTGCAATGCCTGCTCACATGCTGGGTTCCACACTACCTTATATGGCCTGTTTTTCCTTGTCAAGTCTGCGAGGGGAGAAGCTATGGTACTATAACTGGGGACAAACTTTCTGTAGTACCCTGCTGTCCCTAGAAATGCCCTCTCCTGCTTTTTGGTAACAGGTGCAGCCATGCCTGAATGGCTTCCACGTTGACATGTTCTGGCTTGATCTTACCACTCCCCACTCTAAGTCCTAGGTAGGACACCTCTGCCATACCCAGTTGATAATTGCTGGGCTTAATGGTCAGCTCTGCCCTCTGTAGTCTGCCCAGCCCCTCCCTTACATGCTGAAGGTGCTCTTGCCAGAAATGGGTGTAGATGGCAATATCATCCAGGTAAGCAAGGGTAAAATCTCCTGCTCCTGCTAGGATATGATCTACCAGCCTCTAGAAAGTCACTGGGGTATTTTCCATCCCGAAGAGCATCTTTGTGAACTCCTACAAGCCAAAAGGAGTCACAAACACTGACCTCTCTCTAGCACTGGGAGTCAAGGGCACCTGCCAGTAAACCTTAATAAGGTCAGTGGTGGTAAGATACTTAGCCCCACTCAGCTGCTCTAGGGCTTCATCTGTCCTATGTATGGGGTAAGCATCTAACTCTCTGTGACTATTTAATTTCCTGTAGTCCATTCAGAACCTGGTGCTGCCATCCTTCTTTGGTACCAGCACCACTGGGGAGGCCCAGGGACTGCTGGACTCCTGAATTACCCCTTGTTTCAACATTTCCTGTATCTCCTCCCTCAGAGTCTGTTTGACTCTCTCAGGCACCTTATAAGAGGCCTGCCTAATAGGCCTTTGGGGTCCTGTATCCACATGGTGCTGCACCAGGTGGGTACACACTGGTTTTCCAGTGAACATGTCTCCAAACTCCTGTAACACTGCCCGGACTTCTCAAACCTGGGTAGGAGATGGCTGCTGGGATATTGCTACCTCTTCCACTGAGGTGTCAGTCCGAGCCTCACTGAGATGATCAGTCCCCAGATTCCCCACGGACTCCTCCTGCAATCCACTGCAAATGCTCAGCCCAAGGGCCTCCCTATCATGGTAAGGTTTCATCGTGTTAACATGGTACAATTTGTGCCCCTGACTCATGCCTAGCAGTTCTACCATGTATTTAACATCACTGACCTTCCTTACCACCTTGTAGAGTCCCTCCCAAGCTGTGTGCAGCTTGTGTCTGACAGGAATGAGAACCATTACCTGCTGCCCTATAGCGTACTGTCTAGCTCTAGCATTCCTTTCATATCAGACCTTTTTCTGCTGTTGGACTTCTGCCAGGTTCTCCTGGGCCAAGCCTATGAGTTCCCTGTGCCTTTTCCTGAGGTTTGGGTCATGTGCCACAACAGACTCCTTGTGGGATTCACACTCACCCTCCCACTCATCTGAAATTAAATCTAGTGGTTCCCTCACCGTATGCCCATACAACAACTCAAAGGGTGAAAAAAAACCTGTGGATTCCAGAGTCACCTCTCTCTAAGCAAACAGATAGGGCAAATATTTGTCCCAGTCCCTCTTAAACTGACATGCAAATTCCTGTAGCATTGTCTTGAGTGTAGAATTTAACCTCTCAACAAAACCATTAGTCTGGGGATGGTAGGGGGTTGTCATTGGGTGCTTCACCCCACAGTACTTACACAGACAAGCCATCAGGTCTGACATGAAATTGGCATCTCTGTCAGTCAGTATTTCTTTTGGGAAACCTACCCTGATGAAAATATCTAACAAAGCATTTACCACCTTTTCTGCCTCAATGGAGTACAGAGCCACTGCCTCGGGGTGTCTGGTAGCCTAATCTACTGCCACTACGGTATACTTTTTCCCAGTGGAACTTGGGATATTCAGAGCCCAAACTATATCCATAGCTACCCTCTGAAATGGCTCCTCAATCACAGACAAAGGCATCAAAGGAGCTTTCACCTTGTCTCCTGCCTTGCCTACCTATTGGCATTACTCACAGGTCCTGCAGTACCCTGTTACATCTCTGGAAATCCCATGCCAATAGAAGTTCTGCATAGTACGTCTCTTTATATGTTTTATGCCCATATGACCTAGAAAGTGAATATCATGGGCTATGGCTAGAAGTGCCAGATGGTAGGCTGTGGGCACTACCAGCTGCTGTATTCTCTCACCCTCTAGCTCTCCCTCAGGGCTCCACTCTCTGTGCAGTAACCCTTTGTCCCAATATGCAGATTTCTCCCTTCCCTTGAGAATCTGGCGCCTCACTAGCTACCTGTCTCAGGATTTGTAATGTAGGGTCTTAGAGCTGAGAACCTGTCTCAACTCTCTTTGTAACTCTTCCCAGCTCCCAGTCCATAGGAAGTCTGGCATCCTCTGACTGCGGTGCCTCACTGTCAGCCTGGGTACTACTACTCACCTCTGCCCTTGCAGTCACTCTCTCCAGGGGAACATCAGTACCTGCAAGCAGCTGTGGCTCACCTTCAGTTGCACTGCTACAGCATAGCTCCCTCCCTGAAGTAACCACCTCACCAGTCCTAGCTGCAAGTGTTTGGTCTGTCTGGGTCTCCCCAGGCTACCAGACCCACATGCTTGTCTCCAAGCCTGACTGTGTGTATCTGCATGAACACGCGGTACTGCATTACCAAAATATTCCCCATTAGGACATGTGCGGGGTCATAGTTTGGTACCCTTGTTGTCTCAAGACAACGTACTGTTGTTATTTTGACAATCCCACTTACTGGCTGTCCCACCTTTTGTTCCCCACCTTGTTTCTGTGAACATCTATATGCTACATGGCCCCTCTGGTTGCATTTAAAACATTTAACCCTAGGTCCTGTATGTGTACCTGGACTAGTGGCTTCCCCTGCTACTGGAAAATTCTGTTGGGGTAGCCTGGGCTGCCCACCATAGGTTCCCTTAGATCCATGAGTAGCATTGGGTGTCCCCTTCCTGTGCAGGGATGCCCCACTTACTAGGTATAGGTCTCCCTTCTTCCCCAACTCATCTACAGCAAGGCATTGTCTATCAGCTAACCAGATTCTCATGTCCTCAGACAAAGTGCTCAGGGCTTGTTCCCTCACCAAAAGGTCTGCCAGCCCTACAGAAGTGGTGACCTGACATCCACTCACCCTTCTATGAAAGTAAGTGCTTAGTTCAACATATTCACACACACTTTCATCTGCCTTGTTTCTATGCTCACAAAACTTTTTTTCCTATAAGCTTCGGGTGTTAACTTAAATTCTAGCAAACAGTTCTTTACAACATTATTATTTAAGCAGTCATGGTCAGACAGTTTGGAAAGAACAGTTACAGATTTATCATGGAGTAAGGGGATCAGGAACCGTACCCAGAGCCCTTGGTCAACAGCATACTGTTTACATATCCTCTCAAGCATATGAATGAAACTATCAAAATTATCCCCCTCTTTAAACTGCAGAAGAAATTTACTGACCTTTGTTGCTACTGGGGTTCAGTTACTCCCATCCTCATCACCTCCATGATGCTGGCAAAGAGTCAGCATCTCCTTTTCATGTTGCCTCTGCCTCTCCTTCTCCTCAGCATCCAGGCATCACAGTTTCTCATTTTCCTCAGTCTCTAGATGCCTCAGTCTCTCTGCTGCTTCTATTTCCAAATGCTTGGCCTCAAACTCAAATCTCTAACTCCAGATTGATTTTTAAGTCCTCTGTGGAAAGGTTGAGCTGTTCATTTCTTGAGAATTGTGCATCTTCACTGCCAGTCTGATTGTCCTCCTGGTTGCTTTTCTGTGCTGCAGCTGTGACTAAAGCTGCAATCCTGTCTGCTTCAGCCAGGTTGGCATGCATCAGTCCTTTAGCCTGGCACATCTCAGCCAACTTGCTCCTTGTCAGCTTGCCATACTCCTCTGCTGATATGCCTGCTCTCCCTGATTAAGCTAGCAAAAGAAATAAAACAATTGTGATATGAACTCTGAATGTTCACTGCATGGCTGATTTTAGTTAGTAATCACTGTACACAAGCTACAGGAATTCAATATCCACACCACTACAAGCCAATTAATATGTGATGTGGCTAACTTGCCACTATCAGCCAATTAATATTTGATCTGGATATACCACCACTGCCATACAAATTAATATGTGATGCCCCTGCACTGGCCCAGTAATCAAGGAGCATCAGTCCTCGCCACTAACACCAGCGAGGGACATGCACATTGGGAAGATGACAAGTACATACACAGTAAAGTATAATTTTCCTTAAGAGCACACAGAGATCAGTCAGTCTGGGGCTGGTTTCTCCCTCTTTCTCCAGATCCCCAATAAGACTCCCCACTGGCACAGCTATAGGATTAAGATCTCAGCCGAGTGGCCAAGCCAAAACCTCCAGCACCCTCCCTGTCCAACCAGTGCCCTGCCCAAGTAGCTCGCATACACACACACACACTCACACTCACTTTGAGATTTGATTTATATATAAACACTCCTAGGGAAGGCTGGCACAGGTTCACTAGCTATACCCCCTTCTGCCCAGACTATAAGGTAGTAATCACTGCCACCAACCAGTTCTTTATCAGCTATTATAAAGCCCTTACAAAAGGTGACCAGCTCTACTGTGACAGACTCTTGCAAATAAAGAAAAACAGTTTGTGAACTAAGCTTCACTATATTCCTGACCTGAATCTAGGAGAATTACTAAACCCTAATAACTTACTTGATAAAGCAAGGTGCAATGAAATATGTGAACAGTCTTTCTAGTCAGGTTCCCCAAAACAGAATACTCAATACTGTACTCAGATTGCTCTCTTTAAAATATAGTATCCAAGATGGCATGCAGACTGACCTCATCTGGTCACCTAACTCTAGGTTCTCACAGTATCCCCCTTTGAAGCTGAGACAGGAATTTAGCACAGGCAGTGCCTGGGCCTTCACCTCTTTTTACTGAGCTATTAAAGGCTTCTTCCAGACCCACCATCTCTGGCCCTATTCAGCACTTTGGGGTGCCATTTTAATGGTTTAACAGCTTGTGTACATTTCCCTTATTTTACTTAAAGTAAGTTAGTTGGTTAACCTCTGCTGTCTCAGTATCCTCTGTTAAAACATATACATTAAATACAGTTACAATAATACATGTACATTTCTTTTCATTCCAGGAAGGTGCACTGTTGATACATTTTAACACAAGCATACATTTTCAGCACAAGCATCTGTACAAATCAATTTGATATGCAAGTGACATAAAATTATTTACAATATTCCAGCTAGCTGTGCTGGCAGAGGTCATACATCCACTGCCATACTTCTGGCATGACTGGCAGTACCTGCTATCATCACAAGAACACATCAGAGTATCAGCTGAGGCCTTAGCCTTTCCAGTTTCTACCCACATAAACAGATCCACTACTGTGTCATAGGGTTTATATTAGAAGACCGAATGTTTAGGTGATCGAAGACCTAAACATTGATCTTCTAATATCGAACCACACAAAGTCGAACGTCCCAGGGAAACACGTCCTTCAGCCACAACACAAAAAAATTACTTTACATCTAAATTAACACCCCCCCAACTAAATATACCAACTCTGAGATGGCTCAACAGTAAGGAAATAGCAAACTCTGATGAAGGGCCAAGGGAGATCTTTCCCTGCGTTAAATTGACCATTCGCCATTTTTTGCTTTTGATATTAGAAGATCAATGTTTAGGTGTTCAGTCACCTAAACGTTCGGTCTTCTAATATAGACCCATGTCATATGTTAATGAACTATGTAAATGATCATAGATTGTACCACTCCATAAAGGAGAAAACTCCACTGAACTAGGTAATTACTAACCATAGCAATACATCCTCCACTCTCAAACATCCTGGAGCAGGGTCTGTATTAGTTCAACAGCTTAGGTGGTCTAATCTGTAATGATCAACACCTAAGCATCGAACTTGCAAAATCTCGGTCATTTAAGCAAATTCTTTCCTCAGGAAAGAAGTTTCTTGGCCGTTATTAGGGATTTGCCCTTTTGGCAATGTGGAGCGATCTCAGAGTTGGTATATTTAGTTAGGGGGGGTGTGGGGGGCAAAGCCCCATAATTTTATTTAGGTTGAAAAGTTAATTTTGTTCGTGGACGGCCTACTGAATTCTTTCCTGAGGAAAGAAGTCGCTTAAATGGCCATTCGTGATTTTGCAAGTTCGACACTTAGGTGTCGATCATTACAGATTCGACAACCTAAGCTGTCAATGAACTAATATAGACCCCTGGAGCATTGGATGCATACTCAAATCCTCCAGTATTTACTCAATAGTAATTTCCCCTCATCTACACTCCATGGTTTCTGCTCCACCATATCACCACTACTGCTTTGCTATCATTTCTAGAAAATGTCAACCATCATTGAAATTCTAGCAGCCAGTCTCATTCATTTTTGGGCATCTCCCAAAACTTATTCAAACCATAGCACAACTTAACATGACCACATACAAGCATTATCATGGTTCAAGCCATACCTAAATAATCACAACCAAGCAGTAATGTGACAAAACACATTCCTCCTTCCACCCAGTGTGTATAGTTGTCCCCCCAGGATGGCTTCTTGGACCTCTGCTGTGCAACTTATAAATAAATAAGCTTTACACTGTCACATTTCCATTTATTATGATACAATATGCAGATGATGCTACAACCATTTGCATTGCTCGCTCATTAGAACAGCAACAGACCATTACTTAGGAATCCTGCTCAGCAGTATAAGAGGGTATAGATAATGCTCACTTTAGACTTTATGCTAAACAAATGCTTGCTGTAGCCATTGATGAGAAGCTCCAGTTTAATATTAATGTGCATAATGTCACAAGAAAACTCACCAAAATCATGGAGGTCTATACAGAGTCAAGCTATTGATTCTTGGCCTAGGTTGTAAATTTACTGCACGGGTTTTATTCCTAACAGCAGTATTATATGACACCCCATATTCTCCCTAAACTGCACAATAGCTTCCTAGGAAATTTTGAACAATGCTACAGTAAAATTGCCAAATTCACTGCTAATTTACCTAATATATTCTATCACTGACTTGCACTCTCAAAAAAAATTAAATTTACAAACTGTTTTAAATTCCTTTGGCTAAAAACTGCTCGGTCCATACTTTATCACTTAGATGAGTGCCCTTCCCTGAATAATCCTAGCAGGCCTGTCTGCTCTAAAGATAAACTCCTGGCTCAACAAACTAAATTCCATAACTCATCAGTGGATGCTCTTTACTCCAGATATATCTCCAAGATACAAAATACCATACCCTACCCACTTAGGGAAACAATAAGTGTAGCTGTAAGAGAAACCTCCATGCTTAACTCCTAAGTGGTAGATTATATCAATCCTCTGTCCCAAATGGCTGGCCAACCACTAACTACTATCACTCTACTTACTTATTCTTTTCTCCTTCTTGCCATCCTTCATGACTAGTCATCTCTAATTACATTGTTCTCTTAACTTTCTTCCTTTCTTTTTTTTTCTCTTTATGTAACTTTCAAGTTCACTTCATCCACAAATACCGCTGCCTGCATCTACCTTCCTAATGATCAAAGCACTACTACTTTTGAACCTATGACATTGCTACAGATTTGGAACCCTCAAATATTAAATTGCTGCTGACATTTACATACGGATTTATATTACTTCAATAAGTATTTATAACTCATTGAAAGATGTTTATTATGTAATTGTTTGATTTTGTATGCATGTTTGTCTGTATGTAACATTTTACCTGACACACAGATTCATAAGTAAGTACTAGGCTAGCTGTACTTGCGAGTCACTTTAGTGCTAACCAGTTTCTCTTTTTGTACTCAGAATAACCTATCCCATCTGGTTATAGATTGGCCTTATCCATTCCATGGTCTACAATTTAT
The DNA here is from genome assembly GCF_019279795.1 of Protopterus annectens. Lineage (NCBI taxonomy): Eukaryota > Metazoa > Chordata > Ceratodontiformes > Protopteridae > Protopterus > Protopterus annectens. The sequence continues at coordinate 1,704,266,323 of NC_056741.1, read as the reverse complement.
CCTAAATAAGAATAAACTGGGATCTTATCAAACTTATTTTGAGAGTACCCATGCTGAGGATAAATCATTTAGGAGCTTCCTTTGTCCATTAGTATTGTAGGGGGCAGTACTGAGTATATTTTCTGTTTTCTATCCATAGATTCAAGTTGCACTGTATGTTGCGATGTATTATCATGCTTGCTCAGTTACAGTGTACTTAACAGTTGTCTTATGCTTATCAGCTTTTCTCCCTGGGCCTCTGCAGAAAATAGTTCTTACATAGCCCAGTTAGACAATCTTGGTAAACAAATGCAATAAATATATGGACAGACAGATAATCTGAACAATCTGTTTAGTATTGTTTATAAGCTGATGGTTTTTACATTCCATTTTCTCTATTTAGCCTTAATGGATGGATTTTCTTACTGTAATTCTCCCATCCTTGGTTACTGCTGACTTTCAAAAACCTCTGTTAAGCATATTGAAATTATGTTCTCTGTCATTGAAGATCCCAGGTAATGTAACAACCTGCTGGTCTTTTTACCTGACCCTCCACTACTATTTTGGTGTTGATTTTACTTGTACTTTGCATTATAATTTATTTTATAATCTCTGATAATAGGTCATTCATATTGATCTGAATGCTGGCCTAAAACAATTTGTGAAAATGCCTACATTAGCCTGCATTTGTTATGCTAATGATTCTAACCATCTTGCCATTTTAATGTAATTTTTCAACATAAGCTAAAACAGCTAAGAGCTCTTTTCTTGCCTTCTCATCCACTGAGAGTTTGTACAACTTTTTTTAAATTATCTATTTGAATTTCTTGATTTTGTTTCTGTCCTAGTATTACCCCCAAGTATCAATTGTAATTGTAATTGTTTTCAATTCTTCTTATTCATTGTTTTAATTATGTTTTGCTTGCCTAGTATTTGTCTTAATTCTCAGTATTCATCTGCATAGTTGCTCATACCTGCAAGAATAACAACTTGGCCAGTCTGTGAAGATTTCACAGGGGAGTTTGAGCTGTGAAATAAATTTTCTGAAAGAAGATATGAGCTGTGAGATATAAATTTTCGGAAAGAGGATAATCCCTAAAAGTAGTCTATACTAGCAGAGTGACTAGTTTTATTGATGGCATAGTGATACCATCAAAGATAATTGAATTTCCTGTATTGTTTCTACAGAGAAAATCTGAGGATATCTGTCTCCCCTGTATGAGCATCAGGTGCATTACATACTACCATTTAATTTGTTTTGTTATAATTTATTTCTATTATTTGTCCTAACAAACTTTGTTTTTATGTTAGTGGTCATCTGTTCTTCTGGTGCTTGATTTACTGCTTTCCCATTCTCTGCTTTCCTTGCCTGGTAGAAAAAGCCTGCTCATCCTTCAAGGCTAGGATTCTATAATGCATCACTGAATTATATTCCAGTTAAGGCCCAGTTGTAAATATATTGTCATCTTTCTGTTGCTGTGCACCATTTATACCTCATGCTTGTTAACACTGTTACCCCTCCTCCACTTATCTACACTTTTTATTGTTGACTGAATGTGATATTCATTCCTGCATCCATACACCCACTTACCAATGCTGCCTTAAATTATCTGTTCTACTTCCTAATGCCTGATGCCATTACTTAATTCATGGTCTCCAATCCAGTCTTTACAAGTACTGCCTCAAATTGTGTGTTCTACTGCATAATGCCTGATTCCACTGCTTAACTCATGGTCTCCAGTCTCTACTAATACCACCTCACATTATCTGTTCTACTCCCTAACAGCTGATTCCATTACTTAAATGGTTTCCAGTCTCTGATACCTATAGTCTTCAGTCTTTACCAATACTGCTCACATTGCCTGTTCTACTCCCCAATGCCTGATTCTTTCACTTAATTCATGATCTCCAGTCTTGACCAATACCACCTCATATTGCCTGTTCTACTCCCTAACTTGATTTCATTACTTAAGTCATGGCCTCCAGTCTGCCTACCACCTTACATTCTCTGTTCTACTCCCTAATGCTTGATTCCATTACTTAACTCATGGTCTCCAGTCTCTGATACTCATGGTCTCCAGTCTTTACCAGTACTGCCTCATCTTATCTGTTCTACTACATAATGCCTGATTCCATTACTTAACTCATGGTCTCCAGTCTCTGATACTCATGGTCTCCAGTCTTTACCAGTACTGCCTCATCTTATCTGTTCTACTTCATAATGCCTGATTCCATTACTTAACTCGTGGTTTCCAGTCTCTGCTACTCATAGTCTACAGTCTTTACCAATGTGACAATGTGAGGTATTGCCAGCTATGCCAGGAGAAGTAGGGCAGTGGATGTGTAACATATGTCAACACAGCTAGCTGGAATTTTGTAAAGAATTATGTTGTTCGTATACATACATACATACATACAAATATTTCAAGCACAGGCATTAATGCCGTTCTAGCTTGCCAATATACCAAAACACTTGTTCCCATAATAAGTATCCAGGCTGTTCTTAAAAATATCTGAACTAGTACTTGCTTTAATGTATTTGGTAGTCTGTTCCATTCATCAGCTACTCTGTCAGAGAACCAATTAGTACACTTTTCATGCCTATAGAATCTCTCGTTTTTAATTTCTCCAAGTCTTTTGAGTTTCTAATACTATGAAGGGAAAGGAACCCATTCCCAAATCAAAGTACGATTAAATATCATGAAATTAGTATTGTTTCACTCTGATGTGAGTCAAAAGTGCTGTTCAGAGCACCCCCAGTGTGTCCAGTAATGACTCCTTCTGCAGTTTGTACGGTGTTACATGAAGTGTTACACGAATTGGTAATTCATTGTAAATTCTTTTTTATAAGACCAGTCGCTCCTACTACTATTGGAACTGTCTGGGTATCTTTCTTCTACATGGCTCTCTTTTCTGCCTGTAGATCAAGGTATTTTATGACTTTGTGTCTCTCTTGCACGCAAGACACTGTAGTCACTAGGTGTGGTGATTTTCAATGATCAATGCTACTTTTGGCTTCTTTTCTTGGACCACTATATCCAGTTTTCTGGCATTTATCTTTTGAACTGTTGGTATTGGATGATCCCATGTAATATAAACTTCATAATTTTCTATGATTCTTTGTGGTTCATGTTTCCAGTGTTTTTCAGCCACTTCGATACCATAATGTTTGCACAATCTCCAGTGTAACAGTCTCGCCACATTATCTCTTTCAGTATACAGTCCCTCTGCCATTAGTGCATCGCAACAAGGTGTGTGACTGTTTCCAATTCGGTTTTACAAAACCTACATATATCTGTTTCTCCGACATGTTCAATCGACTTTGTAAACCAGTGTGTACGTAGCCCACTATCTTGGGTTGCCAATATTAACCTTTCATTTCTTGATGTGAATTCACCTCTCCTTAACCATTCCTGCATTTGTTTTTGATCAACATGAGGCTCTTCCAGAAGTTTTTCTATACTTGCAACTATATTTGTTTTTTCCACATTTCTTGCCATCTCATCTGATCCTTCACCTTATATTTTTTCTCTTGTTTTTTAGCACATTCAGTTGCTACCTAGTTTTTATCTACTTCTGGTTTGACTTCCATTCCTGCCTGATGTCGATATGCTTCTGCTAAATTAAGCAGAAAAGCCATCTTAGATTTATTCTCCTCATGTTTCAAAACTTTCACTACATTTGGATCTTGTGAGGTCAGTAGAGGTGTGTGGAGTCCCAAGATTTCAGATCTATGCATGTAATCAATTTCAAGGAGGCCCAACCTGCTTTTGGAACAAGGAATATATAATCCTGGTATACACTGATTTTTATAAATCATTTGGTGAGCATGAATCATCCTTCTTTTACTATCCAGTCTGTCCAACACTTTTTAAGGCCAATCACTCCAAAACTGTGTTAGGACAGGAAGAGAAAAAATATTTATAGCTTGGATCTTGTCCTAGATTTTAATGCTATTTTCAGGATTAATTTAAGTCTTCTAAAGTACCCCTTTACTGAGTTTATTCACATTTGTTCATGTTTTATTGCTGATCCTTCATCAATTCCTAAGTATTTATACACTCCCTCTTGCTCAATTTCTTTTGTATCACATTCTTGTCCCAAACTGATGTTTTCCTGGTGCTGCAGTTTCCCTGTTTTAAAGGTTGCTTTTGAACATTTATCAAAACCAAATGACTTTCCAATATCATCTGAAAAAGTTTAGACAACCTGCAGCTGTGCTTTCATGTCTTCATCTGATGAGCTATACAGTTTTAAATCAACGACAAAGAGAAGATGAGAAGTCATTAGGCTTTGTTGTTTTCTAGGAGCCAGATTGTAGCCATGGCCTAAGCTGTTAAGTAAACAGCTTAATGGATTAATGGCAAGTCAGAATAGCAACGGTGACGAGTCACCCTGGAATATCCCCCTTTGAATTTTTATTCCTAGGATAATCTGTCCTTTATAATGGCTTAATTGCAAAGTGGTCTGCCACTGTTTCATGGTTACTGTAACATAGTCAATCAGTGTAGGGTGTATCTTACACTTTTTAAGTACTCTTTTATCCATGAATGTGGGATACTATCAAAAGCTTTTTTGTAGTCAATCCATGCCATGCTTAGATTCTTCCACTTCTTACAGTTCTCCACTATTACTTTGTTTAACAACAAATGATCCTTTGTTCTATATGACTTTCTTTTATTGTCTTTTTGTGTTCTACTGCCATAACTGAGTTTCCTTCTAAATGACTATAAACTCTGCTGCCATCAGTTCCCGTGTATAGTTTATACGTCGTTGGAAGACAAGTTATCGGCCTATAATTTTTAGGGTAGCTTGCAGGTTCACTCTTAAGTAAGAGCATTGTTTTTCCTATTGTTAACCAGTGCAGTGTATATTTGGAGTGCGCATATAAATAGTTCTTACTCATGACTAAATCCTCGTGCAAAGAAGTTAATATTTTAAGCCAGAAGTTAGGTACTGCATCTGAGCCTGGGGTTTTCCAGTTAGAGGCTTTTCTCAACTTTGTTTCAATTTCTCCGGCTGTTATTTCATCCCATTTCATATCCTGTACCTTTAAACTTCTTCTTCTTTCTTTTACTTCTTCTGTCCATTTAGCATCTTTGTTATGTTCCACAGGATCTTCATAGATACCATAGATACTTCTCCAAAGTGTATCTACTTCCTCTTTTTTGGCTGTCTTTGAATTCCTTTTACCTTGTATCCCAATTCTCTATAAAACTTTTTTGGGTCATCAGTAAATTGCTTATTTTGTGTTTTTCTGTTATATTTATCTTTGTTATCTTCCAAGTCTTTCCATTTGTTTTGGAATTTTTAGTTTATCTCCAATAGTGCATAATAGATCCTGGTCTGTTCTAATACTGTGCATTGCTTTTATCGCATCTATCTAGCTTAGTATTTTTGTTGATCTATTCCTTCTTCTAACAATGACACTTTTTGTCTTAGCTGCTTTATAGTTTTCTCTAATCGATATTCCCATGATGGTATTCGCTTTCGCCCCCCTCTTTTCCCCGCTACCCTGTGTTCCTGTGGTAGAACTTTATCAGTTATTAATTTAACAGCACAGTAATATATTCTGTTTACTTCTGTTATATCTGCTGGATCTATATACACAGTCCTAATACTGTGTTCATTTGTTTTATCATAGGTTGTATGATGATTCTCTAGTACTTTTTGTTAACCCCAAACATTCCCAGTGGTAGTTGTCACTACATGCCCTATATACCCGAATAAGATTTCCTCTTAGATATCTGTAAGAGACACTGTACAAGTTCAGATATTTTAGTCTTTCATATTAACTTAAATTTTCACGTGCATGGTATATTTCCATTGTACTCTTTCCAGTTTACTCATGGTTGTTTTTTTATAGGGTTTCCATATTGTTATTCATACTCTGGTTTGGTTCTAATGTAACTAACAAATAATGACTTCATTATTTTTGATTTCTTAGACTTTATAAATCTTTTTGTACAACTTATAGTTCTATAACTATCATTAACCAATTGGTTGATATGATTAGAAAAAGTCATAGCTGAATCTACCCCTATACCCAGGTCCTTAAATGAGTCTACAGTTTCAATCACTGTGTGCTTATTAAATATTCACCTTTCAGTTTATGCCTACCAAATATATGCTTAGTTTTTGATGTATTTATCAGCATATTATTCTTCTGTGCCCACATGTTCAATTTACTCTATTTATTTTGCAAACTTGCCTTATCTGTAATGCATGTAATCAGTTTACCCAATTTCAGGTCATCTGCATATTGACTGTAGTACACCTCAGATGAAAAAGTTAGGTCTGAAAGATACAATCTAAACAAGTAAGGCTTAGGACAGAGCCCTGTGGGATACCCTGACTGTAACCAATGATTTTAGCCTGTCCAGTTACTGTATGATACTTGCAATGTCCTATTTCTAAGCAATGCAGCTGTCCATCTTATCAGGAGTACATCAATACCTAGTTGTACTAATTCAGATTTCAAACCGATTTGTAAAGATGCTTGTGTTGAAAAATGTATTTGTAAAGCTGCCTGTGTTAAAAATGTACCAAGAGTGTGCCCTGCTGGACAGAAAAATAAACATACATGTATTATTGTAGCAGTTTAAATGTATATGTTTTAACTGAGGATATTGAAAGAGAAGTTAATCTCAAACTCTGAAAATAGTTTGAAATTAAATTACCTGGCTTAGGCCACAAATATTGTATCTTACAGATCTCAATGCAGCCAGAGACAAAAAGGCTGTACTAGGAAGCATCCTGCATTGTCATTGGGGTGAACTAATTGCTACTCTGGAAGTGTGGAGGTTTGAGATTGTTTATGACTTCTAGGAGCTGTAGTAGATCTTGGCAAGTGTGTGTGTGTGTGTGTGTGTGTGTGTGTGTGTGTGTGTGTGTGTGTGTGTGTGTGTGTGTGTGTGTGTGTGTGATATTGACACATATGTGCAAAATCCTGGCAGCTTCTTGCCAAGGGGGGAAGCATGGGAACAAAAAGTCAGATGACCAGATGTATGTAATTTCATTCTGTAATCCAGCACTAAAAATAATGTTTAATACTAGGTGAGACTGGAGTCTCACAGCAGTCCGTTTCTTGAAACCTGACCTAGAAAGATCCCTCACCTACTTCACCTTGTCTTGCTCTAGTAAGTAACCAGGGAATTATAATTCTTTAGATTAGTCAGGAAAATATTGTGAGATTAGTTAAGTATTGTTTTTTCTGTAACTGTGTGAACCTGTTCACCTGTGTTATTTTTAATATTTCCTGTGATTGAAACTCTGGTGTTTATTGTAAATAGATATTTAGTATTTTCAAGTTATTTTATTATTTGGCTGCTCCTGAAAGCCTTGCTGTTGGTCAAACTACCATTTGTATTAATATTAATTTCACTCAGTATAATTGGTTATCCTTGCAAGAGCCTTAGAGTAGCTGGCTTTGGAGTGGTGGCAGTGTAACTACGTTATAGTCTGTGCAGAACGGGGCATAGTTAGTAAATCTGTGCCAGCCTTTCCCAGGTGTTTGTGTGTTTGTGTGTGTGTTTGTGTGTGTGTGCTTGTGGTTTGTGAGCTACTTGGAGCAGGACACAAAGCACTGGTTTCACAGAGAAGGTGCTGGAGGACTTGTCTTGGACACTTGGCTGAGGACTTGCACCCTACAGCTGTGCCAGTGGGGAGTTTATTGGGGATCTAGACAGAGGGGAAACCCAGATCCAGGATTGAGTGTGTTTATCTGTGTGCTCTTAAGGGAAATTGTGCTTGATGCAGAGAAATGAAAAATGCTGAGTATCCATTTTTGTTCCAAGTAAACATCACTCTCCAGTGCCAATGGTGAGGATTCAGGCTTCCTGATTACTGCCCCAGGGTGGGAAATTCACAACCAATACCACTTCACATTGCCTACAATACTCCCTAATACATGATTTTATTACTTAACTTATGGCCTCCAGTCTTCATTGTCTACCATTACCGCCTCGCATTGTCTTTTCTACTCCCTAATGCCCAATTCCATTACTTAAGTCATGGTCTCCAGTCTTTACCAATACCACCTCACTTTGTCTGTTCTACTCCCTAATGCGTGATTCTATTACATAACTCATGGTCTCTAGTCTCTGATACTCATTGTCTCTCTCCTATTTTGGACACAGTCGCAGACTCTTCATGGGTTCTGTTCAAGCAGCTTTATTTTATACAAGCACAACAGTTTAGAAGGTTACTGGCTTTCATGTAAGTAACTTGTATACAAACTAACAACTGTGATCATGCATGCTCTCACTGTAGTTGCTCTTATAAAATGGCACTAGGGATTGCACATGTCTGGAATTTATACGTGCACATACAGCCTTGACATGCTTATTAAAGATACAGCACACATCACTTACACTCTGAGCTACATTCTCCCTCTTTGAGAAATAAATCATACAATGATGAAGTCTTTTAGGCATGCAGAAATCACAGGTAATTGTCTGTCATGCATTATATAATACCAAGTACACATATGTACAATCAAGTCCATGTTGCTGCGTATTTCACACTAGTCTTTGGTAATCCAAATCATGTGACATAAAACTGAGAATTAGATTTAGCAACTGAAACTGTCTCTGCAAAATGTTTTACCTGTGGAATGTTCGGAACATTTTCTGGAATGGAATCTGAATTTTGAACACATTCTGGCATGGGAACAGTGTCTGATTCACTCTTAGAGTTGAAGTCTGCATTACAGAAACAGTGTTGTGATGGTGATGATGATGATGATGTCTGCTATCTATGCCTTTCAGCTTTTCCCAGTTAGGGGTCACCCAGTCCAGTCCGCTAATGATTGGCAGTGGATTTTTACGGTGCAGAGTTGCCAGCCCGACACCCAACCTTCAAAGAAGGCACACCCATTCATGCACGCAGACCTTGGGGAGGACATGCAGGCTCCATATAGGAGCTCCAGCCGAGAATCGAACAGGAGAACCTCTTGCTATGAATTGACAATTCTAACCTCTGCACCACAGTGGACAGGAAGAAGAAGATGTCTACTGTTCCTCCTATATTCCACACCCTTGGAGTCTACCAGGTAGGATCTTACCTTGGCACAGATGCCTGTAATCTGTCCTATTTGATCAAAACCTTTCTTTGTCTGGATTTGTACAGTCTCTCCTTCCCTCAATGGACAAAGTAATTTGCTCGATTGGTTGTAACTAGATTCTGGCTATTACACTTCTTAAACAATTGAGCCTTGATGGTTTTATTGTTCTTGGGTGTAGGCTTCAATAGACTGGAAGTAATGGGTAGTGTAGTTCTAGTTTGACTGAAAAGCCGTCTTAGAGCAGGTGAGCCAAGAATATCATCATGGGGTATGTGTCTGAGATGAAGTAAATTCAAGAACAGATTGATATTGTCACGCTTTGATCTTTCAAGTAAATACTTTGCACTCTGTACTGCATGTTCAGCTAGACCATTGGACTGAGGGTATTCAAGACTACTAGTGACATGTACAAAGTCCCATTCTTTTGCAAATTTCTGAAATAACTGGCTAGTAAATTGAGTACCAATGTCAGAACTTTGTGTGGACTACCGTGAACCAAGAAATGATCTTTCAACTTAGTAGTAACAGCAGTGGATGTTAAGTTAGTAAGTTAAAGTAGTAGATCAATCTCAAACCAATTCGAATAAGAGTCTACCAAGTAGTGTTGATTGTTCCACTTAAAGATATCAGTTGCAACGATTGACCAAGGTAGTTCTTGAACTGGTCATAGCTGAAGTGGTTCTCTTTGCAATGCAGTCTAGTACTATTGCATAGTGTATAAGAAGAAAGTACTTTAACAATGTCTTTTGATAATGAAGGCCTGAATATTAATTCTCTCACTTTTCTCTTAGTGGATGTGGATTCTGGGTACCCACGATGCAAAATCTGGATATGCTCTTTTGTAAGGAAGCAGGAACAGCAATTTTAGGACCTTTGAAAATGTCATCTTCCATCAACAGTTCATCTCTGTAAGGAAAATAGGTTTGCACTGCAGGTGGTACATTAGATTGCATTGATGGCCATCCAGTATTAATGCAGTGATTGAGCTTCTGTAAAATTGGATCAGACTGAGTGTGATCGCTTAACTCAAAGTCTAGTGGTGGAAAAATTGCACACTGACATCACATCAAAGTCAAAATTCTCTGCATCAAGCTGTTCTGTGGTAGTTCTGGGTGATCTGGATAAGGTATCAGCCAGACAGAGCAATTTGTCTTTCGTGTAGACCATTTTGAAATTGTACTTTTGCAGTGGATAATTACTGCTTTCTACTAAACCAATTATTGGATAGTCTTCTTCACCTTAGTTAACTGTGTCAAACTTTCTGATATAATTAAAGGTGTCAAACATTGTATATACCAAAATTTCCAACAACAACCTATTTGTCATTTCTTGAATGATTATATTCTACCACATATGTATTACTTTTACTTCCTTGAATGATTCTGTTGTATTTCCTTGAATGATTGTATTCTACCTCTTTACCTTGTACTGTACTTTCAGCCTGTTGTACATTGACTATATTGCTTTGTGCAATTGTGCTTTGTTTTGTAATTGTCATTGGAGCCTTTCTCCCCGGGCCTCCACTGAAAACAGGCTCTTCTTGGCCCAGTGGACTTCCCCGGTCATCAAACTGAAATAAATAAATAATTTGAGCATCATTCTTTGTAATCTCGCTGGAGCGGAATGCATAGGCTTCTTTAGAATCGTAACTAGAGGTTGGTGGTCAGTTTCAATCTGAATAGCTTGACCATAAATATAATCATGAAACTTGGAACATGCAAATACTATTGCCAAAAGCTCTTTCTCAATTTGAGCATACTGCATCTCCGTTTGGGTAAGTGTTCTAGATGCATAGGCTACAGGTCTGGCCTCTTGAAGTATAACTACACCAAGACCAAATTTTGGAGCATCACAGGAGAGAGTAACTGGTTTGTTCACATCATAATATCTTAATGTAGGTGGGGCGGCAATTTTCTGCTTGAAGTCTTCAAATGACTTCTGTTGCTGTTCCAACCATGACCACACAACATTTTTGCACATTAGCTCTTTTAAAAGTGCTGTCAACTCACTGAAGTGTGGTATAAATTTGCCTAAATAGTTAACCATACCTAGAAAACGTAAATCTTGGGCATTATATGGTGCCGACTTCTCAAGAATAGCTATTTGCTTGGTCTGGTGTGGTCTCAAGCCTCTACTTGTGAACAAATGACCTATATAGGTAAGTTCTGGAAGTCTGAATTTGCACTTCAGAAGATTGAGCTTTGTCTACTTCATGTGCTCTGCGTAGAACTGTGTAGAACTTTCTTTAGAGTTTTCTGTCATACTCTGCTTCACCATTGCCTCCAGCCAATAAATAATCTACTGTTATAGCACAAGGACAACCCAAAAACATTTACTCCATTGCACGCTGAAAGACTTCACTTACAGAATTTATTCCAAATGGCATCTTGAGGAATCTGTATCTGCCAAATGGAGTACCAAAAGTCGTTGAAATTAAAATTTTTGTGATCAAGCATCACTTGCCAAAATTAATTCTTTGCATCCAAGACGGAGAAAACAGTGGCATTCTGTATTAGAGCTGCAACTTCAATTGTGCGCATCAGATGATACGGTCTCTTTAATGCTTTGCTCAGATCTCTTGAGTCAATACATATTCTGATTTTGCCTTTTTTGTGAGCTGCTGCCATGGACAATACCTATTCAGTTGGTTCTGTGACTGCACAAATCACACCTTGCTGCACCATTTTATCCAGCTGAGCTTTAACTTTATCCTGTATTGCTATCATAACTTTTCTTGCTGGTCTGACTACTAGAGTGACCTCTGGGTCTAACGTCATTGAATACACAACTGGAATTTTGCCTAACTTGTCATCAAAAACATTGGCATACTCTGAGGAAATGGCTTCAGAAAAATTAGAACTTGGAAATGCACTTACATGATAATTTTTTTTGCAAAAGAAAGCGGATTTATTCTCAAACACACTCTTTTTGAGACCCAATAAAGATTGTACTGGCCTTCTAACTATGTAGAATAACAAGTTGTAACAGTTCTTCGCCAAATAACATGAAAGTATCACTGAACCTTCAATTTGCATTTCTTCACCTTCATAAGCAGCAAGTCTCGCACTACTGGCTACATTGAGTTCATTAATTCTCACTCTAGCAAATGTGTCTGCTGATATAACATTATACTTTGAACTAGTGTGTATTTTAAGCTCTGTGGATTTTCCATTAATCTGGACAGTACAAAACACTTTGCTCCTTGCTAATAAATTCACTGCATCAACTGTTTCATCAAGCACTGATACACCATCTACATAGAAAGCTGACTGCTTTGGCACTACTTGATCAACTTGTTATTTTGTGCAACCTTTCTTTACAACTGTGTGGGATTTACTTGATTTCCAAAACTTTTGGAAATGATTCCTTTTTTTTTTTACACTTGTGATGTGACATTGCTGACTGAAAGCTAAGCACTTCTCTCTTTTACACTCATGATTTGCACCACAGTTGTGACAGTTAACAGTAAAGCTAGATTTGGGTTTTGCTAA
>NC_056741.1:1703993789-1704248789 GCF_019279795.1 Protopterus annectens | reverse complement strand
TATTTGTCACTCTGAAGTAAAAGCAGAACTAAGCAGTGATAAAGTAGTAATGTGTTTTAAGACAGTGGTGGGGATAACTGTGTAGGGAAGTGGTTATACACAGATTTATGAGGTAAATGAGTTGTGTGAGAATCTGTGGCTCCAAATGGAGGATGGAGAGGTAGGTAGACTTGAGTATTAAGCATTGGCTAGGAAGGCTGAAGAAATAAGAGGGTGGGCGTTAGAAAAAAAGGTAAAAATAGATAAGTGCTGTTTTGTACATGTGGGTTTAATATAGTGCAACATGAAAAATATTACATTCATTTAGAAGCATAATAAAAAGAACTGTAAGATGACCACAAGCCTGCACCCTTGAACAATTGTAAATATTTCTCCAGAACTAAGTTTACATCAGAAATTCTGTGCTCTGCTGTTTGGAGGACACATGCAATTGATTTTAACTTGTAACAACCTTTAAAACATATATATTTTCCCAAAAAGTATAAGGTAACACATGTTGTGTGCCTTTAAAGTATACAGGACACGTTTTAGAAGATGTGTACCTTGTATGAATCATGTCTCTTAAATTGCATTCTCCTTTCAATTCCAAGAAAGTGAAGTGCATGGCTTATGCACTAGATACAAAATAAACCATGTTTAGCTTTGCTTTCATTAGAAATTGGTGTTTCTGCTTCTTAGAAGTAGTATTTTTAGCAGTAGCATTTCTGTTTTAGTATATCAAGCTGCATGGCCTGATTTAAAAACAAAAATAAGCATACTAGCTGATGACAGATGATGAGCATGTGCAGATCTAATGGCATCTAAATACCACATACACTGGGTAATTTTACACATAGCTCTAAACTTTTTACCCCAAAATGAGAGACAAAGCTGAAATAATTAGTGGAAAAGGCTCCCAAGTAGCAACATTTTTAAATGCCAGTACCACACAGTCAGAAAGCTGATTGGAAAAAGTGATATGAATGAACATGTACTTTCTTGAGTAGAGAAACTCTATAACAGAATTTGTTGAGTGCAATGTACCGTTCTGTAATTTTACCAGTTTTAGGGAGGATGGCACAAATTTTTTTTTTATCCAAAATTAGGAATGTCCCTAAATGTTACAGAAAGTTGAGTGGTGTGCTTCTATACATTAAAAAAGATGACGGTTACAAATGTTTCTCCAAAGTAATAGTTTTACAGTTGAATTTATGGTGAGGGGAATGTTCCAAGTAACAAGGTAATAATAAATCTATTGTCTGTAACACTAGACTAGTTCAGAATTGTAGGTGAGTGAACATCAGCTGCAAGCCTTCTGAGTGAAAAAAAGGAGAGAATATTTTGAAACAAATTGCATTCTAACCCAGAACTGCTCTACTGAGAAGGAGAGGTCATAACTAAAGCAGGAGTTGAGTGGGTAATTGATGATGTGGTTAAGGAAAGAAGTATGGTACTGTATGGGAAGAGACTCGAAATAGGAGTAGAGGCAGGTTAACAGCTGTAAGTGGTAGTAAAAAAAAGAAAACCGAGATGACAGAAGGAGACTGAATCAGACTGTTAAGGGAAAGAAAGCAGCAATGAGGGAGGATGATATATGAACCAAAAGGATGTATCTAAAGGGGAAGCAGAGCTCTGCAAGAGTGATAGGCCCGCATGTCAATAAAAACATCTACAGTGACAGAGAAGTTAAGTAAGCTGATTGCACTATTTGCAATGAAGGTAGAAGAAACAAGGGGCAGCAGTGGTGACATGCGAGAGGAAGAGTGAAACGGGACACAGCTGACAGGGATAGATAGTGATAGGCAGGATAGCTATAAGGAGAAAGATGAAGAGCACAGGCCACAACTTATGGAAAAGCTGAAAATCCCAAACCACAGATGTTTGTCAAATGGAGCTACTGGACATGCATCTAATGGAAAAGCTGAAGCTCACACCCCACAGGTGTTTGTATAATGGCGTTATTGGGAACACATCTAATGGAAAAGCTAAAATAACGGCAGAAGATGATGCTATAAACCTCTGTTCATTGCTGAACCACTGAAGTGAGAAAAAAAAGCATAAGGAAAGGGAAGAAAGAAGAGGAAAGGAATAAACCTTTCATTAAGAACTCATGGGAATTGTGGTAGGTAGGCTCTGTTATATACATAGTGAAGTATGTTTGTGTCTTTTGGCTTTTCCCAGTTAGGGGTCACCACAGCAGAACTCCGGTCCGCTAATGATTGGCAGTAGAGTTTTACGTGCTGGCTTGCCGGGCCTAACACACAACCTTCAATGAAGGAACACCCATTCACGCATGTCGCCACACAGAAGACACTCTGAGAATCAAACGGGCAACATCTAACTGTAAGGCGACAACGTTACTGCAGCACCACCACCGTAGTACAATGTGTACACAATTGAAATGGGACAGAAAAATTCTGGGTATATCATTATCGGATTATTGATTTCTTATTTATGTGTATTTGTTTTCCAGGAAATTCTGACTGGGCAAAGACCCATTTTCAGTGGAGCCCTGGGGAGAAATTGGATTGTTTCTAAACACAGTTTTAACATTTTTAATTGTAGTTAAAACATATAACTTCAGTCCACATCAGATTACTCAAGAGAGGTTTTACTTTTGTGCCACAACAGAGGTTAGCCTAGTGGATTTACATTAAAACATAAAACTTTTTGTGAGAAAATTAAACTCTAGTTTAATACATGGAAACAATACAGGTACATACAAAATGGGTTTCTCTCTGAAAAAGTGCTATAAACCCCCTTTATATTCAATCCTGTGTTTATTTGAAAGCCTATGTGAAACAGAATTATGTATATATTGTAACAGCCTGACCAAGAAAAGATTTTAAACTTGACTAAGGTTCATAGGTAGGTACTAGCTATTGGCCCTAGGGCCTATATAAGCCTAGCCAAAAAGGTATCCTGGCTTTTGCCACCCAAGAATTTTTTTCCTGTGCCCCTGTCGAGCAGAGCCATAGAGGTGATCCCTGGGGTGAATTTCCTATTTCCCATCCAGTTATCAAGATTATTATTGGAGTGCTAATGAGGAGCTTTATTTGACATAGGTAGTCAGAGTATGTGAAGTCTCTGGGACAGAAATCTATCCCTCCAACATGTTCTGTTTGTTGTGTAGCTCAGAGGGGTTGGGATTTCTTTAAGAGGAGCATGTCCAACAGGTCTATGTTTGACATAGCTTTGTATGTTAGGCAGAGATCTGAATAGGCAATATCTGACTGAGTAAAGCTGGAGTTTTTTTGAGATGGTCTGCGTAGGGCATCTGTTTGAGGCCAGTAATCCTCTTTGTGAGGTATTTCTGTGGCCTTTCCAGTTGTTGTAGATGTCTTGTGAGGTACATGCCAAAAGGGGCATTGTACTCTGTAATGGGTCTAATGAGTGACTAGTAGAGGGGAACAATGACATCTTTTTTTTTTTTTTTTTTTTCCTGGATGAGAAACCTTTTGTGATGAGGTGTACCACATAGAAGGATTTCCTGACTACTGTGGTGATGTGATTATCAGAGGAGTGACCCAAGGTCTCTTATCACACTTTTGGTGTTAAGTAGACTGCCACCTATGTGGTAGCTCATGGGTACAGAGTTATTACCAAAGGAGATGACAGTGCACATTTTGGCATTGAGCTTGAGGCCATGGCTTTGACACCAGGCATCTTTCTCAGTGAGGCCTTTTTGGAGGATGCCCACATTGTTAGGAGTTTTGATTATGGCTCCTAGTTTGCAGTCATCTGCGAACTTTGTTAGCCAAAGACCTCTTATGTTAGCCTGTACTTCGAAGGAAGAGAACAATACTCTACAGGAGCTTGAAAATGACAAAACTGTTAGAATAATGCACTGGAGAAAGTGGTGTGGTGGTATTAATGGATCAGATTGATTGTGTGTAGTATGGATTCCCTTTTTTGCAAGTATTGCTTTTTATCAGATTGACTCCAAGAATGAGGTCAATACAGCTATTGTAGCTATTGCCTGGGCTCTGGAAAAAACTTATGTTACAATTACATTATCTTAATGTCAAAACACTTGCAATTTTCTGAATTCCAAAAGTCTGTTAGGACAAATTTAATGCACCATCCTGACTTACTGTTGCAGCTGCCTGCTGTAAGACCAAGCCTTTAGCCAAGTATATTGACTTTAAGTTAAAATACTTTTTTGAGGACAGTTGTATCTTGAAAGACTCCTGGTTCTTTATACAAGTGCTTAGCAAAATGTCATATGAATCAGATTAATTAATGGTTACATGCGATGTCCAAAATGTGTTTACAGTTGTCCCTAGGGATGGAATAGTTTACCAAGGCTATTAATTGTACAGAGACCTTAACAAATATTGATGTAAGGTTTTTTGGAACAATGCAATGCATGCTGATTTTATTTATTTAATATTTGTTTACCAGTAAAGTCCGACTGGGACTGAGCCCATTTTCAGTGGAGGCCCAGGAAGAAACACTTCAGGTGCCTGTCTTTTGAATGTGGGAGGAAACGAGAGCACTCCGAGGTAACCCATACAGATGCAGGGAGGACATGCAGACTCCACACAGAAGACACCCCAGCTGAGAATTGAATTGGGGAACCTCTTGCTGTGAGGTGGCAACACTAACCACTGCACTGCCCATTATATATTTCTTTTTTACTCTGAGGTTGAGTTTCTCTCATTAGACTAAGGGAGTTAGTGGGGGTATCAGGTGTTCCCATATATGCCAATATCCTTTATGGTCATTAATCTAGGTACAGTGAATGCATTAAACTTTATTTACATTTTTGAAAGACATTTTTTTTATTATAGTTAGGCACTAGTGATTTACTAAACTAAATGTTTAAGTATGTAGAACTGACCACTGATTCACATTAACCCAAAGCTGATACTATTACATACAAGTTACAGTCTATAGGGACAATGTTAACAGGACATTTGCTCTGCTATTTATTTATTCAAACACTCACATACATTTTAATTCTAACCATCCATTAAGACAAGAAAGGAATCTGGAAAAGGCCAGATGATCAGATTATCAAGATTTGTAACCTGGCTTTCCACCAGCATATGTCAAAGTTTGTAAGGACATCATTCTTTGTTGCTCAAATTATAAGCAATGGCATGGCATCTAGGTTTAAGGACATTATTGTCCCACTGTATTCTGCCCTCATCAGACTCATCATTGAGTGCAACACCCCCCTTGGTATGCAACTGTGCAAGCACATGCAGCAACTGGAATGTCCACAGAGGCTCCTCCCAAAACGAATACAGTGTGTAAACAGCATAACCAATGTAGTTTCCTCAAAGCCCTATCTCTATACTTTGTTTCCTACAGACTGTTAAGAGGCCGTCTGTGGATGGCATATGTTTCCTACAGACTGTTAAGAGGCCGTCTGTGGATGGCATATAAGACATCCTTGCATACTGCCCTGATGGACCTTTTGCACATCTGCAAAACCAATAGCATCAGAACTACTCAATCTAAGGATTTGAAGTTTGTTTATGATAAAAATAGGACATGCTGGAGGAACGGGTATGTGTCTTAGAGAATGCCTCTCTTTTGGAAAAGGCTTCCTATCTACCTAAAGCTGAGTTTTTCCCTAACTCTCTCCATGCATAATCTGGATCAGTAGATGGGATGTGAAGGCTGCCAGCCTAGCCAGATAGAATTGTATAGATAATTCTGTCATTTGTAAATATAAATGTTGGAATACAGGCTTGTTTTCTTAATTGAAAGAATATGCTGTGAAATGTTGAACTTAAAACAATGTAGCAACATTGCCCCCTGCTGTAAAGAAAGCTAAGTCAAGCATTTCTTGTCTGTCCTTTGAAGTTAAAATTATTTCATGCCTGTCCCTTTGAAGTTAGAATTTGGAGTCGATGAGTCTGGAGTAAAGCATCCTGCCTATTGTTTTAACTTAAGGAATGATTATGCATGTGGAATGTATTTTATGGCTGTAGTTTTCTGCAGGTGCAAGATAACAATTATTTAGTATCTGTTAGCCTGGGAACACCAGGAACATTTGAAATGATGTAATGGGAATCAGGACTGAAAATAGAGAGAATCAGAAGGCATTAAGCATTTTTGTCTTGACCATCCAACTCACAGCACTGTTTTGCTCATATGTAAGTTATCTTAGAATTGTGTCATCTTTTAGAAATAGCTAGGAACTAGAAAGATTAGACTGTGTTTTTCTGTGATGTCGGAACTGTACTTCTGAATTATTTTAAGTATTTGTGTGATATCTGAACTCTTGACTAGCACTATATAGTAGAAAGAATTGTTTTGTGGTTTTGATTATCATTAAATATTTTTGAACCTTTTTAACTGTGGCTGTTTTGTGTAGAGATAATTTAAGCTCTAAGAGTACATTGCATGTATGTAAGGATCCTCTACCAAATCACTCTCATAAGCCTTGACTGTTTAGTTATACTACCAATTGGATAATAATATTGCACAGTAATAAGTGGACACCCTTTTAAGGGCCTTTGAGTAGCTGATAATTATTATCTGGGTGGTGGCAGGGTACTACCGTATAGTCTGAAATAGGGGCACAGTGGAGAACCTGTGCCAGCCTTCCCCAGAAGTGTCTGTGTGGTTGTATAAACAATTATCTCAAAGTGTGCGTCAGCTACTTGGGCAGGGACATGAAGCACTAGTTGGACAGAGAGTGTGCTGGAGATTTACCTTGCCTAGCTGGCTGAGATCTGGACCCTATAGCTGTGCCAGTGGGGAACCTTATTGGGGATCTGGAGAGCAAGGGGGCGACCAACCCCAGACTGACTGTGATCTATGTGTGCTCTTAAGGGAAACTGCACCTTACTGTGTGTATTTATTATCCTTTCCTTATATATTCTGGTGTTAGTGGTGAGGATTGAGGCTCCTTGATTGCTGGGCCATGGCATGGGCGTCACATGGGAAATCAGAAATTCACCTCAATTCTAACATCTATGTCTCTGTGAATCATGCTGTGGCTTACATATATCCCTTAAAGTAAAGTTTAGATCACTTATAGGATATATCTAGGTTGCGTGGCTAGACTTATAAGCAACAATGAGGTGTTTAATCATGAGGTTGTTAAATTATTAAATTATGTGAAATGTTCATTGAGAGAGAGAAAATATCCATATGATTTAGTGTAGCAACTAAAAAATTAAATCGTATAAAAATGATGAATTTTGTCCCCTGTTAAGTGTAGAAACCACACATTATATTAAGATGACTAAAGAGAACAAATGTCCTGTGGATTCTAGTAAAGCAATGGTTATACCCAGTTTACAAATCAAAATGTATACAAATATGTTAGATCTTATTACAATAATGTGGAAAAATGCAATCACCGAAGATGCATATACAAACACTTTAAATCCAACACCAGCCTTCAGATACAGAAGAGTCAACAATATTAAAATGATTTATGAGTAAAACTGAAATACAGTGAAGTGAAACTATACTACTCATAAGGGAAATAAAATGTGAGACCTTTAAGTACGCAAATACATTTGCAAAGGACCATATGTAACCTCAGGTCCTCGTTCTTATAAACGAGCAGAGGCGGTATATTTAGCCAGCTGCATGTTGTGTGATACATTTTAGGTAGGCAAAAGAGAAATCCAGAAGTGTCAGAGAATTTACAATGTATTTATGATATTTAAAAGAAGATAGAAATGCCCTTTACAAACTTTCCACCCAATGTGGTAATTTTAGAAAGTCTATTTTATGAAAGAGACAAATGTGACAAGCCTCCTAGTGGGGTAACTGGGAGGAGACTCTAACCTACAAAGACCTGTGTTGGCAACTGCTCTTAAATACAGCTAATCCACCATGGTTAAATGAACACATTTCAGCTACTATCACTCTTAGATTACAGCCTGCTACATTGTCACAAATACTTATTTATCTAGCTAAAAAATGCATTTTTTCAATAATTTTAAAAGCATACATTTTTAGCATGCATAGTCCCATGAATTATTCTATTTTTGTAGTATTTTAAAAACAAACATGCTTTTAGGGCATAGTATTTTTATTTTATGTATAAGTAATATTTGTTATGTATTTAAAGTAATATTTTTTTACATTTTACATTTAAGGATTTTATCTTTAAATAGCCTTGAAGGACATTCACACAGTATCAGCTGATTTTATGTAGCTTATTTTACAAGAGGTAGTTGTAGATTGTACAAGAGGTTCTGAAGAAGTCTTTTAGAAGGATGTTGCAAGACTAAAGTGCTTAACTGTATTTTCATATTTAAGGTATTATTTTCTGCATCTTGGGGCTTGCTTTAACTAGCATGGATACTTTGTTTAAAGTCTAAAGAGGTAATCACTCCCTTACACTGAGCATTGATCAGGCCAATTATCTAGTGTAGTACCCCCTTTGGGATGTATCTCATTAAATTTATTTGTTGACATTTGATTACTGAGTAAGTCCAACTGGATAGGGACCCAGTTTTAGCAGAGTCTGAGGAGAAAAGCTCCAGTGTATTACAAAACATTTTAAGAACAAAAATGTTACTGTTTTTTTTTTTAATAATACACAAAACGAATAAACTATACCAAATTAGACATAATATGAAAACATTGGTTTAGAATAGATATAAGCTGTATGACCATGATTTAATAGAGACATGTTTGCCAGTTTGTAGAGATACTAAAAGTAAGTTAGCATAATACAAACAGGAACTGCAATACAAAGTGAGAGAAGAGCAGGCTTAGCATATATTTAGAGAGAAAGCCAGATGAAAGAAATTAGTCGAAGTAAGGAAGTGAGTGAAGAAGGGAGAGTAAGGAGAGGTAAGGTATAAGTAGGTTTTAGTTCGCATTTAGAAATATAGTTTATCCTAGGAGAGGTAAGATATGAATAGGTATTAGTTTGCATTTAGAAATAGTTTATCCTAGTATTGAGGAGGAACAAAGCCAGCTTTTGGTTAGGAAGCCTTTCATCAGAATGGTTTTGAAAGATAGGATGGAATGAGGGTCTTGACTTGATGGATAGATGTAAGGAGTTGCAGGCCTTGGCATAGACAATAGTCAGCAGATTTCATAGGATTATGGACAGACGAGCTTTTGGTCATTGATCAACAAGGAACAAAGCTGTGTAGAATGTTGCTTAGTGCTGGACAAGTAGATGGATTCTGGATATTTTTATAGGTGGTAAGAAGCTGTGTATATGTTATCGGGTGGCTCTATGTCAGATGATTAAGTTTTCAGAAACTCAAAATTCATATTGATGAGACAATGTGATTGAGTTTCCGAAAACCCGAGCATTAAAAAAAAAAAATCTACTTATTTTTACATTTACACAGGGGGCTTCCCCTATACTCCCCTTGCTAATTATATACACCAACTGTGAGATCACACTACAGTGATGAAGAGAGTAAATTTTCTGATCCTCGCTGTACTGCGATCTCCATTCAAAAGCTTTGAGTTTTCAAAAACTCAGCCAAATGATCTTGATCATATGAATCAACTGATATGGATCCAATAGGTAGTTGTAAACAATTTAGGCTTTTTAATGCTATATACATTGGTGGGGGTTCTGAAAGGGTTATTGACTGCAAATTGAACAACTTTGATATAGCATTGTTCATGTTTTGATTTTTGTAATGCTTGAAAGTTAGCAAGGATAGGAGCACTGTAAAGAAGTGTGGGAGGAGATAAATAGTGGCAAGTGAAGCTTTAGTTGCATCAGTGAGAATGTTTTTGGCTCTATAAAGCATCCCTAGTTTTTGATGAGTTTTGTTTAAGCAATTTTGTATATGCATGTCAAAAAAATTGCAGAATTATTGAAATAGACAAAGGTGGTTATTGAAGTAGACAAAGGTGGTTCTATGGTCATTATAATTATAACGACTATGGAGAAAACATGTTGGTGCTATTAAGTGATAACATTTATTATAAAAAAGTTAATAAAATCGTAATTTTTAAGGCTTATACATACATTGATTCATGGTTGCAGAACAGTTTTTAGAGTATCATTTCAAATATATATATATTACTTTTTTCTACACTCTGAAACCATCCTTGCAAACATTTTGGAATTCCGAAATACATGTGTATTGATCAACCACATTTTAGACCAGTAATTTCATCTCTGGCTTCAAAACTGGAAGCAGTCTCAAGGTTTTATATATAGAGAACTCTTCAAAATAGTAAAAGAAATGCCATGTTTTTTACAGGATTCATTTGATTTGTTGAAGAAGGTAAAAAATGTTGAGGTACAAGAAAACAGTTGTTATATGCAGTTATACCACATGGTACAGGCATGGAGTGGGATGCTTATATTTTAAATCACAGTGAGCAGTATACAGTCGGGGAAGTGTGTTATATTTTTTTCGGGTATAATAGCATTAGTATTTATTTTTGTTTATTGACAATTATATTTTTATTTGGCAAGAATGGGAACAAAATTATCAGGTTTTATAACAAATATAAGGCTTAGTACATCTTTTTTTTAAGATTTATTACTTATAAGGATAATTTTAAAGTAAATTTCTTGGATATAGATATTTCAAGAAAGAATATTGTAGTACATTATTTAGCATGATTCATTTTAAAAATGCTGCCAGTAATGCTGTTTTCCACTATTGAAGTATGCACCCTACAAATCTGAAATATAATGTAGTAAGAGGGCAGCTTTTTAGAATAAAATATCTCACCACACATTTAGAAAAGGTTGATACTTTCATTCATTCCTTCCATTTGAGGTTTAAGAAAATAGGTTATCCTCAAAGATTAATGCAAGGTATTATTACGGAAATTTTCATGGATAAAAAGTGAGAAATTAATGATCAGGCTACTTCCGTGCAGATGGTTTATTCTTTGGACAATAATGAAATTCAAAATATTGTTAGAAATAATTAGAAGGTATTAACATCAAGTGAATACATATGTGGGTGGGAAACAAGCCGGCATTTATTAGAAGAGATAAGAACATCAATAATATTTTGAACAGAGTAATAATTTCAACAAGAAAGGTACTTTCGAATGGCTTGATTGTTCTTTGTGCAGATATATATTTGAAGGTCCCAATTTCTGGTGTGCCATCTGTGAAAAAACTATGCAGTACATTGTTTTCTTTAATTACAGATCAGCATATGTTGTGTATATAACAAAGTATTCATCATGTAAAGCATTTTATGTCAGTAAGATAAATAGAGAATTTAGAAAGTGCATTTATGAATATGTGTATGCAGGCAAAGTAAAACAAAAATGTGATAATGTTTAGCTATGCACATATTAGAATGTTCTCTTTTTAAATTTTTTTTTGTGTTGTGTAATAGATCATGTCCCAGTAGAATTTAGTAGTGACAGGGTAAGTGAATTTGAATACAGGGAGATTAAATGGCAAATAATGTAGGAAACAAGTGTTTCCCCATGATTAAATGCAGCAGTGAATTATAAGGTTATTTTAATCAAATAAACTGTTTTAGTGTGAAGGTCTTACAATGTGTCATGTGATTCAAGTTTGAATACTATACAAAGAGTGTTTTTTTAATATAAATGTGTATATTCTGATGAAGATTGTTGTACTTAAATAATTGAGATATATATTTTCCTTGTTTTTCTTTTTCCCAGTTCACTTCTAGTGTTTACATTTGGTTTTAGATTGTGTGTGTGTGTGTGTGTGTGTGTGAGTGTGTGTTTAATAGTAGTAAAGTTGTTTGGGGGTCTGAGGGATAGGATTCAAAAGATTAATCTGTGTGTAGGAAATATAATGGCAGAGTAAAAGGGATGAGTGGGAACTGGGGGGCAGAGTAGGTGAGTGAAGCCAAAAATAGTGAGACTGGGTGCAACGGGCTTCCACCTTCAAGTCAAATTATAACAGAGACTAATCA
The DNA here is from genome assembly GCF_019279795.1 of Protopterus annectens. NCBI lineage: Eukaryota > Metazoa > Chordata > Ceratodontiformes > Protopteridae > Protopterus > Protopterus annectens. The sequence goes on along the minus strand of NC_056741.1, from coordinate 1,704,236,988 downwards.
ATTTATAGTAAATACAAAGCATTTATCAGTGAGGTACAAAGTAGAACAGGTTTCCTTTCATTTCCTGAGTGCAAGAACCTATCAGCCAGGAAGACTAGCTAACTGAGGAGAGAAAGGACAACTCTGTCAGGAGGTTGTTAAAAATGAATTTACCACACAGACAGGCACTTAATTGCTTAGATGAACTTAATACAGAGTAAGGTTCTTCAAGTTAAATTTGTTTACGTTGTACAAAGACAAAATTCTCAGTAAAAATGTTTGGAAGTTGTCCATTATGGCAATATTGGGATTTAATGTACTGACTAGAGGCTTGGAAAGGAGAGAAAAGCTGTACTAAACTGTCATATAATTAAACATATCAAATAATATGAAAGACAAAGCTCCTAACCAGAAAGATCGCATTCCTGACATCCCTGAGCTACCAGGAGTGTCTGGAATCTCTTTATTCCTTGTCTTCTAGACATTTGAAGGGAGATTTTTGTCTTACTTGCCATGTTTAGAGACTCAATAACCCCGGACCTCCTGTTACACTGCAAATCCAATATGTCCATCAGTTTTATAACCAAGTACATAAATCTTCACCAAAAAAGAAATAAAACATGGTCGAGGGCCAGGCTGATAACTCACTGCCTCCCAAGTCATTAGAATAAACTCCCACTGCATGTTAGGCATTGCACTTCATTCTTTTCTTTTAAAAATAAACAAGATGCCTGGATGGAGATGCTTACATTTAATCTGAGATTGACTGGTGTTGCCCTTCTGGAGAAATGAGGTTTGGTCTGAGGAAGGATACTGACAAGGTGTTAGTGGTCATAAGGCCCAGTGGCCTTGGAATATGTATAAATCTATAAAGAACTCTTGATTGCAGAGAGTGGAAGGACTATTTCTAAAGCTTCCATCCAGGAATTTGAGGGGTACTGTTTTGGGATTGGTACTTCAGTGACCAACAGGGGTGTTGAGGCTTAATCATTTCCAGAAGGGCCATCTGTAAATGATACATTGTTAGGTGAAATCACTTTGATGTTCTATGTATCATTTGACAAGGCTCTAGAAAATTAATAGCCCAATGGAAAGAAGCACACATGATAGCGACAGACATTGAATTTATCTTTGCTGCCCACTAGTGATCAGGATAAATAGTTTTGGGGGTTTAAGGTGGAGAGATATTAAGTGGCATACTGCATGGCTATGGGATATGCAGGATCATGCTCTGTCTTTGATACATTTAGTTAATTTCTGAGTGGGTAGTTCAGCAGGAGGTAGAAGGATGGGTTGTTACTCATTATTTAGATAACTGGCTGTTTGTCAGTCCAGCATCCACAGAAGGTTGTGCAGCAATTCTTGAAAGGTTTAGTTGCATCTCAAGCACTTTGGGGTCCCTGTATGAAAATGAGATAGAAGGGAAAACAGCTCAGTTGACCTTTATGGGTACTGAGACTAACACAGTGGAAGAGGTGGTCCACCACAGGAGTCAAAGGATCAACAAAGACAATCCTGATGGAGGTGCAGAGCTTGACAGGAATGCTGATCTTCTCATGCTGAGTGATTCCAGTGGGACAATCCTTCATGGAGATGCTTGCAGACAGAGGTAAGGGTTGCACTAAGCTACATGATAGCATTAGAGTTACAAAGGCAATGGAGGAGGACTTGACAGTGTGGCAATAACTTTTGAGAGGGTTCAATGATAAGTTGTAGCAGAAGAACTTTACCAACTGGGAGTGTCAGCTATTCTCAGATGCAGCTGGAGGACATTAGCTTTGCAGGGTAACTGCAAGCAAAATGGAAATGGCCTGAACAGTGGGAGCAGGTAGGCATACAGAGATCTATCTTGGTCTTAGGCTTCTTACTACTGGTACTGGCAGTATATATTTGTTTTAACAAGCATATCTTGTTTATAAGTGACAACATGGCAGTGGTAAGTTTAGTGATGGCAATTTAGGATGTTTGACGAGGGAGTTAATTTTAACCTGTATGCTGCACAATTGTTAACTTGTATGCAAAACAACATTAGCTTCAAAGCACAGTATGTATAAACAGTGCAATTGCTGATTGACATCCTTGTATGTATTGGGATAGGTGCCAGAGTCTGGTCCCCAAGATGGCCCTCATTGTGGATAAGAGACGCACAAGATTCTTGAATGTCTGTTTGGGCCGATGGTAAGCTAATCTGTGCTGTTACTGAAGCAAAATAACATCTAGGGTAGTTTATAGAGCATACATGGCAAGGTTCATCACTATAAGGGGTGGAAAAGGGTGGATATGCAGTGGGCAGTCCATATAACACAGCTGTGGTACTTCATTCTTATTCCGATGTGAGGAGAGATAGTAGCACAGATGAGCATAATTGCAATCAGCTGATACCAAAAAGTATAAGGATGGTGGGACTCTGGTGAAACATTTTAGTGAGAAAAATGTTATGGTGGTGGGCCAGGATGTAACTCAAGATGGAAGATGAGTACTTACTTTTGGAGCCTACAAGTTTTACATACCTGTGGGAAGTTTTGGAGATTGTACTCAGTTCAGAATATGAGGAATAGTTATTCAAGATAGTGCGCATCTTGGCCATCTGTAGACTTATACAATATTAGAGGTAGTGCAACCAATAAACTGGCCAAGCTGCCTTGACTACTGAGAGCAATGGATGTGATGAGAGATGTGGGTTGCATCTAGATACACATTAGGAGGAATAAGATGGATCAGACTGGGAATAGAATTTGGCAAAACATATGGACCCTACTGGGTACAGAATGGGACGTAACTGACTGGATAGGAACCTTTTTAAGCACATGAGGCCTCAGTGCAAGGCAACATTCCTTTGTCACAGATGATTTACCCTTATAGCATATAATTTTAAGATGGTTCTGAAAAAACACATGGATACCTTTGTCTGAAACAATAGTTTAACTCTCCCCTCCTTTATGATCAGACTCATGCGTGCATCTGAAAGAAGTTATTCAGCTGGGTCGATGGAGATCAATGGTATGTAAGACCTATGTCAGATCTTGCTGCTAATAAATGTTTCTTTTGTAGATGGCAGGCTAATTCAACTAGTGATTTGGATGTTAGGAAACTTTTGTACCTACCATTTCAGTAACTGGCTGTGTTGCTCTGAAAAGGGCATGTTAGGATGGAGCCAGCAGATGGCAAGAATATGAAGAATGTGTAGGAGACGGCTACAGTGGAGTCATCTGCAAAGCATCATAGAGAGACAAGATAAAAAAAAATTCCTAGCTCTGGACATTAGGGCTGTACACATGGGGAGGTGATACTAGGGATTGTCTTTTGTTTGTATTCAAAAGAGAAATTGAATATTTATTATAGTAAATTATGTGGAGATGGCCAAAAGGTAGCTAGTTTGTTCAGATATTTTACAGATATGAAACTGGGCAACCAGACACTAGAGAGCATTATAAACAGCTAGGATTCTCACTAACAGGTTTATCACAGGGTATAACAGAGATTCAGTACCCATGGGTCAGTGTGAAATTATTAGTGCTTTACAAGCAGATAGGGTTCTATACAGCACCTGAAGGTGGACATCAGTAACACCCCACCAAATGAGCTTGTGGGGGAGGGTGAGTGATTACCCTTTTCTGTTAGAAGGGCAGTCTTGGATGGTTGTATTTTAATAAAGGGACCTGGTGGTGGGATGGCACAGGCTTAGGCAGCTTGGCCCTCATGATAGAAGGCTATTGTTATTACCAGCAGCTTAGGGTACCAGATGTGGGATGGACTTTGTAAGCTTTTTTATATAATATGCAGACTGGGGTCATGGCCCGGTACCAGCTAGTGATAACTTGGCTTCTTAGACACATCAGCCTCTGTGCTGAATTTGGATATTGTATGTTTTTTATTTGAGATGCTTATTAATACTCATGAGATGAATTGTCCAGATCCTTCAAAGTAAACCTTTGTGCATATTTGGTTATTATTACTTATTGCATTCATTGGACATACAGCTAGCTAATTGCATTGCACTCGAGAGCACATTTAATTGAGAGATAATTGGCTTTAAATATATTTGGGTTAATAAACATATGAATGTGACCATTTCACACCAACAGGTCTTGATGGGTATTTTTTAAATATATGCATGCTTATTTTAATCCAAATGCAATACCCATCAGTGCTTAAAAGTAATAGTTTAAAATCAGTTTGCCCACTTTTCTTAGTCAACAATCTTCTTGTTTTTATTTTTTTAATCTAGTTTACATGTGTCTCTGACTGATGTCCTTACATTCATTGCTGCAGTGTTTTTAACAGATGGGATTCCCTGCCATGGAAGCCTGAACATCCAGCCAGTCTACCAAATACTACTTGTTGCTTTTAAAAGGTACACTGAACGTCACCCAAATGCACCTTGTGTAGCGTAGGGCATAAAGCAGACATTCAGGCCTGTCATAATCATATCTTTGCTGCTAGTCCGAATGTATCTTTTTACCATTGGTCTGTTTACCTGCATCAATTTTCTGCCAGTTGAACACATTTTCATTTTCCAGTGATTACCTGCACCTGTTTGCTGACTTCTATTGTAGTTGCAGATTAGTGGTCCATTGGGGATTTTGTTTTTTCTTACTTTTTTTGTGCTTCTTTGGGTTAATGTAGTCCAGGAAGGGTAAATGCCAGTGTGGGAGACAGATTTCTCTTAAAGACCACCAGGATAAGTATCTTTTTTGTCTAGGAGCTACTCATGACCATACTCTCATTCTATTTGTCAGGCGTTCATTCAGAAAACTCTTCACTGTAGACTTTCTTCCCATTCCTTATATCTTGAGAACCAGTGTCTTAAGTGTTTCTTTTGAGGAAATTTCCTTTGGGGACACACTCTCTAGGATAATGGATTTTTTAAAGTAGGATTGTGCTCAGGTCTCTGATATACATAAGAATCCCCTAAACATGTGGCTATTTCTCCTATTTTGGCTGCTTCTTCCAATGCCTCTCATGTACCAGATTCTCTGCCCACTGCTCCCAAGAAGACTGACAGGTTTTATAAGGTGCCCTAGGATTGCTCTTTCCTATATAAATGTCATGTAGCTGACCCTTCTGTTATGTCTGTAGCCTCTGATAAGCTGTTTCATTTGTTTCCTTCACCCAAGTTATTGTCTTCTGAGAAGAATAGCAGAACTATGGAAAGCTTGGGTAAGAAAGTTTACACTTCTCCTACCCTAGCTTTTAGGGATATTAATTCAGTCCCGTATGTGTTGGCTGTTCATTGTCAGGCTTGCCAACTTATTTCTGATTTTTCCAAACTTCAAGGGCACAACTTCTGTTCTTTCCTTGCTAGGACTTCCTTTTAAGTAATTTGTCATTCTGTTAAATGTAGTCATGATGCAACAGATGCCTCTTCTAGGGCTGCTGTTTTTTGGTTCACTGATGAAGTATTCTTGGCTTGGGCTTTAGCTAAGTTGATGGATGCTCCCCTGGATTCTAAACTTCTGTTTGGGGAAGCTGCTGCTGGTTTGTTTAAGTCCATTCAGGATAAGGTAAGGTCTTAAAGGAGTTTAAAAATACATTTCTCTCTCCTGTGCCTAAATTTCAGAGAAATTACCCCATTAAGCCTGTCCTTGTTAGTAGGCAAATCCGTTCTTCTACTAAAGGTAGGAAGAGTGGCAGACAGACTCCTCTTGCTAAGGCTCATCAGTTTTCAGTGACACCAAAACTTTCCTTTCCAGACAAACCAGGTGTTGTATGACTAGCTGTGTCTTTCCAGCCACATTCCTATTTCTCTTCACCTTTCTGTTTCTCTTCTTGTTTGGCTTCAGATCACTCAGGATTCTTGGGTTCTTTCAATTATTTGTCAGGGCTACATCATGGTGTGGAAATCCTGTCCTCCTTTTATGAGCATTCCTCATCCTCTTCGGGAACAACTTTCCTTTTCCCAGAGGTTCTTAAAAATCTCTTGACTCAGGGTACTATTCAAGAGGTGCCCGTGTTCCAAAGGTGAAAGGTGTCTACTCCAGACTGTTTCAAGTGCCCAGGAAAGAGAGCACTTGGAGATCTATTCTATAACTTTCTCATCTAAACACTTTTCTAAAAGCATAGACAAAAGCACAGCAACCCACAAAGTAATTGGTTCTCTCAGAAATATTACAAGTAAGCAGTAAACAATGAGCAAGACCAAAGCTTGATCCAGTATTTAACAGTGTAAAAAAGACTCTTTAATTAGGTATAAAAAATAAAAATGGTAAGCAGTTTCACAATGGAATACATTGCTTCTTTAGCTCAATATAGAAATGCAATGACAAGAGAGACCTATGCTATGCAAGGAACATTTGAATGATGATCAGCGAACATTTTAAAAGCAACAAGTAGTGTTTAGTAGACTAGCCAGACATTCAGCCTTCCACAGCAGGGAATCCCATCTGTTAAGAATACTGCAGCAGTAAAGGCAAGGATATTTACCATTATGGTATGATTTTACACAACTGTACTTTTTTTGTTTGTTTTGCATCATCACATTTAAAATGCTGTACCTTTTTCGCCATTCTACACAGTTTTTAAAGATGCAGAGAGCTTTTTTAAGGTCATAGCCTCCTGCTCTATTATGGCTACCTCCTTATTAATTTAATTTTGCATTTTTTTCTTTTTCTTTCGTTCTTATTTATTTATTTTGCTTTACTTTTTTCTTCTGGGAGCGGAACACATCTGAAAGAATTCTCCGCAGTCTCCAAGTGTCTTGTATTTGTTTTAATGCCTACCCCCACAGACTGGGGACTGCAGGACTCACCTATATGGATAGGCATGTTAATTTTTGAAGTGGACTTTTGAAGATAGAGATATCAGACCAGCTGGAGCACTCTTTCACTAATGTGATCCACACAAATATTTCAGCTTACACTTTTAACTTATTTCCAGCACTTCTATCCCCAGTGCTCGTATTCCACTGAGAACCCAAATGTCTGACGCAGACATCTCACAGAGCTATAGATAGGTCATTTGGTGTCCTCAACATAAAAAAAAAAGGTTCAAAACTTGACGATCCTAAAACATGTCTACATATTATACATAGTAATTGTTTGCTATACCTAACATAAATAAACAAACATGCACATATGCAGAAACACATACACGCATGTGAATACACACACACATACACAAATGCACACACACAGACACACACACGTGCACACACACACACACACACACACACACACACACACACAAACCCTCTGATAAGAGCATGATCAGCACTATGTAAGAGTTGCTGCATAGTCCTTGACTTGAAAATATCAAAGTGCATCTGAAATCATACTGCTTGCAAACTTGAGTCATAGACAGTTCTACATTTCTTATATGCTGCCTCATGAGTGTTACACCCTTACAACAAGCCAAATAATGAATGTCATTTAATAAGCCATGATCCCAATTATGGCTGCTTAAATGACTGTTTATACTGCGTTCAGCAAAGTTGTCCAACCTTTTTAGTTCAGGGGGCCACATGCTATACTTGGCAAAGTCTGGAGGGCCACATTACTATAACTGAAGTTATTTCTGCTTTGTATAGCACCATAGTCAAAGGTGTGCCTCAGTCACAGAACAAAAACAGGCAACACTGTCTGTTTCAGATTCATTTTTTTTGTATTCTGTCATGAAAACTAAACTTGCAACTAACATGGTAACATTAAACAATTAGTATACTTGCTATAACAGTGCAAATGTAAGGGTGCAAATACAAGTGAAAGTGTTTTTCAAGTATCCTTTCTACAACAGTGCCAATATTGATGCAAATATACATGACAACATCCTTGCAAATGTAGTGCTGCAAATATGATTGAAACTACTTCAAGTAATGGCATAACTGTGTAAATCACGATGTGTCAGAGGAAGTAAATTAAGTTTTCAGACGTGACCTGCAAACTCAGGTAATGAGATTTCTGACACTGCTTGTTCTTGCACAAAAGGTATATGTCTGCACCAGCTGTTGAACTGGCAATATGGAGTGCATCTGCCAGACGTGCATTTGTGATAACAGATCTCAATTTGCTTTTTTCAGTCTTCATTCTAGGGAAGAGTCGTTCACACCAGTATATGTTGCTAAAGAGTGCAGTAAATTTCATAGCATTTTCTATGATACCTGGATGAGTTTTGGCAGAAACATAATTACTGCAGAAATTGAGGAGATTGTTCTTTGTGAGGGCTCTTTTTAGTCACTGTTGAGAAGCTTAATGAGTTCCAGTTGTATGTTATCAGCAGCAGTGCTGGATTCAACTGCAAAAGGGTCTCCAAAGATCTTCATCTTAAAATGGTGTTTATGGAAGTTGTCAAATCTATATTTACATTCTTGAACAAGCTTGGATAGTAGATCACAGTATTTGGTGTAGCTGACTGTATCAGCATGTCTTGTGCTTAGAGCTGAGGAATGAAACACTTTCTGCTTGGCGAAATTTATCTGCAGGAGTTCCATATTTTGAATGAATGATGACATGTTCAGTCTGTTAACCAAGTGATCCTTCCCTTGTAGTTTCATATTTGTCTGCCAATAGCTTTGCGATGTTTACAACAAAAGCCAGGTCATTTAACTAAAGATCATGTTTCAAGAACTTGGCATCTTTACCTTTATCAGTCCTGAAGGATTTTATTTCATCACGCAATGATCAAAATCTGCACAATATTATTGCTGTACTCAGCCACCGAACTTGACAGAAATGGACCAACTTCAAGAAAGGCTTTAAACTGCCTGTGAGTCAGACCCATTGATCTTATGAAGTTAACAGCTGCAATAACCTTTCCATGACCTCTTTCATTTAAAGTGTTTTAGCACACAAACTCTCTGGATGAATTATACAGTGATATACAATAAGTCCCCATGGGACTGACTTCATCATTAAAGTTATAAGTCCACTTTGGAGCAACATTAGTTGTAACCCCACAGAGTTTTGCTTCACTGAGCTTCATTTTCTCCAGTACCTAGTTCACTGCTCAAAAATGTCATTCATTGTTGTTGTGCCCTTTATTGATCAAACATCAATCAGTTTTTTCCAGCATATCAAAAGATCTGGTAACTCCTCAAACAAATACAGGTAGCCTAGCAATATCACCAACATTGGTACTTTGATTAAGTGCTAAGTTGAACTGAAAATGTTGTAGTCTTCTACAAAGATTATCTTTGATGTCACAGACAGGTCCTCCACTCGTCTTGCAATGGTCTGATGTGAGAGGCTTATATTTCCCATAGTTCTTTTCTCTGAACAGGCTACATCTGTAAAAATTCTAAGGCATTCTTTGATAAATTCTCCATCTGAAAATGGTTTCCCTCTTTTGCTATTAGTTTTGCTGTCAAATAACTGACTTTTTTCGGCATTTTACTACTCTGGCTTGTGACCATGAAAAGAGACTGCTGAGTGTTAATAGCTTGCTTCAGGGCTTTTACTCTGTTGGTCATCAGTTGTCCAGTGATGCTGTCAAACTTAGCAGTATGCTTTGTAGTGTAGCAATGCTTATTATACCATGATCCCCCCAAAACGTGCACGCTGATTGGCCAGCGTGCCCGTTGTAAATCGAGTTATACTAATGGAAAAAGGTCCGGTCGCCCGGACTTTTTTCCATTAGTATAACTGCTTTTAACACTGTCGCTATGTTAAATGGGTTTAACATATGAGACAGCTTTAAAATAAGCAACGGAGATCTCCGTTGCTTATTTTAAAGCTGTCTCGCTATGTTAAACCCATTTAACATAGCGAGACAGTGTTTTAAAAGTAATGGAGAAAGCAAGATCTCCGTTGCTTTTTAGTGTTTCGCTATGTTAAATGAGTTTAACATAGCGAGACAGTTTTAAAATAAGCAATGGAGATGTCCGTTGCTTATTTTAAACCTGTATCGCTATGTTAAACTCATTTAACATGGCGAAACACTAAAAAAAAAGCAACGGAGATCTTGCTTTCTCCGTTGCTTTTGCCCACAGCTCTGATGTACTGCGCAGGCGCGCAGTACATCAGAACTGCCGCGGATGCCAGACATCTGCGGAAGGGCAGTAAACAGGCATTATACTATGCCATTATTTAAGAAAAGTAATAGTTTCTTTTCTTAAATAATGTCATGGTATAATAGCAATAACCCACTTCTGGGTGTGGGTAATGCTAAATTTACCCACGGTTGGCTTTGTTTGGTCCCTCGGGCTTCACCCTCGGGACCAAACCACGCCAACCGTGGGTAAATTTAGCATTACCCACACCCAGGCGTGGGTTATTGCTATAATGTTTTACTCCTTAGGCACAGTTATAGTTTCCTGACAAATTAAACACAAAATAACACCACGCTGTTCAATGGCAAAATAATCCTGAGACCACAATCTTTTGAAAATACAACTTTCCCGTAATTTTTTCTTCTCTTACCAGCAGACATCATTTTGCTAACTCTCTGTGGGTAAAAGGAGCCAAGAGAGACAGGTGAAGCTCATCAACTTCTTTTCATCCTAGACGGCTTTCCAAAAGCATTCCGAAGTAACATTTTGAAAACTCTGCTCATAATAATCCAGAATTAAACTCACAAAGACCCCTTAGCATAAAGGTAGCTGTTGCTTCTCAAGCTAAAAGATAATCCCCTGCATATTGCTCACCAAACAAGCTATATCAAGGATCAGTATATCCTAGCACACACCCCAGAAATGCATGCCAAGTCAAAATGACTCTCTCAAGTGGTAATAAGTGCACTGAGTAAACTAGCTTTGCAAATAGACATAAATGTAGGCAAATCTAAAATATGCACAGCATAAGCATATGCACACTTAGCACATACACAGCAATCCATGAATTATGCACAGAATCAACCCCAACCACAAATATAGGGAAAGTAGAAATAAGTTTGTCAAATATGCAGTCTATGGACAGTATGCATACACCCCAATGAATTATGCACAGATTCAAACTTTAACTTCCATCACCAAATAAATAATAAATTGGATGACTTTTCAGTAGTTAGTTTTACTCACAATCTTTTTTTTTTCCCTATTAAAACAAAAAGAGGCTCAGACATCAAAACAGGATGCTTCAAACAGCACTCTTCAAAGTGACAGTGGTAACACCATTCCCACCCTCACACCCTCTCTTGAAAATCGTTGATTTACCAGAGAATCCCAAGTTGTACAAGGGGCAGAGAGACAATATAGGATGAAACCAAGAGCCACTCCTCTTTAGTGGAAGAATTCTGTACAAAGGCAAAAATAACTGGGTGGCTAGGGTGCAACAGACAAAAATCAGGGACAGAGTTTAATTGTTGGTTTACTAATCTTAGAAACTTGGTAGCGTAACAGGTTTTGTAATTTTAAATACTGTTCTTATATGCATAAAAACTTACTATCATAACAGGTTTTAGATTGGTGTGTATTTTCTTAATACTATGAATTCTGTAACTCAGAAAATTATATTTAGTGACTCCAGTCCTTCATTATTTGCCAGAAAACATACATTTTATGAGGAACAAACTAAACATGAGGCAAAACAGCTTGGATACCTGTGCTACGCTTGTGAACCCTCCACCCACAGTACCCTCTCATCTTCTGCAACAGTGCTCAAACATATGACAGTTACCAGGAAACCAGAAATTCTATGAGGTAAACACTAGAAACCAGTAGCGTAGCTAGAGTGGGGTGAGGGACAACAGCCCCAGGTGCAAAGTGTTGGCAGGGGGGGGGCATGATCAGCCAATCCTGATTTCTCTTTAACTGCAATACCAGCTTTTAAAGGATGGTATTGTATTTGCAGTCAGATATACGCACTATAGCACTGTGTGGGGTCTAAACTGTAGCAACTGCTTGCTACATTGTAGCAAATATTGCTATAGTTTAATAGTAAAAAGAAAACTGTTTTTAACTAAAACCTGAGGATTGTAACACTCCATACAGGCAGGGTATAAACTGTAGCTAGTATTTGCTACATTTGTAGCAAGCAGTTTGGTACAATTTAAAAAATATATATAGTTTTTAAACCAAAACATGAGCATTGAAGCATTCCATACTGTCAAATATAAACTGTAGCAACTGTTTGCTACAGTTAAAAAGAAGAAGTGCCTTTTTTTTTAAATAAAATGCATTAAAGAAGAGTTAGGGACAGGGCACAGAGATGTGACCTGAATGGCTGGGACTGGAGGGAGGAGGGTGTCATGCCTCTGGACACTTTGTTGGTGTGCCAGTTGAAGAAATGACAAATAATTGTTTTTTTTTTTTTTTGCTCATGACTTTAAGAGCTAAGAGGGTGGGGCACTGTTTCATAACACTGGCCGATGGCACTAATGCTTGAAAGGAGGTAAAAATCAGGAGATGTCTCATTTTCAACAGTACTGTTACCAGTACTGTACTAGCAGTAAATGACACCATTTCCCCATTAATCCCTTCAGTAGATTAACCATGTATGCACAAGCACTTAAATGACAGAATTTCACTATTGATTCCTTCACAGACACAGAGTAACACACAAACACGAGCGTACAGATTACACAGCTAGTCTTCTTTTAAAGCAAAGGAAGTCTTCCACAAAAACTCCAGATCACCACGAACGCCACCAACAAAACACAAAGAAGGAAACCTTCCTGCTCCACTTCTATTTATTTACTCAGTGTGCATCACATAGCATCACTTTACACTCTGAAAAGTGGTAAACTGGGAAGTCACTTTAAAAATGACAAGGCAGAGGCACCATGCTCAGGAAGTTAAATAAAGATTTTTTTTAATGTTTACATGTTTGGGACATGTTGCAGGCCGCATATAATGTTTTAACAGGCCAGATTGTGGCTGGTTGGACACCTCTTCTAAAGTGCCAATCAAGTCCCATACCCCATAACAGCTTGCAAACAGGAAGTAACCTCCTTTACCCCATCACTCTCAACCTTGTAATGGATGTGACATCCCAGAGCTTCCTAATAACGCCCCCTTATGAGAGAGAGAGGTAAGGTGATATAAGCCTTGACTTTCCTTTTCCACTCCCATTTGGCTTTTCCAGTGCTGAGACCAGCTGTCAAAACCAAGTCATCTTGGTTACAGTTAAGGTTCATGCACTCATTTTGTACTTAAAGCATGGACTAGACTCTTGACTGTTGTCTGCCTATGTACCATGGGACTTGCACAAATTGATGTTCATAATTTCTGGCAGTTCTTGCTGATGTACCTTTGAATTTTTTATCTGCAGTCTACATTTTTCAGTCTGTGAGTTATGTTTCATCTTGTGAACTAGAAATATTGGTACTTACGTATTATCACAACCAGATATTCGCGGCTACGGTAATACAGTTTGTATTGTGTAAATAGTAGAAATGAAACATACAAAATTACACAAGCAATGTAATCTTTCACCAAATACTAAGTTTAGGTCTGAATATTAGTAAATCATTACAAATAGGAATGTTTTAGTTGAGTTGCCGTTTACTGACATTATCTCCTATTAGATTGATTAGATTTCAAGGTGCTGTATGCCTAATGCACGTTCCTTTTCTCAAGCAGCAAATGTTGTCAGAGTCGCAGTTGACATCTTTGAAGAACATCTGTATAGTTAGTATAACTTTTCCTGTAGTAACACAACAGTTTTTGTGTCTTCAATATGCGTTTGTGGGATTTACCAATGAACAAAAAAGAATCAGTTGCACTTTTTCAGCAGTACAGAGTTTTGCCAGCAAGTAAAGAATGCTTTTCTGGACATAAAATGAAACTGTACTTTGGCAAACAAATTTTCTGGAAGTGCAATTCTGAGAAATGCTATAAACATATTGGTATTCGTGCTGGCAATTGGTTTGATGGCAGTAGAATTAATTTTACCACTACTGTCCATTTTATTTACTGCTGGTATAAGCAGTTAATATCAATAAGATTTTGTCAGGAAGAACTGGATATGGTGGACAAGACTGTGATAGACTGGAGTAACTACTTGAGAGATGTGTGTGTCCTTGAAATGGAGAAACAGGAAAAGAAAAAAATCGGAGAAGGATCTATAGTTGAAATAGATGAAACCCTATTCACTCGTCGTAAAAGTAATGCGGGCCATATTCTCCCTCAACAGTGGATGTTTGGAGGGATATGTAGGGAAACAAAAGAGATATTTATTGTGAAAGTTGCCAACAGAACAGCTGAAACATTATTTAATGAAATAAAAAAATACTGTTTACTTTGATTCATGACGGTCATATCAAACACAACAACTACAGGAAGCTGGGTTCACTCATGAGAAAGTAAACCATAAATCCAACTTTGTAGACCCAAACACAGGAATGCACACCCAGCACATAGAGAGCATGTGGGGAACTAAGTGGAGAAACAAAAAACAGAGAGGGGCTGCAAGACACCATTTGGACTCCTACCTAGCTGAATTTATCTGGTGAGAAACGCAGTTTGCACTGAAGAAAGACTGCTTCGATGGAATACTGACAGCAATCGCAAACAATTTTTCACCACACACCAGTAAATCAACAACTGAGCAATCCACATGTATGCTGTCGTAATTCATCCACTAATTATTTCAACACTACCTCCTATGTACGAGAATAGCCAAATCAAAATATAAAATAAAAACCAATATTGTCAAGTTCACAGCTCATGAGTAGAGTAGTGCAACCTGTCTTCATTATTTAATATAAAATTTTTCAGCCTCCATTATACCATTAATTTTTCAAGTCTGTTTATACACTTTCTTAAATTATTGTACAGTTTGTTTTAAAGTTTCATTAATTAAAATACAGTTTACCGAAAACAGTTGCAATTGTCCATGTTTTGCTTTTGAAAATTGTATCCAAATAATTCAGCTCTTTCTTTTAGGAGTACAATAACAGTCTAAGCAAACACTTTCAGGTCTCTGCATTTTCTTTCTTTCGCCAGTATGATAACACTCTAAATAATTCAGATCTATATTTCAGCAGTACAATAACAGTCCAAGCAAACATTTCCATGTCTTCGCATTTTCTTTTCATCGCCAGTACGTTAACCGTGCAAGCAAACATTTCCATGTCTCCGCATCTTTTTTTGTGCAGTACTGCAGCAGTTCAACCAATTGAAAAGCATGCAAAACAGGAAGCACATTTTAAAGCTTATTTAGCTTCCCAAAATTAGGACATATGAACTTGCACCCACTAAAAACATCAGATGACAGTTTACGCTAACTCATTTAATTGCAGGCCAATAAGCATATTACAGCAACCATGAATATCTAGTTGTGATAATACGTGAGTACCAAAAATAGAAATATGTTTTTTTTAAGTTCAACTAATTTGTCATTTCTCCAATACAGTAACATGTATTACAAATGATTATTAAATTAGGAACATCATGCTGTAGAAAACTTTCAGTATTTTATACAACTATGGTGGGATGTAAAACCATCCACATTCTTTTTCTGTTATTTATGTATGTCATATTTGCTTTTTCCTTAGAAGAATAAAACGAGGCTTGTCCTTTTGTTTAGATGTGACTCATCTAAAATATGAATCTATCATTTACTAAATGTCATGTTTTAGTTTACACTTTTCAGTATCTGAAACCATAAAAATGCAACCACTTCCATATGGTATGAAGAAGAGTGTTCTTAGAACTGCAATTACTCTAAAGGATGGAAATTAAATACTCTTAGTCAGCTTAAAGTGGTTGCAATGGTAATATACAAGTTTAACATTTGGTGTTAAGTTTTATTAAGAATGCATGATCACTGCTTTGGCAATACAACATGTCCCTTCTTATTGGAAAGGTGTAAAAATCTGAGGATGTACCTGCAGATGGTCCATTTAGATCAGTGCACTACCATTGTAAGAAATATAAATAAACAGTAAGTAATGTCCTTGATTTCTCAGAAGGTTAAGTCATAGATCTCCTCTTAGGAGGCTATAAGACGCAGAAAAGAGGGATAGTGTTTCTAGTCTTTTCTGATTTTAAGCTAGTGATCCTCTTTGTTGGGAACATGTGGTGTCTTTCTGTTTGCTGTCTGTTGAGATACATCCCAATTGGAGGCATTATATTCTATAATTCATCTTATCAGTGCTGAATATAAGGAGACAATGTAAACTGCAAGGTTCCTTTTCCAAACGATGCAATTGGTTACACAATAATAAGTTCCAGGTGATGCCTGACAGATCCAACATTATAGGCTTTCTCACTCACAAGAACATCAAGTTCTCCCTCCGCTGGACATAAAAGGCAACAACAGTAGCTCTATCCCTAATGTTTCTTAACAAAGACGTCTCAGTATCATCTTAGACCCCAACTTATCCTTCACCAAACATGTTGACATGGTGGTCAACATGTACTTAAAAATGATCCTATAAAACCTCCCCACCTCCTCTCCCCCTGTGCACATCAGGCAATACGAAGAATTATTCTCATCCCAAACTTAAATAGGGAGTCCCACTAATAACTATTTCTGTTCTTTCACAAACACTGACAAACTACACATAGACAAAAATAAAATATGCAGATTTGCACAACTAGCTAATGACTGCACTTACAACCCTTTGAAAAACGTTAGTTGGTTATCAGTGAATTATAGACCCACCCTAGAATGTAGTCCCCTTATTTTAAAAAGAATCAACTGGGGTTAATATCCTACCTTTAGATTAAAACTTCATTAGAAATCCAGACTATTCCCTTAGAAACAATAATAAGGGTTCAAGCAGACCGTTTTGTCCTCATTTCAATGCTTTCATAGGGGAAGTCATTACTGGGCACATTGTGGGTGCTGCGAAGAGCACTTTTGGCTGACATCAAAGAGTGAAGCAATACTAATTTCATGAACTTTAATCGTACTTTGACTTAGGAATGGGGTCCATTCCTGTCACTGTATTAGAAACCCAAAAGATTTGGAGAAACTAAAAAAGGGAAATTAGGACTGTGTATTGAAAGGCAGCATAATAATGTGGAAAAACTGTTGCACTGGAGGTTGTGTAATCATTACAATACTGAAGTATCTGGGAAGCATTGGAAACATGAGACCGAAAGTATTAATGAGAATGCTGAAGTTTATATCACATGGGATCACCCATTACCAACAGTATAAAAATAGATTAAAAAAACAGATGTAGTAGGCCATGAAAAGAAGACAAAAGTAACATTAATCAGTGAATGTGTTACACCCAGTGATTTCAGTGTCTTATGTACAGAGAGATACAAAATCATAAAATACCAGAATTTCAAGGCAGAAAGGAGGGAAAGAATATGGAAGAAGGATGCACATACAGTTCCAATAGTAGTAGAAGCAATGGGTCTCATGAAAAAGAATTTACAGTCATTTTTAGATATGCTACCAATACATGTAACTCCATATGACTTGCAGAAGGACTCAGTTCTGGGCACATTATGGGTGCTGCAAAAAAACACTTTTAGCTAATGTCAAAGACTGAAACAATTCTAATTTCATTAACTTTAATCATACTTTGACTTAGGAATAGGGTCCATTCCCATCATGGTATTAGAAACCCAAAAGACTTGGGAAATTAAAAAGGGGAAAGATCTCTAACTAAAGTGGTCCCTGCAACTTGGAATCACCTCCCAAATTAAGTAAAGAGGTAACAGACTCTACTCACATTTAAAAGGATACTTAAAGAGCATCTCAGCAGACATGTAGCCTGCACATACTTCCTAGATGATGGAAAACCATGTTCAATTACTTCTACTTGCCATAATTGTTAAAGTCTGTTTCTGTTATCAGCACATTCATGACTCTTGTTTCTATTCTCAGAAGACTGTATGATACTGAGTAAAGAAACAGGGCTTTGAGGCAATCAGTGTATGACATTTTGTTTACTACCTGTATTCCATTTGTATAGAACCTTTGTGGACATTCCAGTTGCTGCATTTGTCTCGTCAGGTACCTACCAATGGGAGCATTATCTATTTATCATTTGCTAACCATGAAAGTCAGACTTGGAACAAAGCCAATTTTCAGCGGAGGCCTGGGGAGAAATGCTCCAGCTGCATGTATTTATAATGTGGGAAGAAACCAGAGCACCCATAGGAAACCCACATGAATGCAGGGAGGACGTGCAGACTCCTAACAGAAGGTACCCCAGCCGAGAACCAAACCGGAGAACCTCTTGCTGTGAGGTGATGATGCTACTGATGCACTACTGCGCCATCCAGATTATACTCTCTGATGTGTTTGATGAGGGTCATGTACAGTGGTATGATAACCTCCCTGGACCTAGATGCCAAGACCTTGTTTATAAGTTGAGCAACAGAGAAGTATTTTCTTAGTACCTTGGCTGAAAGCTAGGTTACTTTATAAATGAGTTCCTAGATCCCTGATTACTGAATCAACTTTTAGGGGTGTTTATTGATGATGTAGTTACCTAGGATGGTCAGCTTCAGAAAGGTACTATAATACATTTCTTGGCATAGAATCATGGCTTTGGCACCAATTGTTTGTGTTAAAGCCTACCCAAGGGTGTTTTAATTTTAGGGGATTCAATGACATCTCCCAGTGTGCAATCATCTGCAAACATTGTTAGCCAAAGTCCTTTGACATTAGCTTTGACATCCAAGAAGTAGATGACAAAGAGAAATGGGCCTAGCACAGAGCCCTGCCATATTCCACTGGTGACTGATCTCTTTGTGGGGGTGGCCTCACCAATTATAACTTCCTGGCTCCTATCAGTGAGCCAGCTAACTATCCAGTGTGTTATAAAAGGGTTTGTTCCTAGTTCTGTAAGTTTGTTGACACTGCCTGAGTGAGGCATTGTATCAAAAGGTTTAGCCAGATCTAGGTAAGCTGTATGCACAGTTTTACCCTCATCCTTTGCCTTAGTGACCTTTTCAAAGAAGTTCACCAGATACAGTAAGCATGAATTTCATTTGACAAAGCCAAATGGGATGGATCCAGTGTCTGTAGGCCTCCTATGTCCTTGATAATAAATTCAGTATAATTTTTTTCATGGCTTTGCAATTAAGACTAGTCAGACTAATGAGTCTGTAGATTCCAGGATCTGTTGACGGTCCTCCCTTATAGATTCATAGGTGTGTACTAGGCTAATGGCCCTGGGGCCTTTACAAGCCTAGCCCATAAGATTACCCTGGCATCATGCCACCTGACCTTAGTTCCCAGTGCCTCTGTCAAGTAAAAGTCACTGGAGTGATCCCTGGGGTGAATATATTATTTCCCATCCACTCATCCAGATTTCTCTTGAAAAGGGCCAGTGAGGTGCTCTGCTTAACATGTATGAGAAGTCTATTCCATAGCATGGGCAGTATCTGGGTTATGAACCTGTCCCTCCAGCATGTTCTGTTGATTGTGGTAATGAGGTTGAGGTCTCTGGAGCATGTGGTGTGGAGGGATTGGTATTTCTTTAGATGTAGCATTTCTAACAGAGCTGGGACAGACATGGCTTTGCAAGTCAAGCAGAAATTCCCTCTAAGTAGGCGATATGAGACAGAGAATAGTTGGAGTTTTTTTAGTCCGTATAGGGCAAATGTTTAAGGCCTAGAATCCTCTTTGTGAGGTACTTTTGCGGCCTCTCCAGTTGTTGCAGGTGTTTTGTGAGGTATGTGCCAAATGGGGCATTGTACTCAATGATTGGCCTAATGAGGGAAGAATAGAGGGGGACAATGAACTCTTTCTTCCTGGATGCAAAACCCTCAGTAATGAGATGTGCCACATAGAAGGACTTTCTGACCTCAGTGGCAATGGGGTGGTCAAAAGAGAGGTTGCTGTTAACCTGTGTTCCCAGATCTCTTATAACGCCTTCTGTGTTCAGAGGACTACCATCAAAGTGGTAATTCATGGGAACTGGGTTTTTCCCAAAGGAGATGATGACACATTTTTTGGCATTGAGCTTGAGACCATGTTTCTGACACCAGTCCTTGGTCTCAGTGAGGCCTTCTGTAGGATGTCAACATCACTTGGGGAGTTAATAATAGCTCCCAACTTGCAATTGTCTGTGAACTTTGTCAGTCAGAGTCCCATCGTGTTGACCTGGACTTCAGAGAAGTAGATACCAAACAGGAGAGGATCCAGGACAGAACCTTGTGGGACTCGACTCGTGACTGGTCAGCAGTCTGACTTGGGTTCAGCTACTTTCACATTGTGGGTTGTACCTGTGAGCCAGTTTGCAACCCACCTAGTGATATAGGGTTTGATGCCTAGCTTAGTGAGTTTTACTATGATTCCTGAGTGGGGCTGGTATCAAAGGCCTTCGGCAGATCAAGGTAGGCTGTATGAACCACCTTGCCTTCATCCACAGCTCTGGTGACTGACTCAAAGAAGTTGACCAAGTTGAGTAGGCATGATCTACCCTTCACAAAACCAAACTGTGCAGGATCCAGAGTTTGGAGATTCCCTATATCCTTGTTTATTAGGTCCATGATGATGCATGGTGATGGGCAGGTTGACAGACGAGATCAGACCGGAGTTCTGATGGACTATGATGTTTGCAGATGACATTGTGATCTGTAGTGAGAGTAGGGAACAGATGGAGGAGACCCTGGAGAGATGGAGATATTCTCATGAGAGAAGAGGAATGAAGGTCAGCAGGACTAAGACAGAATATATGTGTGTGAAAGAGAGGGAGGATAGAGGAATGGTGAGGATGCAAGGAGTAGAGGTGGTGAAAGTGGATGAGTTTAAATACCTGGGTCAATAGTTCAGACTGATGGTGAGTGTGGAAGAGAGGTGAAGAAGAGAGTACAGGTAGGATGGAGTGGGTGTCGAAGAGTGTCAGGAGTGATTTGTGACAGACAAGTACCAGTAAGAGTGAAAGGAAAGGTCTACAAGAGGGTAGTGAGACCAGCCATGTTATATGGTTTGGAGACAGTGGCACTGACAAAAAGGCAGGAGCTAGAGCCAGATGTGGCAGAGTTAAAGATGTTAAAATTTGCACTGGGTGTGACAAGGGTGGACAGGATCAGGAATAATTATATTAGAGGGTCAGCCCAGGTTGGAAGGTTTGGAGATAAAGCCAGAGAGGCAAGATTACGTTGGTTTGGGCATGTGCTGAGGAGGGATGCTGAATATATTGGGAAAAAGATGCTAAGGATGAAGCTACCAGGTAACAGGAAAAGAGGAAGGCCTAAGATAAGGTTTATGGATGTGGTGAGAGAGGACATGCAGGTGGTTGGTGTGACAGAGCAAGATGCAGAGGACAGGAAGAAATGGAACCAGATGATCCACTGTGGCGACCCCTAACAGGAACAGCCGAAAGAAGATGATGATGATGCATTCCATAGCTTTGCATATTAGACTTGTCAGGCTAATGGGACAATAGTTCCCAGGGTCTGCAGTCTCTCCTTCTTTGTGGAGAGGGATGAATGTATTAGTGCGCCGTTTGGTAGGGACAAAGCCTGAGGTGAGGTTGTGATTGAGGTGCTAGTTCACTCTGTATTTCATGTAGAACACAGCAAGGGATATTGTTAGGTCCCATAGAAGCTTTGCCATAGGCAGTGCTGTTTTAACCTGTGCAGCAGTAATACTGGGTGCGTGGCAATCTACTGGTATTGTGACTGGTCTCTTGGGAGGGAAGATGGGTAAAGTTGATTCACTGTGGCGACCCCTAATGGGAACAGCTGAAAGAAGATGATGATAGATGTAAAAGAAAATAAGTAGTGGTTATGCCCTTAGAACCCTTCATATATTCTTATTTCCAGCTGTAATCCTGTGCAGTAATGGACCTGTAAGAATGTGTCCCTCTGGTTCCTTATCTTGCAGACCCAATTCTCACCTGATTTTAGTTAAAAATTCACAGACACACAAAAGGTTTAAAATTTCAGTTCTTTACTAAAGGGCAGGTGAGCACTGCAGTGTGTGTGTGTGTGTGTAGACATACATATATATGTTTATAGAGTGAGAGACTGGACGTAGAGAGACATAGACACCACATCAGGAGTACAGGGAAGTACAACACCCCCCTGCTCAATTTGTTATTGGATAATTTTTTGAGGTTACTAGTTATTGAATTTTAGATGTTTAACTTATGATGTTTTGTGTCTTGAGTCTTGATTAAAGAAGATGCAATGCTTCATTACAGAACTTCATAGTAAAAAGTGCTTTATGGAAGCAACATGTCAGCAGATCGCAGGCTTTCACATATAAATGCAGACATTTCTATAAAGCTACTATTTGGAAGTATGTGTTTTATTCTGTTCTATTTTATTTTATTTTATATTTTATTTAGTTATTTACTTCCTTATTTATTTCAGTATGACAACCGGGTAAGTGGGCTGGTTGACAGACTCTTTTCAGGCATGACATGTACACCACAGTGGAAGACTCAAAAAGAAAATTAAACACAGAATAAAGAATAAAAAGTTCATAATAGAGCAACAAAGCAGAGACAATACATTTCATGTTATTTACAATTATAAATCTAAGTGACATTGTTTAGTATGTACAATTAAGTTTGGCATTTGACCAGTGGTCATTTGTTAAATGTATGTCTTTGCAAAAAGATGTGACTACAGTGTGAACTGCAAGGACAAGCCATTATCATGGAATAAGAGCATTTGGTATCCTGAACCAGTTGTTGTTCTAGTTTATCTTTAAATATTTAAAGTGTCTTTTGTTGCTTCACTTCTGAAGGTAGCTGATTACAAACACCTGGACCTAGGCTACAGAAAGCTGTTTCTCTTGAGGAAAATTTAAAATGAGGTCTAATGATGGCAATGCTGTCTTCTTGGTGGTCTCTCAATGTGTAGTTAGGCTGCATATTTTGTAATTTTGACATCAGAGAAGTAGATGCCAAGGAGGGATGGGCCAAAATCAGATCCCTATGGGACTCCACTGGTGACTGGCCTCTTTGAGGAGATGGCGTGTGACACCCCTGCACTGGCCCAGTAATCAAGGAGCCTCAATCCTCACCACTAGCATCAGTGAGGGACGTACACATTGGGAGGATGACAAGTACACACACAATAAAGTACAATTTCCCTTAAAAGCACACAGAGATCACAATCAGCCTGGGACTGGCTTCTGCCTCTTTCTCCAGACCCCCAGTAAGACTCCCCACTGGCACAGCTATAGGGTTAAGATCTCAGCTGAGTGGCCAAGCTAAGGCCTCCAGCACCCTCTTTGTCAAACCAGTGCTTCATGCCCCTGCCCAAGTAGCTGCAGTACACACACACTTTGAGATTTGATTGATATACAAACACACACACACACACACCTGGGAAAGGCTGGCACAGGTTTACTAGCTATACCCCCCTTCTGCCCAGACTATAAGGTAATACCAGCTGACACCAGCCACCCTTATTTATCAGCTACTATAAGGCCCTTACCAAAGGGTGTCGAGTCCTACTGTGTAATGTTATTACTATCCAAATGGTAAGTGTGACCAAGACTTTCAAGGCTATTTAGGAGTGGCCTATACAGTGTCACCAAATACATATGCAAATACGCTAAGAGCTTAAATATCTCTAAACAAACCAGCCACAAAGAAAGGTTGAAATATATTTAATAATAAATATTAAAAGAACAAGACAATACTTAATCAATATAGTAACTGCAGAGTTCAGAATCGCAGGAAATATTTTAAACCAACATTGCAGGACAGTCTCAAATGAATACAGAAAACATCTAAATTAATCTTTGCTATATTCCTATCTATATCTAAGAGATATCACTGTACCCTAGTTGCTTACTATTAGCAAGGCAAATGCAGATGATGATGAATGGATGTTTCTAGGTCCACGACAAGATACAAAATGCACAGTCTCTGAAAAAGTTCCCAAATTAATATCGAAACATTACTGCTGGGTTAGCCTGGATGATATCACTCTTTCTCACCTGCCTTCAGTTCTCAGGCTAACAGATACTTAACAAAATGTAACATTTCTCTGTGAAAAATACATATCTCTCCGATGTTTGCTTAGAACTGAAAGTCGTAAAACAATTAAATGCTTTTACATTTTAGACCTACTTCTCAACAAGACAATAGAAAGAAACTTCTAGCTCTAGACATTATGTCTGCGTGCTGCACTGAAACTACTACTTGTAGCACATCATAAAGCACTTTTAATTTCAACTTGTTTTCTTGAAGCTTTGCCAATTAACTCTGTATGTTACAAATTCTACTATTAAAACATACATTTGCACAGGTATATAGCTGATATACATTTTTTGTTCTTTTCCAGTAGGGTACACTGTGTTTACATTCTTGAAGCTCAGTACATAACATACAGTTCAACCAATACTTCAACACCAGTAGCTTAATATACACATAACATAGTTCTTTTACATTTGTAATACAAGCATATAAATCATATTAATATTCACAAATGATATATGATTAATTACAAAATTCCATATAGCTGGACTGGCAGTATTTACCTGGTGTCGCAGAATCATCGACTCTAACCTCCTGGGTCCTGTCAGTCAGCCAACTAGCTATTCATTGTGTTATAAAGGGGCTCATACCCAGTTCTATAAGTTCCTAGATGAAATGTAATTGGTTGCTCTTTACTTTTAAGGGGAAGAGTAGTAATGGAGGATCTGATGAATGCTCGATGAGTTAAAAGCACTTATCCTTGTTTTTATGCCATTTTATTGTTTTATTACTTAATACATATTTCAATGTGGTGGCTTAGCTCTGCTTGTTTGCTAAACATACCTCTCAACTGCACAAAGTTTCACCGAATGTCCAGATTTTTGGTTCATATTTTTGGGCTGTTCTTCATAAAACTTATGTTTTTTCTGAAAAATCACTGGGATGATTGGAGGATTGAAGTCACTAAATAATGACATACATTTCAGTTTCAGACTTCAAATCCTTCATAAAATGTATGTTAAAACAAACTCTGTTACTCTATCAACTTTCTAAGAGCAATATTTAAAATATGTCCTTATTTGGGGGTCTTTTTCCCTCATTTCTGGGCTTTGTCTAGATTTCCTGCGCTAAGAGGTTGAGAGGTATGATTCTAAACATTTTTGTTTGGTTGAGCAGCCTTTAGTGATTGGGAGTTTATATATTTTTACTGTTGAGTTCTATAACTTTGTTCACAATATCCGAGTGGGGTATTGTATCAAATGCTTTAGCCAGATCTAGGTAGGCAGTATGCACAGTTTTCCCCTCATCCATTAACATAGTCCACCAGATTCAGTAAATATGACATTCTTTTGACAAATCCAAACTGGGATGGATTCAGTGATGGAGGTCTATGTTCTTGATGATAAGCTCCATGATAATTCTTTCCATGTCTTTTCAAATAAGACTTCTCAGACTAACAGGGTTGTAGCTTGCAGGATCTGTTAAAAATCTTCCCTTATAAAGGGGGATGACTGTCACAATCCTACATTCACGTGGCAGAATGCCTGCTTAAGACTATAGTTAAATAATGACTCCAGGGGTCATGATAAGTCATATTTTAGACTGTTTAGGAGGCATCCTGGGATGTTATCAGGGTCCATTGAAGTCATGTTGTAGGCTTTCACGAGCAGATCCAGTACATGCTCCCTACGTATAGGTGGAGGGGTTATGTTTAAGGGTGCTTTTGAGGGATGACTGATATCAGGGGGTAAAGTTGAAAGTGAATTTGTACACTAACAGGTTTGCTGTATTTCAAGGTTTGATGAATGTGGCGCCATTAACCTCCAGTTTGGCACATTGCTAAGTGATGCCTATGAGGTTTTTGACATAGCTGAAGAAGACCTTACAGTCTTCTTTCACCTGGGAGGCTATCTTACCTTCAAAATTGGTTTTGCTTGAACTAATCAGCCCTCTTAGTTTCCTATTTAATTTGATGAGAGAGATTTTATCTTTATGGGAATTACCCTTCTTGATGGTTGCTGTATTTTTTTCCTTTTGTTGTATATTTTGTTTAACTTGAGTTGACAACAGGGTGGTTTGTTTCTGGTGCGAGTGCTGGGCTTACTTCTGGTAGGTATAGAAGCCTCTCTGCAGTCAAAGACATTGTACAGACTTTCTGAGAGCAACCAGTGAGCCAGCTAGCTATTCCCCCTTCACCAGGCTGAACAAGGAGAAAGTCACAGTCAGCTGTCTTTCTAGTGCCAGGATTTGTCAGATGATGCAGGCGCTCAAGTCTCTCAAAAAGTACCATTATGATTCAGTCATAGTACATGTTGGTGTGAATGACTTGAGACGAACCTCCCTGGACTACACGAAGAGAGACATGATTGAGTACTCTGATCATGTGTCACAGGCAGGTATGTCCCTAGCTTTGAGCAGCATATTAGCCTTGCCTAGGATGATACCACAGTATAAACAGAAAATTACTGATTTCAATAATTGGTTTAGTTTCTGGTATCATTCTAAGGAGATCCAGTTTCTGTCAGCCTAGGATGACATGATCGATAGACCTAGATTCTTTGTCAGAGATGGTCTTCATCTGTCACTCCTGGTATTTCAACTACTCTTGCCACCCCCATAGTGCCTTCTTTTAGGCAAAGTCACAAGGACAAAATTCCTGACATAAAAATTTCATCAAAAAACAACTTCAAGGTTATGTTGCTAAACATAGGAATCTTAGCATGAAACTGTACTCACTGGAAGCAGTCCTCACCTTGGAAGATGCAGACATTTGTACAGTCATGGAGACCTGGTTCAAGGGTGTGGAGAGCACCCCAGCCATACCAGGTTACACCTCCTTCAACACATTCAATCCAAAAACTGAAGCCATGAAAACTGTTTCAATATTCACTAAAGATAAATACACCTCCAGATTGGTTAAATAGTATGATTAACTGTTGATAGGAGGTAGGACACCTATTCAAGTCATTGCCAGCTACAGGACCCCCTCCATGAATCAGGACACCCCCGCTGCCTATTTGGATCTACTTGAGTATTTCAAGATATATCTGAACACCATAGTTTTGGCTGACTTCAACTACTTATCCATTGATTGGGTAAATTACTCATGCTCAGACTCACTTGCCCAAAGGTTCCTCAACCTTGTAAACTCCAATGCCCAGGACCAGCTGGTTGACATCCCCACAAGGGGCACCAACATCCTGGATCTGGTGCTTACCAATATGGGGGACCACTGCAGCACTCCCACTGTGAGGTCTTCCTTGAAATCAGTCTCATTCAAAGTAACTGTCACACCTGACTCCCCCAGCAACAACTAGGCTAAAATACATCTCCAAAGCAGATTATAATCTCTTACTGGATGGTATAAACTCTACCTCCCCCCGCCAATGGAACTGGTATCTGTGCTGATTTCTACACCCTTGCTTTATAGAAACACCTGTATAACTGCACTGACTCAGTCATACCTGATAGGACCAAAACAAGCTATCCAAGGAAGAGCAAACCTGCCTGGTGGACAACTGTCAATAACTGGCTTTACAATAAGAGCAAGAAATTGCTATCTAAGACTAAGAGGGAGCAGGACCTAAACTGGAAACATTTCTTCCTCAACTTAAACAAGCAAATAAGACTTCTTATGAAGTCCTGCAAAGTAAATTATGAATCTAAATTAGCTTCCTCAACTAAGGACAATCATAAGGCATTCTTTAGTTACATCCATAACCTAAAAGGAAAGGCCCAGATTTGTGCCAGACTAGTAGTTAATGATACCACATATACTGAACCTATGGACATAGCTAACATGTTCTGTGAAAATTTCACTCCCCTGTCCCCAACACACGTACCCCATGGCATCCCTACCACCTGTCCCCTGCACTGTATCTCTAAAGAGCAGGTGGTAAATGCCCTCTCTAAGGCAAAAAACACAGCATCTATGGGACCTGATAACATCCCTGGCTGATCCTACATGGGCTCCAACAAGAATTAGCAACACCATTGGGTAGTCTTTTCAATCATAGTCTAAGCATTGGCTTCATCCCAGCTGAATGGAAAAGCCACCATTATCCCATTGCACAAAAGTGGTGCTTCCACTGACCCCAGGAACTGCAGACCTATTACCTTGACTAGCCTTATCTGCAAGGCCATAGGGCAAATCATCATGGACCTTATCAACAAAGATATAGGTAATCTCCAAACATTTCACCCTACTCAGTTTGGATTTGTCAAAGGAAGATTGTGCCTGTTAAAGCTGGTGGACTTCTTTGAGACAATCACTAAGGCCCTGGAAGAGGGGAAAGCTGTGCATACAGCCTACCTAGACTTAGCCAAGGCTTTTGACACAATACCTCACTCAGGCATCATTGATAAACTAACCTAGCTAGGTATCAACCCTTATATCATTTGGTGGGTCGCAAACTGGCTTACTGATAGAACAATACAGTCAAAAGAGGGAAATCCACCTCCAACAGCAGACCTGTAACCAGTGGTGTTCCACAGGGACACAGGGATCAGTCCTGGGACCTCTACTGTTTGGAATCTATTTCTCCAGAGTACAAGCAAAAACTAAAGGTCTGTGGCTGACAAAGTTTGCTGATGACTGCAAACTGGGAACAGTCATAGACTCTCCAAATGATGACAACCTCCTACAAGAGGGTCTTATGCAAGCAAATGATTGGTGCCAAAATCACGGCCTTAAACTCAATAGAAAAAAAAAATATTATCATCCCTTTTGGTAAGGGCGATGTTCCTGCTAACTACCACATCAATAGCAACAGCCTAAGTATGTCCTCAGTGGGGAGAGACCTAGGCACACATGTTGACAGCAACCTTACCTTTGACCACCACATCTCCATAGTGGTAAGAAGGGCATTCTATATTGCTTATCTCATAAGTAAGGGCATTGCCTCCAGAAAAAAAGAAGTTATAACCTTGTTGTACTCTTCTCTCAGCAGGCTAATAATTGAGTACAAAGGCTCCTCACAAGGAAAATTCAAGGTCTTCAGCATCTGTCCTAGGTGGATCAGCTGAAATCACTGTCAACTCACTTTACTCTGTTTCAACAGACTATTCAGAGGAGATCTCTGCCTTGCATATAGGATAATCTCTGACCCTGCTTTATTGAAAATGCTGCATATCTGCAAGTTAAATGGCACAAGGGTTACTCACTGTAAAGAACTTAACTTGGTATGTGACATTAATAGAACCTACTGGAGGGACAAATTTGTCTCCCAGAGGTTAGTACACCTCTGGAACAGACTCCCACTTCATGTCAAACAGAGCACCTCATTGGCCCTCTCCAAATACAATCAGGATAATTGGATGGGTAACTGTAAATTCTCCCTGGGGATTCCACTTGTGTCTCTCTTGGACAGGGGCAATAAGTGCTGATCATGGAAACAAGGGTCATTTGGCTAGGCATGTAAGGGCCCTAAGGCTATTAGCCTAGTAACTTTCTATGATCCTATGAATTTGGCATACGCTGCTATGCTGTCTGGTTTAGGAAGGGCATTGAATTTTGACAGACTATCACTTAATAGAAGGTAATTTGCCTTGGAATAGTTCCTAACTGTTACTGCTTTTAATGGAATTATGGAGCTAATTTTGATTTCAAAAAAGACAGCTTTATGATCAGACCTCACTAGGAAGGACAAAACACTGGGGAGGGGTGCAGCATTCTCCCATATTTGTGAGCACAAGGCTCAGTATGTTGGAGCCCGTATTGGATGTATTCACTATTTTGTGAAGGTTGTTTGTATTTACAAAGGCCAGGAATCTCTGTGTCTGTAGATATGAGGCAGTGCTGGATTCCCAGTCTATAGAGGGGTAATCAAATTCTCACATGTTATAGTGTTGGGTTGAATGCCCAAATGTCTCCAGCAGGTCCAAGTATACATTGTGAGCTTCCTGTGGCATGAAGGGTTTTACACATGTCTTTCAAACTCCCACCCAACTGCGGGGAGGACATGCAGACTCCACACAGAAGGCACTCCCTGCACTCCAGCCGAGAATCGAACAGGAGAACCTCTTGCTGTGAGGCAACAATGCTACCAGTGCACCATCGCGGATCTCATGATCATGAATAACATTACTTAAAATAAAATACAAAGTACAAATAATAGTCTGCATTTCAATAAAAGTAAGTTGTAGAACATGAAAAGAAAGCTTGTATATGGAAGTCAGCAAGATAGCACAGGTGTAACTGGTCAGTTGTCAGTTCTGTCTTCAGCTCCACTCTGTAATATTGTATTTTTACATTTCTTGTTATTTAGACATATAAACTGGAGTAACTTGGTTTCAGGAATGCAGTCTAAGTAGTTGTACTAGTTTCAGTGATAGTTATCTGTTTCATTTTGCCTTTTTAATGACAGTAGTAATCCTACAGCTTGGGACTTTGGCCTGTCACCGATACTGTCTACATATGGCAGCTTAGGGCAACACTCTTACCTATAGCAAAGAAACAAACTGGTGTTAGACATGACATATTGCTTTTGGTTGGAATGCTACATCTGTTTTTAGAATTTTGCCACCATATATATGTTGAAGGGCAAGAAGATAATCACGTTTTGTTTAGTTGATAAAGTGTTTTCAACTGGAAGTTTATTTCCTGCAGGTAGAAAACATTTAGAATTCTACAAGGCAATTATGGTAACTTTGTAAGTATTGCATTGATTCTAACTTGGCAATCCACTTTTACTGATGCATTCTGTATAGTATACATGCAATTTGTCTCAGGTCATGGAACATTTTTGTCCATGCTTAACAGAAGCTCCAAATATGCCATTTTGATCAGTTGATGAAGCTTCATCAAGGGGGTTTATTTCGTTATGATGAGTGCCTGGGAGGACATCTTGAGCGAGACAATTTACAGACGATCTTCAGTCCATTTCTACAATATAACTGTTGAGTATTTGAAATATGAGTATTTGTAGTTATTTGATAGTCTGTGAAAATATAGGGGCCTAATAATGTAAACTGAAGCATTATTTTTACTACAAAGAGACACTGGGAAATGGCAAAGTAAGTTATATTGTACCTACCTGTATTACTTATTACTCAGCTGAAAAATCTGCAATTATTTTTGCAACTTAAACCTATAATATCCAGTTCTGAACCAGATTCTCTGTTCTTTTTGCTGGCAACTAAATTTACAAGCACATTGTTTACTCTGTGTTTGGGGCCTTAACATTGATAATCATAGTGGTGGTTATGCATTCAAATGATAGGACATGCAGTGGGTTCAGCTACTACACTGCCTTTTCATAACTCCTATAACTCCTTTTGCAGTAATTTGGCTTTCAATGGCTTACACTACATCTAATCTTGACAAAAGTAAACCTAATGTAGCTTCTCATTCACCATTATTTTCCCGAATACGGAAAAATAATAAAAATTATATCTACTCAGGATATTGGCAAGACTACCAGATTATCTCTACATATGGAAAGGGACAACAATATACTAAATGTTATGAAATGTTCTAACTTTATCCATAATAATATATCCAGTCAAAGTTATATCAGTTTACCAGCTTATAATTTAGAGGACTTAACTGCTGGGGTTACAAATAATTTTATTGCAGGCAAGATTGCTGAGTAGTTAAGGCAATGGACTGCTAATCTATGGTGTTCTGCATGTGTGAGTTCAAATTTTTGGGGCTGGAAGTTGTCTGAATGGTTAAAGTGTTAACTTCAGAGACACAAGGCACAGGGTTTTATTTGCACCTCTGAATTTGGTTATGCTTAAAATGTGTCTCAAGGGCAGCTAGCCTAGTACTTACCTATGACCCTATTAACCTATGTTTTCAAAAAAGAGCTAAATATATAATATAAATATACTAAGTGTTATGAATTGCTTTAACTTTATCCATAATAATATGTCCAGTCAAAGGTACTAAAGTTTATCAGCATATAATTTAGAGAACTTAAGTGCTAAGCTTACAGATAATTTTATTGCTGTCAAGATGGCGGAGTGGTTAAGGCAATGGACTACTAATCCATGGAGCTCTTAATGCATGGGTTCAAATTTTGGGGACTGGAGGTTGGTACAATGGTTAAAATGTTAACCTCATAAACATAATGTACAGGATTTTATTCTTACCTCTAAATTGGCTAGGCTTACAATGACCAACAAGGACAGCTAGCTTAAAATTAACTAGGAACCTAAGTTTTAGAAAATCAGCTAGATCCTTTAACCTTTTTCATTTGTAACTTACAAAATTGTACTAAGTCCATGAAGAGTAAGTTATG
Source organism: Protopterus annectens (assembly GCF_019279795.1). Taxonomy (NCBI): domain Eukaryota; kingdom Metazoa; phylum Chordata; order Ceratodontiformes; family Protopteridae; genus Protopterus; species Protopterus annectens. The sequence goes on along the minus strand of NC_056741.1, from coordinate 1,704,205,096 downwards.
TGGCCTGGAAAAGAATATCACAATAAAGTACTATTATAATGCAATGTCCAATGTAGTGAATCAATTAGATTCTTCCACCAAGGCAATGAAAGACACTGTATTATCTCTTGAGAACAGGTCAAAAAGGAACAATGTCATAGTTGAGTGGGAGAGGAATATAAATCAAACAAAAACTTGGAGAAGTTGATTTAAGAACTTTTTCCACAGACTGCTGGTCCTTCTGAAGCTTTATCCATTTAAGTGAACCACAGAATCCAGAGGCATGTGACTCCCCAAAAAAATGTGCAAAAGTGTTAAGTTATACACTCAACTGACATATTTCATGTGCTAATATCAGCAACAAAGCAAAAATCAATCTTCTGAAAAGGCTTTAGTATAAAAATAATTGCTGACTTGCTTGAAGAAATTAGATTAGAAAGGTTTAACATGACATCAGGCACTCAATAATTGACTCAACATGGCCTTAAGTTCAAATGTTGTACTCTCAACTCTGTTGTTTTCGTGGAATGATGCAGACTATAAGGCAAATAACATTTTTTCCTGGCTGAAGTGTTCATGTTGCCCTGCCAATTTCAAAACTCTGCATTATGTTTGGGTGTATTAAACTACTGGGAATTACCAATCACTTGTTCTGTTCTATGTTCTCCTTTTGAGGTTGGTCTGAAGTTGCTACAGCCAGAACCTTTATCACTTTGCTGATTTAGTTTAATTCTCAGCTTTGCTTGCTTTTCTAAGTCTGTATGTTTAACTGTGTGCAATGACATGATGATGAGTGTTTAACTAGATAGATGGAACCAGTGATTGAACATATATTTTATAACTGGAATAGATATAATTATATTATATCTGTTTCTCTACCCTGGTATTGCAGGCCTGAGATCACTCCCTCACCCAAGCAATCCTACTTCCTTGGACAATTAATCACTTATACTTTCTTGGGTCAGTATTTTCACCTTAGCTCTTGTGGACTAAATTAACAATCATTAATATTAATGCTACCATCATGGCAACTGGTTATTTTAAGTCTGCAGTGGATGTTTTGGGTATATTTTATAGGTTTACCTTTAAAACCGTGAATCATAATGGTTCGAGTGCTCATATGAGCGACTTGAAACCAAGAAAATGTAAACATTGACAGTCCTTAATGTTTGAAAAACAGCAAATCAAAAAGAGAGTCGCTGTTTTTCGAACATTAATAACCAACAACAAAAAAACCCAAAGTGTAAAGCAGGGGGGCAAGCCACCCTGCACCCCACCATGTGGGGGCTGCGCCCTACACACCCCCTACTTTATTATTCTAACTCCGAGATTGCACTACAGTGGGGAAAGGAACCATTTCCTGATCTCCACTATAGTGCAATCCGCCTCGGAATGTCGAATGTGCAGTGAGCGAATCTCACTGTGCATTCGCTCATTGCACATTTGAACCTTTTCCCGTTCGGCGTTTGCAATTCTTGCAGACTGCTTTTCACACAATTGCAATATGCACATCTAAAGGTAAACCTATCTTATATACCAGTATGTTTGCTTTATTCATTAAGTGGGACTTCAGGTGTCATGCCTTGGGTATCTATAGCACTAAGAACGTATTGTCTTAACATAGGTAGGTACTAAGCTATCAGCTCTAAGGCCTATGTAAGCCTAAGTAACAAGGTTCCCTGGCTTTCACCACCCATGGATGCTATTTACCTGCACCCCTGTTTAGTAGGGCCACCAATGTGATTCTCGGGGTGAATTTCCTATTACCCATCCACTCATCAAGATATTTCTTGAAGAGTGCTAGTGACAAACTCTGCTTGACATAGATAGGTAGTTTGTTCCAGAGGATGGGAAGTCTCTGGGACAGGAATCTATCCCTCCAGCATGTTCTGTTAATTGTGGTGACAAGGTTTAGGTCTCTAGAGCTTGTGGCTCTGAGGGATTGGGATTTCTTCAGGTGTAGCATGTCCAGCAGCTCAGGGTTTGACATAGCTTTGTATGTTAGGCAGAGATCATCTCGGAGTAGGCAATATACTATGGATTAAAGCCGGAGCTTTTTGAGGCAGTCAGCATAGGGTAACTGTTTGAGTTGTTTGTGAATTATTTTTGTGGCCTTTTTAGCTGCTGCAGATGCCTTGTAAGGTACATTCCAAATAGGGTGTTGTACCCTATAATAGGCCTGATGAGAGCCGAGTAGAGGGGGACAATGACTTATTTTTTCCTGGATGAGAACCCTTTCATGATGAGGTGTGCTACATAGAAAGATTTCCTGACTACTGTGGAGATGTGATTATCAAAGGAGAGGCTACTGTCCACTAGAGTTCCGAGGTCTGTTATCACACCGTCGGTGTTAGGTGGGCTTCCTCCTATGTGGTAGTCCATGGGTACAGGGTTTTTACCAAAGGGAATGACAATGCATTTTTTGGCATTGAGCTTGAGGCCATGGCTGTGACACCAGGCATCAGTCTTGGCGAGACCCTTTTGCAGGATGTCCACATCGTTTGGGGACACCACTGTGGCACCCAAATGACGTGGACATCCTGCAAAAGGCCCTCGCATATTTTTCTAATTCAGATGCATGCTTCATATATAGCATAATACTTGAGTCACTTTGTCTATTAAGCCCTAGAGCTACCCACCTTCAACTTCTATGTCTATTGAAGAGCCTTTTAGTTAGTATAGATGTGATATTTGTGTGCCACCTATGTAGAAGTCACTGTAAATCTTGGGATTTTAGTCAGTGTACTGTGAGTGTTTTGAAGGCTTTGAGTATTATGTTTTGAGTGTAGTATCAGGGTAATATAGAAAGTTAATTTTAATGCATGATATTGGCCTTCTCTATTCTGTAGCAAGCCTGTATTGTTTAATGCAATTCATGTTAACACTTAAAATGCCTCTATTTCTGATTGGTTGACATTGTTGGCTTGATTCAGTAGAAATCAAACATTTCAGTGGAACTGGAATAGAAAAAAGGTTTGTTTATTGGATCTAGCTTTGGTCTTTGGAATGTTTATGTGGGTGGACTTGGACACATTACAGAGCATGGTTATCAATTTTAGCTTCATTGTATGAACTTTAGAAACAGAGAGGGACTGACTCTACTTCAAATGCATGAGAACAAATGTGAAAGGAAGGAACCAGAGGTTATGAATATAACTCAAATTATGATGATAAAATAGTTGTTAAACAGATACATTTTGTTGCATATTGTCGCCTTTGTGTAATGCTTATGACTGGTCATCTTAGGATACTAAATGCAAACCAAGATTACTCATCTTAGCTAAACAACAAAGCAGTGGTATATCAGATTTGGGTAAAATTGACAATTCCTTCTAACCAGCTGAATAACACTGTGCATACCTTAGCTGGAGATTTTTGTAATGCTGGAAGGAGACTGATTGTGTCAGCATCGGGGTTATTTGGTTTTCAGCTTGTTCCACTGAGCGGACATAGAATTATGTCCTGAGGCATGGAGAGTAGCCTTACAAATGTTTGTTTTTATCATTGCCCTGTTGAAGTATGTTATGCATACCTCTTTGGGGTTGAGGCACGATATTTGTATATCATGGGTGAGTATTTACATTTGACAAAACCTAATATAAGTACATTTGGGCCATGGAGAAGGAGAGTCAAGTGGGCAGTGCACTATTCATTTTATTAGCAGCAGCTTTGGATCAGATGCAATTGAATGTACTGCTTTTTTATGGAATGTACATGGTGTGCAAATGATCACAGTAAAAAAGTTATTTTGTCATCTGCTACATAATGTGAACATTGATTTATACTTTATTCGGAAGACATACATATGTCACTCACAGTATAATTCTTTAAAGAGGAAATGAGTACCCCATATATTTGCATAAGACAATTCCACTAATAACTCTGGTATTGCTATCTTGATAAAGAAGAAATTTCCCATTTCAAGTAGTGCAGCAAAGAAAGCTTGCAAGGTCATTTTGTTAAAGCCAAAAGTAATACTTTGCTGCCATTTAACCCCATGATTCTATCATTTATATATATGTGCTATTTTGGGGCAGATCTAACTTTTTGAAATAACTCTCCTACATTATTTACTTATTTAATAATAAAGATATTTTGCTAGGAGATGATTGCAACCTTACCTTTTCATCACACTTGAATAAACTGCGGGCTGTATCTGTACATAAATGATTTTATAAATGCTCATAATTTTTTGACCCATATCATGCTTTGTATCCTTTAGGAAGGTGCTACATCAAGCCTTGTATCCTTATGGAAAGTGTTATTCCTCTTTTTCAGCTGCTCACAAATCCTTGTCAAGATAGATTTTTTAAACAGCACAAATGCCTCCACCACAGTGAAACAAACAAAACAATAAAAAACACTGTGTTGGGAAACAGTGTGGACACTTTAAAACAAAAAAGTTTTGCTCATGTACTTGTTTATATCTGTTAGGGCATAAATTGACCCTTGAACCTTGTTGGTTAATCTAAAAATGTACTGTCTTAAAGGTGTCAATTCAAAATAAAACACATTGAAAGTACTATACACAATAAACACATGCTTGTCTCAACCATTGCTTTTTAAATGTGTAAGTACTAAAAAATAAAAGATGCACTTAATTCACTTACACATCATGATAAAGTTTTCTTTGCAACACTACTTTGTAATTTGCATTGCTATTCACACCAGGCTTATTATAAGCACTGAATACCAGTTGCCATTTAAATTCTGTAAAATCTAGTTCCCCTTCTCAGTCTCTATTAAATTCACTTTGTACATGATTTATCACAGTGGAATAATTTTATTGAAATGCATTATGGTCAGTGCATTATCAAATTCTTAATTTTGATGGCATAAGAGTGTTGGTTTATTCTTTTTCTTAATTCCCTATTTGTTTTTCCTATATAGAATGCATTTGCATCATAAACACTTTGCCAAGTACACTACAAAGGTAGATCCACAACTAAATAAACCTGGTACTTGTCATATCTTATTATTCCCAAAAACCTCAAAATATGGTTCCTCTGCCTTGCACCTGCACTGTGAACAATTCTGACTTTTAAAAGTACTTACCTTGTTAGTACAGGTCCTGTTGTTAGCACTCTCCAATAACTTCTTAAAGTTATTGGCTGTCTTATTTATAAAAACAGGGGCTGCTCCCACCACTTGTAAGATATCACTGTTACCCTCCAAAATTCTCTAGTTGTTTGTAATAATTTCCTTAACAGCATCACTGTCTATAGTGTAAACTAAGGCCATAGACAGGGACCAATCTTATTTTTATATTGCCTGCTGTTTTCATGTTGTCATTCACAGTGACCTCATCCTGCATAATTCTTTTAATAACAGTTAATGGATTTTTTAAATTTATTTTATTTAACATTTGTTAACCGGGAAAGTCCGACTTGGAACGAGCCAATTTTCAGCAGAGGCCTGGGAAGAAACACTCCAGATGCATGTCCTTGTAATGTGCGAGGGAAACGGAGCACCCGGAAGAAACCCACACAATTGCAAGGAGGACATGCAGACTCCGCACTGAAGGCACCCCAGCCGAGAATCAAGCCGGAGAACTTCTTGAGGTGAGATGACAATGCCACCACTGCGCCGTGATGGCTAACCCCTATGTTTAATTCTTATTATGTAATTCCACTAATAGACTGTCTAAAATAGTGACATCGGTGGTTAATCTCTTTACTCAAACCATTTGTCCCCTAACATTGTTATGCATGGCATAGATAGGATGCATACTTGAATAATGCAATAAAGCGTTACTAGCTACATTTTTATAACTAATAACAGACCTCCAAATCCAAGAAACAAATACTGGAATTACTGTATATGTGGAAAAACTTTAAAAAAGTAGTATTGTTGTTCATATCTGTCAAAAACATATTAAGCTCAACCACTCCTCCCTTCCATACAAAAAAAAAAAAAAATTATCAATAAATGATAGTACAGGAAGACTTTTCTTTTTCCCTCTAACTTGGAAAAAATGTAAATTTCCCAAACTGCCATAACTAAATTTGCATAATTGGCAACCATTCTTGCTTCCATAACCACCCCTCTTTTCTGAAGGAAAAGGTCTCCCTCAAAGCAAAAATAATTTTTACTTAAAACTTGTTCTATACATTCAATCAAAAACCTATACTCTCATAATTCATATTCTCTGCTCTTAGTCAACATATGACTAACTCCCTCTAAACTCACATAATGTGGAATAAAGGTGTACAGAGACTTCACATTCACTGTTACTAATAGGTTGTCATAACCAACTTCTTTGTTATTAACTTTAGTAACAAAATCAAATGAATCCTTAATATGATAATCTAATTGTTGGACCAGTTTCAACATTGCTCTATCAGTAAAATTAGAAATTGCTTCTAACCTGGAGGCAGGTGCAGACACAATGGGCCTAATAAGGGGGACTAACTTCATCCTTATGTATTTTGGTTACTCCAAATAAATAACTTATTTTTGGTTCAGGGGTATGAAAAAAAAAACAAACGTCTGAAAAAACACCTTCTAATAGACATTCCTTTAACCATGCATCAGTATATCTATATGCTTTTAATATGTCACTTTTGTTGACCTTTTTATAGAAAACATCATCCTTTACCAAAATTCGCATATTCTCTACGTAATTACTTTTATTAACCACAACCAAAGTTCCCCCCTTATTTGCCTTCATAATTCGTATAGAAGTGTCATTCTTAATCGACTGAAAACATTGTCTCTCATAGTCTGTTAAGATGTGAAATCTGTTTCTTTTTCACACATTTCTTCAAAGGCCTTTACTGATGGATGTAATGGGGGATTAAACAAACTAGAAACAACAAAGTCACCTTTAGCTGCTATTTCATTGTCCCCAGAAATAATCCTAACATTTAATTTCCTCGTGTATCCCTTCAAATCTATTAATGTTTGAACCAAATTGGATCTGTGTGAAGGGATGAAGGAAAAACCTTTTTTTAATACCTTCATTTCCCCTTCTGAAAAGTTCCTGTCAGATAAATTGTATATCTTAAAGTCTAAAGCCATTACCTTAGTGCTGTTACTGGTACATTCCCCTTCTTTCTCTGAAATAGTGGATATGGGTTCCTGCCCCCCCCCCGACGTACTGGCTACCTCCGACCAAGTGTTCGTAGATTGTTGGGTGACTTCCACTACTGCTGCTGACTGGTTTGTTACCATTGTCAACCTCTGTGAAAGATGGTTCTCTGTTCCTTTCTTCATCTCCAATCTCTTTGATCGGCATGGAGACAAAAAAATTTTGCTACTACTAGATTTATTGGCATTATATTTACTTGTTTCACAGACCAATGATTTTCTTGATACTCTCTTTCATCCATGTTGAAGCATTCTCGTGTGATGGTGTTCCCTTCAGTATTGTTTGTTAAGGTGGTCTGCTCGTTCTCTTCGCAATAAACTCGATCTTGCTCCATCTTCTTTTCCTTCCATTTTTTTAGTTCTCTATTTAATTTGTCAACTGTGACATTCATTTTAGTCAAAGCTTGATTAATTTCTATTGCAGTGGCAACCAAAGTCAATTTGTCCATGAGACCGTCAATCCATTTATGTAGTTTAGCCTCCTCCTGAATTTGATGCTCCCTTAAAAGTCTGAGGAATGCTAAACCTGTAGTCTCACATATATCTTTCCACTTGTTGAAAAAGGAATTGCAGTAACAGCCACTGGGTTTGTTTAAAACCTTCAAATCTTCAGGGATGTTCTTTACTTCAAAACAGTAATTAAAAAAGCGATGTCCCATTGAACTCTTTTGTGTTTCAACAAAGTTGTCTCCAAGTCCCTAAAAAGCCAATTCGTGTTCAAAATGACTCTCAGAACCACGGGAGGTAACAGCAAACTGTCCATGACACCACTAAACTCAAATACAAGGACAGTCATCATCTCCATAATCATTTCATTCCACTTAAAACTTGTGTTAAAGCTCCCTTCTACTGTATCCTTAACTCTGTTACTAACAGTTTCTTGGGATTCCATAGGATTGTGATGTATATTTAAATCCTGTAAACTGTCCACAACAGTGATATTCTCACAATACATGATGGTTGTAAAACAACGTTCAAAACCAAAATATCAAACAAGCCAAATGCCTCCAACACAGTGAAACAAACAAAATAAAAAAAAAAAACTGTGTTAGGAAACACTGCGGGTCTACTTTATTCCCTCGAAGTCTAAAAAACCCGAATGCATAAATCCCGAACTGCGAAAAGCGCAAACATACTAAAGTGCGAAATTTAAAACCTCGAACCATCATAGTCGGCCAACCCACCACCCGCAACACACTACCTACCCAAACACAATAAAAACAACACATACATACATCAAACCCCTACTTGTAACCCTACATTAAAGCACCAACACCCTACTACTAACCCTACACTAAACCCCACATACATAACTAACTATGCACTCTCCTTAACCCCTCCCTAACCGTAAGGTCCATAACTACCACACACATTCCCTAAGGAGCTATACGTAAACAAACTGCATATTCCACACACATACAGTTAACAAAACCTAACACTAAACCTCACATACATAACCTACACAAAATCTTACATACATTACCTACCTATGCACTTACCTTAACCCCACCCTAACCCTAAGGTCCGTAACTGTCGCACACTTACCTTACGGAGCTGTACCGCAGATGGGCCAACTATGAGAAATCGACCTTTCAACTGTCGCGCTTTAGTATGTTCGTGCTTTTCGTGGTTTGGGATTTACGTGTCGGGCTTTATGCGTTCGGGTATTTTAGACTTCGAGGGAATAAAGTAGACCCAACACTGCGGACACTGTTTAAAACAAAAAATAAATTTAATACCAATACTGTTTAAGTGCTTTTGACCTTAAAAATAGGTCTTTATCAGAATAAAACCATTTGCACATGCCCGTGTTTATATCTTTTAGGACATAAATTGACCAACCAATCAGCTGTTGAACTTTGTTGGATAATCTAAAAATGCTTGTAAAAAAGTCTCTACGGCAGACTTTTTCAAACAGCACAAATACCAAAAAAGAAAAAAGTAGTGGGAGAATTCAATGCACGATTTCACTTGTAATTCCAATTGTCCCAATCATTGTTTTTTAAATGTGTAAGCACTAAAAAATAAAAGATGTACTTAATTCACTTACAGTTATCATAATAAAGTTTACTTTTAAACACTACTTTGAAATTTGAATTGCTATTCAAACCAGGCTTATTATAAGCCCTGAATACCAATTGCCATTTAAATTCCCTAAAATCTAGTTCCCCTTCTCTGTCTCCATTAAATTCACTTTGTACACGATTTATCACAGTGAAATACATTTTTTTAAAATTGTCACATATTACTGCATGCTTGGCCAATGCATTATCAAAATTCTTACCGTTGATGGCATAAGAGTGTTTGTGCATTCTTTTTCTTAATTGCCTATTTGTTTTTCCTATATAGAATGCAATGCATAATGAGCACTTTGCCAAGTAAAGTACAAAGGTAGACCCACAACTAAAAGAACCTCATACTTGCCATATCGTATTATTCCCAAAAACCTCAAAATATGGTCCCTCTGCAATGTACCTACACTGTGAACAATTTGACATTTGAAAGTACCTGCCTTGTTAGTAGTACAGGTCCTGTTGTTAGCACTCTCCAAGATATGACTTCAAATACTCTTTTTAAGGTATTACCAGGATGTGGTTTGCCTAGATAGTACATTGATGCAAATACATTTCTGTAGAATTTAGCATTTGCTTGTCTGTTTATTAAATTTGAGCTATCAAATTCAATTAGAGCCTTAACTGGTAAAGATAAAGGTGCCATCTGTCAGCCTAACTCTACAGTATTTATTTGGAATCATTATTCATGAGATTTACCGCTAATCATTAGATGAAATGTGTAAGGTTTGGTTACTGTGTGATAAACATCATTTAATTTGTGAATATTTTATTACACTTTTATGAGCCTAACAATGCTACTGCAAAAGTACTTGAAATAATAATAACAGGCTGTAACTAAGCCTCCTGTTTATCTAGAAAAGCCCAATCTTTTTCTTTTCAGCAATTCAATTACCAAATTAATCCATCATTGTATTTTCCTTTAATATTTCAGTAAATAATATAAAGTAGCTCAGCATCCAGTATAAGCAATACACTCAGTTCATCTCCTTCAGTCTTGACTTAACTACGTACAAAGTTAAAATAGATTTGGATAGCTGAAGTAAATTCAATTTGGCTTGTTAGCAACAGCTTCTACTATTAAGATTAACATTTTCCCAAAGTTCTTCTATCCCTGCAATAAAATGATTTCACAAATTCCTCACAAATAATTCAAGTTACTATATAAAATAGTTCTTTTGGCAAGATAAAAATATGAAAGTTTGTTTTGTGAATGTGTCATAACCCAAAGGGAGTATGTGAACTCAAACAGGGTCAGGCACCTAGCCAGTGTGACATTTCCCTGTGGTACATTTGGTTGGGGACACATGACTCAAATGACATTCAGCTGCAGAGAAATATGGCTGTTGTGAATAGCCTGTGGGCAAACAGAAGAATGTGATGCCATGTCCACAATTTCAATAACCAAATGTTTGTTTGTGTCTTTCGGCTTTTTCCCGGTTAGGGGTCGCCATAGCGGAACTCCAGTCCGCTAATGATTAGTAGTGGATTTTTACGTACCGAGTTACCAGCCCTGATGCACAACCTTCAACAAAGGCACACCCCATTCATGTATGCCTCCACACAAAAGACGCTCTAGCTGAGAATTGAACGGGACAACGTCTTGCTATGAGGTAACAACGCTACCACAGCACCACCACCGCAGTCCTTCAATAACCAAATGTACAGGGGGAAAATAATGTCCATGGTCCACAAAGTAACATGAGACAGCAGGCAGTGTGGCAAATGGGCATGTCAGTGGCAGTAAAAATGCATTGCACAATTGGCAGCACCTTTATAAGTGGTGTGTGTAAACCATTATCCCTTTCACAGTATCTAGAGAACATTACTTAAAATGCATACTGGAGCTTAAATATAACTACAGTAGCATGCTGGATATTCTCCATGTTGTGACAAACTTCTACATGTTGTAGTTACAAAAGCATGCACTGTACATTGAGCGCAACACTCATTAGTTCTTCTAGTGCCATACACTTTTTTACTAAAGCTGTGGGCAAGGCAGTGTGTGCTTCTCTTTGCCTACAGGGAATTCACAAAAAGCCATATTTCTCTGTAGCTAAATGTCATTTCAGCCATGTATCCCCAACCAAATGCACCACAGAGAAATGTCTTGCTGCCTAGGCACCTGAACCCCATACAAACATTAGTGCACACGCACATGCATAATATAAAACTACAGGCAGTTTGGAGGATCACCAAGTTACTTATTGCACTTCTTTGTGATATGTAAGGAAAGGGGATACCTGTTGAAAACCAGTACACACTCAAGGATGATGCACAGATTCCACATGGAAAGCACTCCAGCCAGAAAACTAACTGGAGAAGCAAACACTTGAACAGCAATGTCACATTAACCACTGTGCCACTCCACAAGCACTGAAAAATACAAAGTTTGTGTCAGTCATAAAAGCATAATGAAGCTGTTAAATGTGAATTTCATTGAGACAGTGAATTCCTACAAAGAGTGAGTTATGGTTTTGTAATGATGTTCCTCAGAAGCTTATGGATATTTAGCTTCATATGTGATTGCTAGGCTAAGACACTTTTTATGCCTAGCCATGATTTCCCCTTTGTAGATCACAGGATAAGTTACCCAGGGGCATATAGGCAGTGTTCAGGTGGCAGAGCATTTATAAGCTGCTTCTGTCCAAAGGGATGCATGCACCATTCCAGGAGTAAATTTCCAATTCCATATCCATTGGTCCAGGTTGCATTTGAATAGGGTCAGGGAAAACTCTCCTTCACATGGATGGGGAGCTTGTTCCATTGGAGAGTTAGTCTCTGAGACACATACCTGTCTCTCCAACATGCTCTACTTAGATTGCAAATGAGGTTTAGATCCTTCAGTTGGGTATTTCTAATGCTGAAATGATACACTGATGCATGAAGGTCACTGCAAATACTCGCTGCCATTTATTTTATAAAACAAATAAATGCTTTTTGTCATGACTATCATAAAAACTACAAACACATGAAATCTAGGGAAGAATCACATGGCTTTCTGAAGTTCATTTCTTAAAGTGACACTGTAATATTATGTTAAAAATCTTTCATAAGATAGATGAAACTTCATTGAGCCCTGGGGTACTGCCAGCATTAAGCTGTAACTGTCAGTACAGCTCTTTCTTTTCTAATAGGAGACCCCATGCCCCCCCCCCCTTGGATTCACATTTAATTGTTCTAGCATGACAAACTTAAACTCATGATCTGGTCAGTCAAAAATATGTTTAGATAAGGCATTTTCGTCACTTTTCTTTCTAATCTCATAAAAGTGTTCATATAGTCTTTCTTTTAACATGCACTCAGTTTTGTCTACATAGAATCCACAGCAGCACTGGCATAGGGCTAAATAAACACCTTTAGTTAAACAATTGTATCTTCCTTTCACTTTGAACCATTGATTTTTTACTATGAAATGATCACAGCAAAGTATATTCTTGCAGTAATTACAGCTACCACATTTATAAAAAGCCTGTAGTTATATTAATTCTAAGAATTGTTTTCAGCACCCCATAACCAGGATAACATTTTATCTTAGGACATATGCAGATTGTTCCACAAGGAATGTGATATATTTTGCTGAATGTAACTCATGCAGCAGTTTTTATGTTGGCAAGACAAACAGACCACTCAAAGATCGGATCTTGCAACATCTCCGTGATATTAGGCTTTGTAATAGAGCCAATGCTTTATTTCAGCATATTTCAATTCATGCTGGACATAGTTTTTGCTTTATTGTCTTGGAAATTGTTCCTGAAAATGTAAGATTTGGGGATCTGACAAACAAAAATTAGTCTATTAAAGCACGTTGGATAGTGGATTTGCAGACAGATAAACTGCCTGGATTAAATGACAAGGTGCCTTTAAAACCCCTGTTAGAAGGGAGGAAATTAAGGAGATAATTTTACTGGCTGAAACAATACTAGGATCTTTTAAAAATGAAGATGTGGTTTATTAAGATCTGATGAAGGCAAACTCTGAAAGCGTTTAACTCCTGTTGTTTTATTTTATTATTTACATTCTAATGCTGTGATTACATTTTTTTTACTTATTTTATTCTTACTGCAGAATCTCCTCACTGTGGTATCAGCTCAACTTGTGAGTTTGCACATTTATACATTCCATAAGTAACATCATCTCTCATTCCTTTTCTGGGATTCAAGTGTTCTTGAAGGTTGATACTTTTCTATGTAAAAGTGGCCTATCACCCATTTTTTCTTTTATGGCTAAACTGTCATTCATTATGGACCAGTTTTTGTTTAAAATCCACTGAATTTGCTTGTGGTCCAAAGAAAAAGTTATAACAAAACTGCATTTTTAGGCAGGCTTAGACCCAGCTACTAAGGACCCAGAAATCAATACATGTAATAGCATAATTTGTATATTAGCTTTGTCTCCCTTTAAAATGGGAGTATAAACATTATTTTTCCTTTTATTAATGACTTCATACAAAGAATTATCAATAAAGGCTTCAGGTTACCCTCTCTTAAGGAACATACTCTTATGTTTTTCACATTCTTCTATGAAGTTATTAAACAGTGTCACCATCTGTGCTGCACACACAAATTGCCCCATTACTACTGCCTTCCTTTGCTTGGTGGGGTGTGAACTATGGGTTAAAAAACTGGCAAAGGCTGATTATTTTATGAACCTATGTCAAACAGAGCTCCTCATTAGCAACTTCAAGAAAAATCTTGATGATTGGATGGGAAATAGGAAATTCACCGCAAGCAGAGGCACAGGAAAATAATTTTCTTGGGTGGCGAAAGCCAGGGTACCTTTTTGGCTAGGCTTATATAGGCCCTAGGGCCAATAGCCTTGTACCTACCTATGAACTAATGAAATGCAGAAAAGAATAAGAACAGGTGGGTTTTGTGAATATTCTAGAAATAATTTTTCTGTTGATGTTATCTTTTATCAGCATGATGTTTAGGTAAGAAATACTGTTCTCTCCTACGTCATGAGTAAATTTTAAAAAAATGGTGGTGCTATTAATGTAATCTAGGAAAACAGGAATCTTATTAATTCATCCTTCAATGCTATAAAGATGTCATCCAGGTACCTCGTGTAGAGGTACCATGAATTTTTGAATTCACTGTTTAGGACAAATCTCCTTTCCCACTCCACCACCAGTACATTAGCATATAAAGACTCACAAGCAGATTCCATAGCCACACTGTTTAGAACAAAATGTTGATTTTCAAGATAGATATAATTATTATGTAGCACCAAAGCAAACAGTAAATAAACAAAATCTATCTCGAGAGAGATCAGCATTGTTGCTAAGAAATTCCATGAACCATTGCACCCCTGTGAATTGCAGAATTGCTGTAAACAGGTCCTTGACATCAATAGTCATCAAAAATAATAACCAACTAAATAAATAAAATTGCTGTAAACAGGTCCTTGATATCAACAGTCATCAAAAATAGAGCATCATCAAAAATCAAGTTATTGCATTTTTTGAGAAAGTCCCAAGAGTCTTTACACAAGTGTGCAACCTTCTGTACTGCTCCTTTTAAATGGTGCTCCAGATATTTGGCCATAGGGGAAGCAATGGAATGCCTGGCATCCACAATGGGTTGCATTGGTTAATTTTGTCTGTCCTTATGTATTTTAGGTACCCACAAATATAGTTGGTACCATGTGGTCTCTCATATTTAGATCATTAAATTTGTCAAGATTAATTTGTTCTTGTATCAGCATGTCATGCACCACCATATGAATATTTCTGTATGCAATGGTTAGCTCAGTGTTTGAGACTTGGATGTAAGTGTCCACAAATAAGATGTTATGTGGTCTATCCACATAGTCCATGACAATACCCCCCCCAATCTGGTTTCATAATTCTGATTTCAGAAGATCTCAATGAATTCAATAAAACTATTTCCTCTTCTGTTAAATTGGAACCTTTTACCCCTGTGATGGATATAAAGGTAGATCTCAGGTCAAGTTCACACATTTTCTCAAATAGTTGTAAAACTGGATGCAGGGGTGGGTTGAAAATACAAAGCAATTTCAAACTTTGTCTCACTGGACCACTTTGCTCATACAAAATATTTTTCTTATGTACATTTTTAAATCAGTAATAGTTCTAACAATGGTGGCCCTTTTGCCCTTAAAAAGGTCAAACCTTTTGAAAACATGTCAGCATGCCCCTTATTGATATTATAGGAACTAAAATTAAATGTACAAAAGTCATCTGTTCTCTTGGTAACCACTTGACATATTCTGTGGTATCAGATTTGATTGTTTCATTGGTCACCACTTTGATGATTTCTTACTCTGTTCTGTTTTTCACCATTCCCCAGGATACAGTGGCAAGGATGCTATTCAGTCTGTTTGTGAATGAGGGAGCAGAACTTAGGCCTTATAAGGTGCCAAGCAGCATCACATGATCAAGCACAGCAAAGGCCTTGGTCAGATAAATTCTTTTCAACAGTTTGGGGAGTCTGATTCTTGGTCAGAGTCAACGCTGTGTCTATTTGGACTTCATTCATTAGTTTAAGAGTCAGGGTCAAAATAGTATCTATGTGGCATTCTCTTTATCCCTTGGTCTTTATTTCGCCAAGTTTTAGGGTTTATAATACCATGATGGGAATAGACCCTATACCTAAGTCAAAGTATAATTAAAGTTTGTGAAATTAGCATTGTTTCAATGTTTGATGTTATCCAAAAGAGCCCTTTGCAGCACCCGCTATGTACCCAGAACTGACAGATGCCCTCTGCAATTTATATTGAGTTTCATCTACTGGTAGCATATCTAAATATGACTATAAATTATTTTTTTATGAGACCCATTACTCTTAACTACTATTAGAACTGTCTGGATATCCTTCTTCCACATTGCCCTAATTTCTGCTGCAAATCCTGGCATTTTATGAGTTATCGCCTCTATGTACATAAGACACCATAATCAATGGGTGTAGCAGTTTCAACAGTCAATGATACTTTTGTCTTCTTTTCCTGAAATACTATGTCTGATTTTCTATTTTTGAACTGTTGGTAATGGGTGATCCCATGTGATATAAACTTCAGCATTTTCTATAATGCTTTATAACTCATGTTTCCAATGCTTCTCAGCTACGTTAATATTGTAATGTTGCACAATCCGCATTGCAACAGTCTTGCCATGTTATTATCGCTTTCAGTATACAAGCCATCTACCATTAGCATATCACACCCAGCAACAAGATGTACAATTGTTTTCAGTTCTGTATTACAGAACCTGCATTTGTCTGTTTTTCCCACATGTAAACCAAAGTGTACATAGTCTACTAGCTTGGGCTGCCAATATTAACCTTTCATCTTTTGATTTTAATTCACCTCTCCTTAACCATTTCTGTGTCAGATCCTGATTGATATAGGGTTGTACCAGGAGTTTTCTATACCTGCAACTATATTTATGCATTTTCCACATGTCTTGCCATCTCATCTGATCCTTCTCCTTATACTCTTTCTTTTAGTTTTTGGAACATCCACTTGCTCCCTGATTTTTATCTACTTCTGGTTTGATTTCTGTTCTAGCTGGACACATATATGCTTCTGCTAAACTAAGCAGGTAAGTCATCTTAGACTTGTTCTCATCATATTTTAAAATATTCATTATATTTGGATCTGGTGAGGTCAGCAGATATGTATAATTACAGATGTATACATGTAATCAGTTATGAGGATGTCTGTACTTCCTTCAAAATGATAAATATATAGTCTTGGTATACACTGATTGCTTATATCATTTGATAAACTTGAGGTATTTTTATTGTTTTTCCTGTCTAGCTGATACAATACTTTTTGGAGCCAATCACACCAAAACTGTAAGTCAGAACAAGAAACAGAATTGTTTTTTTTAGCTTGGACTTTGTTCAAAGGTGTTTGGACTGTTTTCAGTATTAATTTTAAATTAGTCTTCTAAAATATTCCTTACTGAGTTATGTTCACATTTTTTTCATGTTTTATTACCAATCCTTCATCACTTCCCAAATATATATAAACTCCTTCCTACCCAAGTTCCTTTAAATTACATTTCTGTCCAAGACTGACATTTTCTTGGTGTTGCAGCTTTTCTGCTTTAAGTGCTGATTTGGCACACATTGATCAAGACAAAATGACATTCTTATATAATCTGAGAAAGATTTAATCACTTGCAGTTGTGCTTTCAACTCCTCAGCTGATGAACTATACAGTTTGAAATCATCCACAAAAAGAAGATGAAAAGCCTTTATGCTTTGTTGTTTTCTAGGAACCAAATTGTAACCATGACCTAATCTGTTAAGTAATCCAAAATGAACCCTCAGATACCCAAGGTGTTCCAAAGTAAAAACATAAAATATGCAAAAAGGACCAGGAACACAACATCCACACTATAATAATTTATTAAAACACAGAAATAGCAGCAATAAAAAATGGCAAGTGCAAAGGTTTTGAGACTAGCTCTTTTTTAATTCCTGAACAATTATAGCTGCATAGTACACACACATATATAAAAATTAAGTAACAACTAATTTAAAAATATAATTAACTAGCCTATAGGAGATTCATGATAATTAAGCTCATTGAAAACTATAAAATGTATATTCCTATATAAGTATAAAAGTATATAAATATATATAAAGACAAGAATGCAAAAACAGAAAATAGTAAATAAATAATGAATACAGTCCAAGAACCTATAATTAATAGCCAAATACTCACACTCTAAATACCCATAAAATCAAACCCTGTATTCATATATTTTCATATACAATCATGTCTAACTTTCAAAACTGGCTTCATACTATGCTGACTATTTAAACCTGGCAATGCATCTGCTCTGAAATAATTTATCCATTTATATTCTAACATTTCTGTCTTTGTAACTAAACTACTCCCCTGTGGATCTAGATATACCTTCTTTAGAACACTGAGTTTAAACTTATGATCATTCCTTTTCACCAGGATGTGTTTAAATAAAGCATTAGTCTCAATGCCTCTTCTTATAGCTGAAATATGTGAACTAACATGTTCTTTTGATTTTTGTTTTGTATTTCCTATACAAAAATGCTCATAGGCTATACAATTAGCAAGATATATCATGTTTTCAATAAAACATGTAGCGTAAGTGTTGAACACAAATTCTTTCTTGGTGATTGAATGTAAAAAAGTAGGGTCATTATTAATGTGTGTACAAAACACACAGTTGTAACAGGATACTGTGCCTTTCTTTTTAAAATTACATGGTACGGAAATATTTTTATACAGATATTTATAACATAAAATTTGTTTTAAATTTTGTTCTCTCTTATACGTAAATCTAGGTATCTCACCTACAATATTCTTAATATCTAAATTAGATTGTAATATCAGCCAATTTGTTTTGTAATAATGCATTTAATCATATTTGTATGTCTGTTATATTTTGTAATATACCATAATTAGCTTTGTTGATATATATATTACTAACCTGAGTCATGTTTTCTCTTTTTCTCTGTACCATGAAAATAGGGCTTTCCTAGACCTTCACTTTCATTTATAACCATTTCTTTAGTAGTCTCTATTAATTTTTTATCATAACCTCTAATTTTGAATTTATCAGTCATACTAAGTATTGAACAAAAATCTTCCTCTTTTGTATTTAACCTGCTAGCTCTTAAAAATGACTATTTAGTAATTTTTTATAGCTATGCTGAGGATGCATACTCTTTGAGTGAATATAATGTGTAGCCTGCACATCTTTCCTATGTATTTTGGTCTCAAAATTATTTTCCTTGTACATAACACAGATGTCAAGAAAACTGATCTCTTAATTTGAATAATTCATATCAAAGGAAAGAAAATCAGTAGTATTATGTAAACAAGAGATAAAATTGCCCAACCAAAGCATAAATATATAATCAACAAAACCTTTTAAAGTACAATATATCCTTTACTCTAAATTCATTCACTTCATAATTATTAAATATATATTCCTCTTCCAATCTATTGAGCACCAGGTTAGTGTATGTATTTGCAGCTGGGGTGCCCCTAGCTACACCAAGTTGCTGATAGAATAATTCATTATTAAACAAAAACACATTATTATGTAATATCATTGCTACCATTGAGCATATCATCTCAATTTTATTTCCAGCAAAATCCATCTGCAAACAAAGGTATTCCCTTTTACATTGCACTCCATACTCATTCAGTATTACAGTGAATAATGATTTTATGTCCATAGTCACCAAAACTAGGTCAGTACAGCTATTCTTAGATGACCACTCATTCAGACTTGTCAAAAAATCAATTGTGTCTTTAATAAAACTTTTACTAAACTGAAGTAAAGGATTCAATAACCTTTTTAAATATTTTGAAATAGTGTAGTGATCCATTTATCACCAGACTCTATAGACATCATAGATGGTCCAATTTTATTCTTATGTAGCTTAGGTAGCCCATAAATAATAGATAATTTAGGGTCTGACATATACAAACAATTATAGAGTTCTGATGTTATGGAGCCATCCATAAGTAAATCACATAAAAACTTTTTACATCAAAATTCATATTCTTTACTAATTAACTGTCACTTTTTCTAAAAGTGTGTTTATAATTATATAGGAATATACATTTTATAGTTTTCAATTAGCTTAATTATTATGAATCTCCTATAGGCTAGCTAATTAACTTTTTAAATTGATTGTTAATTGATTTTTATATATAAGCATGTACTATACAGCTATCATTGTTGAAGCATTGAAAAAGAGCTTGTCTTAAAAGCTTTGCACTTATCATTTTATTGCTGTTGTTTCTGTGTTTAAATTAATTATTACGGTGTGGACATTGTGTTCCCTTTTTTTTTTTTTTTTTTGCATACTAATCTGTTAGCTTGATGGGTTAAGGGCAAGACAAAAGATCAGTGGTGAGAAACAGTCACCCTGGAATAACCTCCTTTGAATTCTTATCCTTAATATAATAGTTTGTTCTTTATCATGGCTTAGCTGCAAAATGGTTTGCCACTGTTTTACGGTCACTTTAATGTACTTGATCAATGTAGAGAGTATCTTATACATCTATAAGCACTCCTTTGTCCAGGAATGTGGGAATGCTGTCAAATGCTTTTTTGTACTCTATACATGCCATACCTAGATTCTTCCCTGTTTTACAATTCTCCATTGTGACTTTATTGTGATTTTATTTAATATCAAATGACCCTTTATTCCTTCTTTTGTTGCCCTTTTGTTCTTTTTAACATGATAGAGTTTTCTTCTAAATTAATATTAAAAAAATTATGTCAACATCGATTCCAGTATATAGTTTATATATTGTTGGAAAGCAAGTTATTGGTCAATAGTTTTTAGGATAGCTTGCAGGTTCACACTTAAGGGAGAGAATTGTTTTCCTGTTGTTAACCAGAATGACATCTGTTTGGGATGCACATATATGTAGTTCTTACTCAGAGCTAAAACGTCATATAAAGAGATCAATACTTTTAGCTTAAAGTTAGATACTGCATCTGGGTCTGAGGTTTTCCATTTAGGAGCTTTTTTTAATTTTGTTTCAGTTTCTCTGGCCATTACTTCATCCCATTTCATATCCTGTACTTTTGATCTTCTTACTGTTTCTTTTACTTCTTCTGTCCAATCAGTATCTTTGTTATGTTCCACAGTGTCTACATAGATATTTCTCCAAAATGTGTCTATTTCTTCTTTTATTGGTGGACTTTCTATTCCTTTGTTTCCCAACTCTCTGTAAAATCTTTTTTCGGTCTTTAGTGAATTGTTTATTTTGCACTTTTCCTTTAAATTTATCTGCATATCTTCTAAATTTTTCTGCCTGTGCTGATATATTTATTTCATTGTTTGCAATAGTGTACAATACATCTTGGTCTGTTCTGATCCTGCGCCTTGCTTTTATCACTTTTATCTTTCTAAGTATTTTTATTGATCTGCTCCCTCTTATATACGCTTCTAACAGTGACACCTCATGTCTTAATTGCTTTATAGTTTTCTCTATTCAGTACTTCCATGATGGCTTTTGATTTCTTCAATTTCTTTCCCTTATTGCCCTATGTTTTTGTGGCAAGACATTATCTGATATTAGTTTAGCTGCACAGTAGTATATCTTATATACTTCTCTCATGTCACATGGTTTCTGTTAATAGTCCCAATTACTGTGTTCATTTGTTTTATCAGACTTCTAATATTTTGGGTCTTATTAATTTTCTGTAATCTATTTCTTTCATAGATCTTAATATGTCTATCCAGCTGCATTAAATCAAGCAACTCTTCTCTTATATCATTTTGTTCTAAACTGAGGAGATATTATTTGTTCTCTGTTTCCTGTGGGCATTCTACTAAAGTTCTAGAACATCTTCCTGTGCCACATTCTCTTCAGTTTCATCCTGTGTCATCTGTTGTTCTTTCATATGGGAACTCAGTGGGCTATCACTCCACAACACTAACTGCATTACAGTTGCCACTGTTTTCTGCACCTTCTCTTGCTGTGCAACTCCAACTAAACTTTTCTACTGGTTTTCTACTAATGTCTCCAAAGCATATTCATATGGCAAATGATCAGATGCTTCCTGTTCCAACAGTTTCTCCTTAATTTAGAGACTCATTATTTCATCATGCTGTGACATTACAAGAGTTGGAGTTTCCACACTAAATCCTTCACTTCACAGGTAACCATAACTTCAGTCTCTATTTCTTTAACTTTTCCATTAATAATCTTCTTTTCTATTTTCCCCTTTTCTTATTTTTTGTATTGTGAAATGTTCCATATCTGAAAGCCTTTGCCTGTATTTCTCTACAAATATCTTTGGTGCTACCTTTTTGTACTGATTAGGTTTGCTGTATCCTTTGCATACATATTGCAGCACATTAAATCTGTTTTTCTTCCCCATGTTCCTGTTTTTTCTTCATATGTCTTCTGCTTTACTAATCGTATGTTCTATATTCTACCATTGTGATCTTCATTTCTGTCTTGTGAAATTTTCCATATCTGAGTGCCTTTGCCTTTATTTCTGTTCAAATATATTTGGAACTGTTTTTTTTTTCTATTGGTTGGTTTGGTTTTCTCCATTGCATAAATGTTCCACCATATCAAATCTCTCTTTCTTTTCCATATTCATGTTTATTTTTTATACCCTTCAGAAATCTCTGAGATTTGTAAACTGTGGAAGAAATTTACTAACCTTTATTATTCTGGGATTCAGTTATTCCATTCCCTATTACCTCCATGACCCTGACAAAGAGTCAGCATCTCCCTCTGATGCTGCTTCTCATTTTCTTTAGCTTCCAAATGCCGCAGTCTTTCTGCTGATTCTAATTCCAACTGTTTTGCCTACCGCAGTCTCTCCACTGTTTCTAATTGCAAACATTTGGCCTCCAGTTCAAGTCTGTTTTACTCCAGATGGTTTTTAAGTCCTCTAAGGAAAAGGTGAAGTTTCCTTTTTCTGAGGGCAGCAAATCCTCTTAACCAGACTGGTTATCATCCTACTTGTTGGTCTGGGCTACAGCTGTAACTAAGGCTGAAATCATTTCCTCTTTAGTCAGGTTGGCATGCACCAGTCCTTTGGCTTCACATACCTTGGCCAACTAGTTCTTTGTCAACTTGCCATAACCCTCTGCTGATATATTTGCCTGCTTTCCTCCGACTAAATGAAAGTAACAAAAAATAACTAAAACTGTTGTGAAAATGAAACTTTGTATTTTTATCTTGTGGCTGCTTACAGTACACATACCTTCAGTGACAATTGCCCACAAGCTACAGAAATTCAATTAATTTCCACATTTACTCACCAATATGTGACACCTTTCTCTGAGCAAGTAATCAAGGAGCCTCAATCCTTACCACAGACACCAGTGAGAGACATTCACTTGGGACAAAAATAGATGCCCACAGTATTTCCATATTCAGCTCTCTGCACCAAGCACAATTTCCCTGAAGAGTGCACAGAACACATTCCCCTGCTGGGGTTGGGTTCCCCTCTCTCTCACCAGACCCCAAATAAGACTCCACACTGACCGCAGCTATAGAGTTGTGTCCTGAGCTGAGTGTTCCAAGCCAAGTCCACCACCACCCTCTCTGTGAAAACAGTGCTCTGTGTCCCTGCTCCAAGTAGTGGACCCATGCACACTTTTTGAGATTTGATTTACACACACACACACACACACACACACACACACACACCTGGAAAAGGCTGGCACAGATTTACCAGTTATGCCCCCCCCTAGCCAGGCTATAAGGTAAATACTGCCACCAGAACACCCCAAAGCCAGATACACTAAGGCTCTTACAAATGTACGTAATTATACTGAGTAAAATTAATACTAATACAAATGGTAGTGTTTGACAATTGCAGCGAGATTTCAGGAGTGGCCACTGTATCACCAAATAAATCTAAGTACTCTAAAAGGTTAAATATTCTCTAAAAGACCAGCCACAATGAAAACTTTAAATATATTTAATAATAAATAATAAAATTACATTAAAATAGTAAATATATATTTACAATAAACACCAGAGTTTCAGTCATAGGAAATATTGAAAATAACACAGATGGAAAGATTCACACAGATACAGAAAAACAATACTTAACTGTCTTTCGGCTTTTCCCAGTTAGGGGTCGCTACAACAGAACTCCAGTCCGCTAATGATTGGCAGTTGATTTTTACATGCCGAGTTGCCAGCCCTGACGCACAGCATTCAACGAAGGTACGCCCATTCACGCATGTCTCCACATAGAAGATGCTCTAGCTGAGAATCGAACCGGATAGCGTCTTACTGTGAAGCGACAATGCTACCGCAGCACCACCACCGCGGACTAATCTCACTATATTTTCCTGACTGTTATAAATAATTGCTGTCCCCTAGTTCACTTACTAGAGCAAGGCAAGATGACATGGGTGAGTGATCCCTTTTTGTTAGGTTTCAAAAACAGACTATCTTGAGATTTCTGACTCATCTATTATTAAAACATCATTTCAGTGCTGTATTACAGAATGACATCACATGCATCTGGTCACGTGACTTCTGGTTCCCACACTTCCCCCTTTACTAGAAACTGGGCCAGTTTTTTGCACATATGTGTTACCATACAAATAAATATAGCTTTGCTGAAATGTGTTATAGCATGTAGTAGCTATAAAACCATTTCAAAAACTTCCACCTTCCCAGGGTAGCAATTAATTCACCCCTAAGGACAACACAGTAGGAATCCTAGTCCTGGTTTTCAAAAACATTTCATCTCTGGTTGCAGTCAGAACTGTAATATAACAATCTTTATGGCTTAAACCGGGTAATTTAATTTCAGACTGTTTTTCAAAGTTAGCTGGACTGACATTAACTTGTTCTCTTCCAGTATCCTCTGCTACAATATATTTACTTGAACAGTTACAGTACAGTCTGAAATACTGGTGTATTTCTTTTCTGTCCAGCAGGATCCACTATTGGAACATCTTTAACACTAGCAGCTTTACAAACACATTTTCAACACAAGCACCTGCACAAATTAGTTTGATATACAAATGACATATAATTCTTCACAAAACTCCAGCTAGCTATGCTGGCATATGTTACACATCCACTGCTGTATATCTCCTGCCATAGCTGGAAATGCCTCACATCATCATATCTCTCCCTCCCTTTGAAGACTCAAGCTAGTTTCTCAAGTGACCCTGGAAAATGTTGCTTAAGAGGAACAAGCCTGTCTGGGAACATATTAAACCATACACTGTCTTGAGAGCCCATCTGCATTGGTATTGCTGATCTCACTATGACACTGCACTGTCATATCATATGCCTGCAACCCTAGGCTGCACCTTAATAACTTGGCATTTTGCTGACTGGCTCGATGTAGCCATATATCTCTTCAGAGTTCTCCTGCCACCCACTGCAAATACTCTACACCAGGGCCTCCCTATCACAGTATTATGTTTAAGTATAAGTATTAATCACAGTGTTAGCATTGTACAGTTTGTACTCCTACCTCCTGCCTAGTAGGTTTACCTTGTAGTTAACATCACTGACTTTCCTTACAACTTTGAAGGGTCCCTCCCAAGATGCCTGCAGCTTATTGTGTCTGACAGGAATGAGCACCATAACCTGCTGTCCCACAGCATACTGTCAGGCTTGAACATTTCTGTCATACTAGACTTTTTTCTGCTGTTGAGCTCCTGCTAGATTTTCCTGGGGCCAAGTCCATGAGCTCACAAACCATGTCCTGAAGTTTAGGACATATACCACAACAGATTGCTTCTGGGGTTCGCACTCACCCTCCCACTCATCACAAATCAAATCTAAGGCCTCCTCACCCTAAGCCCATACAGCAACTCAAAGGGTGAAAACCCTGTGGATCCCTGGGGTACCTCTCTGTATGCAAACAGCAGATGGGGCAAAGATTTGTCCCACTCTCTCTTTAACTTCTCTGCAAATGCCTGTAGCATGGTCTTTAGTATGAGTTGATCATGTCCACAAGACCATTAGTCTGGGGGTGGTAGGGGTGCTCTTTAGGTGCTTCACCCCACAGTGCTTCCACAGGCAAGCCAGCAGGTCTTACAAGAAATTGGCTCCTCTTTCAGTCATTATTTATATCAGGAAACCTGTCCCGCTGAAACTGTCTATCAAAGCTGTTGCCACTTTCTCTGCTTCAATGGACAGAGTCTACTCCTCAGGGCATCTAGTATTATAACCTACTAACACCAGGATATACTTTTTTCCTGTTTATCTTGGAGTACTCAGAGGCCCCACAATATCCATAGCTACCCTCTAAAATGGCTCCTCAATCACAGACAAAGTCCTCAAAGGAACTTTGACCTTGTCTCCTGCCTTGCCTACTTTATTGCACTGCTCATATGTCCTGCAATACTGTTACATCCCTTGCAATCCCAGGCCAATAAAAGTTCTGAATAACATGTCTCTTGGTACGCTTTATGCTAATATGACCTGCAAAAGGAATGTCAAGGGCTATGGCTAGAAGTGCTCGACAGTAGGCTCTAGGCGCTACCAACTACTGTATGACCTCATCCTCTAGCCTTTCCTCAGAGGTCTACTCTCTGTACAGTAACCCTTTGTTCCAGTATACAGTTTCCCTTTTTCTGTACAAATCAGGTGCCTCCCTAGCTACCTCCCTCAAACATTATAATGTAGGACCCAAGGGCTGAGCCTATCTCAACTCTATCTTTGTGATCCTTCTCAGCTCCCTTTCCACAGAAAGTCTGGTATCTTCTGACAGCAGTTTCTCCCTGTCAGTCTGGGAATTACCCCTCACCTCTACCCTTGCAGTCACTCTCTCCAGGGAAACACCAGTATCTACCAGCAGCTTTGGCTCATCTTCAGGCTCACTGCTACAGGGTAGCTCCCTCCCTGAAATAGCCACCTCACCATCCATGGCTTCAGGTGTTGGTTCTGTCTGGGCCTCCCCCAGGTTACCAGCCCCACATGCCTGTCTCCAAGCCTGACCGCATGTAACTGCATGCACACAAGGTACTGCATCATCAAAATCATTCCCTGTCAAGACATCTGCAGGGATATTCTCAAATACACATACTTGCTTGCTTTTCCACCCTCCCAGTCAAGGTAAACCCTGGCTAAAGACATTTGGAATGGGGTCCCTCTTAAAGCTCTGATTGGAGTGGGACTGCCCAAGCAAATACTGCTCCTCTTTAACCACAGTAGGCTTCACAATGGTTATGTCAGAGGCTGTCTCTGTCTTAGTAGTGGCCTGTTTTCCATCCATTAAGGTATGATATAAACTCCTGTGATAGTCTGGTACATTTTTGCCTCTAGACAACTTACTTCTGGTATACTGTTATTCCCACTTGCTAGATCCCCCACCTTTCATTCCCCACCTTGCTTCTGTAGACATCTGTATGCTTCGTGGCCCCACTATTTACATTTAAAACATCTAAACCTTGATCCTGGCCATGTACCTGAACTAGTGGCTTCCTCTGTTACTGGTGCACTCTGTTGGGGTGGTTCAGGCTGCCTACCATGGGATCCCTTATATCCATTTCTAGCACTGGGTATCCTCTTCTTGTGCCATGATGTCTGTTTGCTAAGTAGAGATCCTTTTTCCCCAGCTCATCTGAGAGTTACACTCCCGGTTTGCCAACCAGATTTTCATGTCCTCAGGTAAAGTACTAAGGCATGTTCCCTCACCAAAAACTCTGCCAGCTTTTCAAATGTGTTGACCTGGCACCCACTCACCCACCTAAGAAAATAGGTCTATGTTCATGAAACATATTTTTTCTGTAAGCTTCAGGTATTGACTTAAAACATTCCAATAAACATTGTTCAGCTTTATCATAGTTTAAACAATCAGTATCAGACAATTTAGAAACAGCAGTTACAGCTTCACCATAGAGTAAGGGGGTACATTTACTGACCTTTATTGCTTCTGGGGTTTGGTTATTCCTTCCCCATTACCTCCATGACCCTAATGAAGAGTCAGCATCTCCCTCTCATGTTGATGCTGCTTCTTATTTTCTTCAGTCTCCAAATGTCGCAGTCTCTCTGCTGATTTTAATTCATAGGTTCATACTAGGCTATCTGCCCTAGGGCATTTATAAGCCTAGCCAGAGTGTGTTTGGCTTTCGCCACCCATTTTAAATGAATTTTGCTATGCCCTTTTTCGAGGTTAGTATACTGTGCCTCTGTCTAACAGTGACACAGAAGTGATACCCGGGGTAAACCTACTATCTCCATCCACTCATCAAGATTCCTCTTGAAGAGAGTCAGTGAGGGACTCTGCCTAACCTGGACTGGGATTTTATTCCAGAGTGAAGGGAGCCTCTGGGTTATGAATCTGTCCCTCCAGCATGTCCTATTAATTTCAGTGCTGAGGTTCAAGTCTCTCGAGCGCGTAGCTCGATGGGATTTGGATTTTCTGAGGTGCAGCATGTCCATTAATTCCGGGTTGGACATGGCTTTATACATCAGGCACAGATCGCCTCCGAGCAGGCAGTATGCCACTGAGTAGAGATGGAGTTTCTTTAACCGGGCAGCATATGGCATCTGTTTGAGCCCTTTGATCCTCTTGGTGAGGTACCTTTGGGGTCTTTCCAGTTGCTGCAGGTGTCTGGTAAGGTACATCCCAAAAGGGGCACTGTACTCAATTATGGGCCTGATGAGGGATGAGTAAAGAGGCACGATGACCTCCCATGATCTAGATGTGAATCCTTTCATGATTAGGTGGGCTATATAAAATGTTTTTCTAACCACTTTGGCCATGTGGTTGTCAAATGAGAGATTGATATCAACTTAGGTCCCTAGGTCCCTAATTACTTCTTCCGTATGTAATAGATTACCACCTATGTGGTAATTTGTGGGCACTTTGTTTTTGCCAAAGGGGACGACTATACACTTTTTGGCGTTTAGCTTGAGGCCATGACTCTGGCACCAGTTGTCTGCTTCTATGAGGCCCTTTTGTAGGATGCTTGTGTCGGCTGGAGAGTCGATTATGGCACCCAGTTTGCAGTCATCTGCGAACTTGGTCAGCCACAGTCCTTCCGTGTTAGCCTGTACCTCCAAGAAATATATACCGAACAAGAGAGGTCCCAGGACTGAGCCTTGTGGGACGCCACTTGTAACTGGTTTGGAGTCTGACATGGCTCCAGCAATTCTAACCATTTGGGTTCTGTCCTTGAGCCAGTTTGCAACCTATCTAGTGACATAGTGGTTTATATTTAAGCTGGTGAGCTTATCTATAATGCCCGAGTGGGGTATTGTATCGAAGGCTTTTGCAAGGTCCAGGTAGGCTGTGTGGACCACCTTCCCCTCGTCAATGGCCTTGGTGACTATTTCAAAGAAATCAACCAGGTTTAAGAGGCAGGATCTGCCCTTAACAAAGCCAAACTGGGTAGAATCCAGTGTCTGTAGATCCCCAATATCTTTATTTATGAGGTCCATGATGATCCTTTCCATAGCTTTGCAGACCAAGCTAGTCAAGCTTATGGGGCGATAGTTTCCAGGATCCATCGAGGCACCACCTTTGTGGAGAGGAACCACTGTTGCTGTATGCCACTCTTTGGGTACATATCCTGTAGTAAGGCTGAGAGTGAACAGTAGTTTTATGTTTGGGTCTATTTCTTCTTGGAGTTCAGGTAGGATGCAGCCCGGGACACCGTCTGGTCCCATTGATGCTGTGTTTTTTGCTTTGGAGAGGGCGGCTCTTACCTGAGCATCTGAGATGTCAGTGGGGCAGCACTCTACTGGGATAGATATTTGCCCTTTTGGTGGGGAAGGGGGGGGGGAGTTTGCACTGAACCTGTCAGCTAGGATGTTGGCAATGTCTGTGGGTTTGGTGTATTTTTTGTCATTTTGGACTAATTCTGAGCATATCTGGGAATTCCCACCCAGGTTCCTAACATAACTAAAGAAAGCCTTGTGATTATCTTTAGTGTCCTGTGCAATTTTTCTCTCGAAGCTGGCCTTAGACGATTTTATGAGTGCCCGTAGTTTTTTACTATTACTGATCAGAGATGCCTTCCCTTTTTGGGATTTTGCTCTATCATGTAGTAGCTTCCTCCTTCTATTGTATAGTTTGTTTATGGCTGGGGTCCACCAGACAGGACGCCTAACTTTGGAGGATTGGGTCTTGGTTTTATTTGGGATTGCATGATCCATGCATTCCTGAAGGTGTTCATAGAATGCATTTATAAAGGATTCTGCGGTCTGGGCCATATTTTCCACAGGCCCGGGGGCTTTGAAGGATTCCACCTCGGTTTTGAGGAGTGTGAAATTTGCTTTAGAGAAGTTTTTCACTGTGGTTTTCTGGGCAGGGGCTGGGGTCAGGATGTGAATATCTAGTGAGATTAGTTTATGGTCTGATCTTACCAGTGAGGGATACACTTCTGGTCTGGAGCATAGAGTCCCCATGTTGGTGATGATCAGGTCCAGTATGTTTTCCACTCTTGTGGGAGTGGCAACAAGTTGTTCTATAGCATTTGAGTTTATAAATTCTAGGAACCTTTGGGCTTGGGTGTTGGAGCTAGAGTAATGCTCCCAGTCTATGTTAGGGTAGTTGAAGTCGTCCAGTATAATGGTGTTTGGAGAGACCTTCATATTTTCCAGTGTTCTCAGGAAGGCCGAGTAAGGGTTCCTGGGTTTGGGAGGGTGGTCTGTAGCAGGCTATAAACTGGAAGGCAGTTTTACCCACTGTTAGTTGCACATGGATAGTCTCTGATGCTTCGTGCTGTGCCACCAACCTGGAGGTGTGGGTATCTTTGACGAATATTGATACTCCCCCTCCTTTTGTGGTTCGGTCCAAGTTTTGGGGCCGAAAAACATGGTATGAGGTATAATCTGGTAGTGCTGGGGTGCTCTCGGGAGCCTTGAACCAGGTTTCTGTTACTGCACAGATATCAATGTTCTCCATGCTAAGGAGAGTTTTGAGTGCATGCATCTTGAGGTTTAGACTTCTGGCGTTGAGTAGCATTACTCTTAGTTTCTTATCCCTTGTGATACCTATGGAGGTGGGTTTGTCTTTTGAGCCTTGCCTAAAAAAGGCACTATCTTTTTTGTCTGCCACAGTCTCTCCACTGATTCTAATTCCAAATGTTTGGCCTCCAGTTCAAGTATCTTTAACTCCAGATGGGTTTTTAAGTCCTCTGAGGAAAAGGTGAACTGTCCTGATTCTGTGGGTGCAAATCCGCATCAACAGACAGGTTATCCTCCTGGTTGTTGGTCTGGGCTATAGCTGCGGCTAAGGCTAAATTTATTTCCTCTTTAGTCAGGCTGGCATGCACCAGTCCTTTGGCTTCACACATCTTGACCAACTAGTTCTTTGTCAACTTGCCATAGTCGTCTGCTGACATGTTTGCCTGCTTACCTTGACTAAACTAAACTAAGACACAAAAAAAATTGTGAAAATGAAACTCTATATGTTTACCTTGTGGCTGCTGAGAATTAACATACCTTTAGTGACAACAGCATACAGGCTACAGAAACTCAGTTAATATCCACACCACTGCTCACCAATATGTGACACCTCTCCTCTAGTCCAGTAATCAAGAAGCCTCAATCTTCACCTGACACTGATGAGGGACTTTCACTTGGGATAAAAATAGATGCACACAGTATTTCCAGATGCAACTTTCTGCACCAAGCACAATTTCCCTTAACAGCATGCAGGGAGCATACTCCCATCCTTGGGCTGGGTTTCCCAGCCCCAAATAAAACTCCACACTGACCACAGCTGTAGAGTTGAGCCCTCAGTCAAGTGTTCCAAGCCAAGTCCTCCACCAACCTCTCTGTGAAAGCAGTGCTCTATGTCCCTGCTCAAAAAAGCAGAAACACACACTCTTTGAGATTTGATTTAAGCGTGCACACACACACACACACACACACACACACACACACACACACACACACACACACACACACACACACATGCCTTGGAAAGGCTTGTACAGATTTACCAGAGATGCCCCCTCTGCCAAGACTGTAAGGTAGATACTGCCACTGGAACACTCCAGAGCCAGCTACTCTAAGGCTGTTACAAAGGTACCTAATTATATTGTTGTCTTTTGGCTTTTCCCGGTTAGGGGTCACCACAGCAGAACTCCGGTCCGCTAATGATTGGCAATAGATTTTCACGAATGCCGAGGTGCCGGCTCGACGTTCAACCTTCAACTAAGGCACGCCCAAAGGTACCCAATTATACTGAGTAAAATTAAAACTACTATAAATGGTAGTGTTTGATGAATTCAGCAAGGCTTTCAGAAGCAGCCACAGTGTCATCAAATAAATATAAGTAGTCTCAAAGGTCAAAATATTCTTTAAAAGACCAGTCACAATTAAATGTTTAAATATATTTAATAAAATATAATAAAAGAACATGAAAATACTACATATCTATTTACAATAAACACTAGTGTTTCAGTCAGAGGAAATATTAAAAATAACACAGATGGAAAGATTCACACAGATACAGAAAAACAATACTTAACTAATGTCACTATATTTTCCTGACTGATCTAAAAAATTACTATCCCCTAGTTCACTTACTAGAGCAAGGCAAGAAGATGTGGGTGAGTCATCCTTCTTTGTCAGGTTTCAAAAGCAGACTGCCCTGTGACTTCGGTCTCATTTAGTATTAAAATATTGTTTCATTGCTGGATAACAGAATGACATCACATACATCTGGTCACTTGACTTCTGGTTCCCACACTACCCCCTTTACTGGAAACTGAGCCAGAATCTCGCACATATGTGTTACCACACACACACACACACACACACACACACACACACACACACACACACACACACACACACACACACACTGGAAGCTGTAAAACCATTTCACAAACTTCCACCTTTCCAGGGTAGAATTTGTTCACCCCTAAGGACAATACATTAGGATTTCTAGCCTTGGTTTTCACAGAAAGTTCATCTCTGGCTGCAGTCAGAACTATAAGATACAATCATAATGGCCTTAATCAGGTAGTTTAATTTCAGACTATTTTTCAAAGTAGTTGGACTGAGATTAATCTCGTCTTTTCCAGTATCCTCTGTTACAGTATATTCATGTCAACAGTTACAATACAGTCAGACATACAGGTGTATTTCTTTTCTGTCCAGCAGGACCCACTGTTGGTACATTTTTAACCCAAGCAGCTTTACTAGTACATTTTCAGCAGAAGCACTTGTACAAATCATTTTGTTATACAAATGACATATAATTCCTTACAAAACTCCAGGTAGCTTTGCTAGCATATGTTACACATCCACTGCCCTACTTCTCCTGGCACAGCTTGCAATACCTCACATTAATACAAAGGCTTTCTCCCTTGGACCATGGCCCAATCCCATAGTGGGAATGTTTCCACATGTTGAGGAATCTACACTGACATTTTTTCCAGTCCTGGCACCAGTGCACGTACCAGGATTGGGCACTTTTTTATTATGGGACTTGTTCACCCAGCTGTCTTTTTTTATTTTTTAACCTAAGTCTGCCCTTTATATGTGCTATATAAAATACAGCCTATATATCAGGATCATTTCAAGACTTAAGGATGAATTCAGTTCCAAAAATGCTACTCTCCTTTGCTTGTTGATATTATCATCTATCCATCCATTTTATAGACAAACAGTATCTGTATGACCTTCTCTTTATCAGTGTAAGGAATGTGATTCTTTGCCAGATTAGAGAGATTATGTATATGACCTTCCCTTCATAAGCATATGGGACTATGATTCTTGGTCAGATCCAAAGAGTGACTATGTAGTCTTCCCTTTATCAGTTTGGGGGTTGTAACTGCAGATCTTCATGTGTGTAGGAGCCACTTCATGTTACCATCTGTAGCTATATTGATAATCTACCCATGCATCCCAAAAGTCTAGAAAAGAAGAGACTAGGGTCAATATTACCTTAGTTAAAGATTATTGTAATAAGATGTATTTATGAGTGATTACACTTGTCTCAATGCCTTCTTTTTGTTCCTTGTGTCAGGTTATGATAAATATCTTTTTTTATCACATGACAATGTGTCTAATTATCTCTGTGTTGCACCAGTAGAATTACCATTCATTGTACTGGTGATCTGAGTGCACACCAGCAGTGCTACCATTCATGGTTCTAATGTCTCAGTGTTATACCAGTAGAATAAGCATTCAGTGTACTGGTGATCTCAGTGCACACCAGCAGTGCTACCATTCATGGTTCTAATGATCACAGTGCTGCACCAGTAGAATTAGTATTCATAGCACCAGTATACACCAGCAGTGCTACTAGTCATGGTTGTAAAGATCTCTGTGCTGCACCAGTAGAATTAGTATTCATAGCACCAGTATACACCAGCAGTGCTACTAGTCACGGTTCTAAAGATCTCTGTGCTGCACCAGTAGAATTACCATTCACAGCACTGGTGATCTCAGTGCACACTATTAGTGTCACCGTTCACAGTTCGAATCATCTCAGTATTGTACCAGTAGAATTAGCATTCACTGTACTGGTAATCCCAGTGCACACCAGCAGTACATATATCTGGTATGAGTAAGGAAAATATTTTTAGAATGAGACAGTATTCAAAACTAGTTCCATGACATTCTCTCACCTTAGTTACTACATGCAGAACTGATAACATAATTTCTATTTCTGGTGATCGCAGTGCATACCGGTAGTTCCACCATTCATGGTTGTAATGATCTCAGTGTTGCATCAGTATAATAAGTATTCTCTGCAGTGATGATCTCAGTACACACCAGCAGTGTTACCATTCATGGAGCTAATTATCTAATTTTTGCCCCAATAAAATTATCATTCACTGTACTGGTGATTTCAGAGTGCACTAAGCAGGGCTATTGTTCACTGTTGTTGTTGACCAAGTTTAGAATCAAGTCCGGAGCATTAAGGTTTAGACCATGTAGAAGCGGTCAGGACTTCCTGGTGGTGTCCCCTGGCTACAGGGCACCATAAAGTAAGTGTGAATGAGAAGGTTGGTTAAATCACACTTGGATGCATACATTACTTCAGAGTAAATATCATAGCAAATACTCTTCACAGAAAAAAGGAAATGTTTCAAATATTTAGAATGAGCACTGATACTTCGTAGCTTCTCCTTAGTGGCTCAGACCCATAAAACTCATTGTAAGAAAGCAGCCAATGTGCTATGATAAGCAATA
Organism: Protopterus annectens; assembly: GCF_019279795.1. Taxonomy (NCBI): domain Eukaryota; kingdom Metazoa; phylum Chordata; order Ceratodontiformes; family Protopteridae; genus Protopterus; species Protopterus annectens. Next base: position 1,704,170,366 of record NC_056741.1, on the reverse strand, counting down.
GAAAGTAAATGCACTTAATGAAAATATGACAGTAACAATAAATCTACACTGGCAAACTATAGCATATAAAAAATTCAAAGCAAAAGAAAACACTTTTGCAAATGACTTGCAATCCTGAATAAAACACAGCACACAGTAGTGGATATAACCAGAGTAATTTACACCTCCTGGTACCTCAGCTGTTCACCTTCACAGGACATTATACATCAAAAAAACTGCAGTTTATATAGTGATGTAACACAATTCATTAGCTCATCCCATCAATTAGACAATTAAAGCTTAAATACAATCAAAACGTGGTAAAAACACAAATCTAGCATATTATATAATATATAAGCTGTCATAGAAATGACCACTAAAAATGCCATTATAAAAAAATATTAATAATAGACTATATTAGACATTATGTAATATATAACCTCGCCTGCAAATCACCCTTAATTAAAATATATATTATTTTTTATATTTTTTTTATATATATTTGTTTACATCCCACTTAATTCCTTTCTTTAGAAACACTCTCAAAGTATGTAAATAAGTGGAAATATAAAAATGGAATAACATTAAAATTGCATAGACACCTCTTGATTTAGACCCCCCCCCCCGAACGGATATAGAGTTCCAAAATTAAAAATGAATGTGGTTTCCAAAAAATTTAACCTAGTTTTATATTTCCACTTATTTACATACTTTGAGAGTGTTTGTAAATGAAAGGAATTAAGTGGGATGTAGTTTTTCCTGTTATTTAACCAGCAACATTTAATGTCCTGTATGGGAAATTACAATAATCTATGTAAATGGGCAGTTTGAGTTTGCTGTAATTAGAATACTAGCTTTCTTTTTTTGTTATAGTTTTTTATGGTACTCTCAATTCTATGCATCGCATAGCTAGCTAGCAACTTAGATGGACATTTCTAAGTCTTCATAAATGTTTTCAGTTTTAGAAGTCTAAGTTTATATGTAATTAATCTGACTTGCAATGGGATGAATAACAGTTCAGTTCATGTGGAGAGTGAATATACGGCATTTGTTATAAACCACTGAATAAATAAGCAAATAAACAAAAAACAGCCTCCAAATTTATGACAGATTATTCAAGCAGTATAGCCCAGGAGGGTGTGGGATAACTAGGAATGTACTGTGACACTGTCAGGAAATCAAACAAAAAAACTGATCAGCCCACATTGTTACCACATTTCTGTGTAGCAAAGAGTTTCAGTAATATGGTATGTTTACTATCCATGGTATGCAAGGGATCCAAGTCAAAATGACTGGAATGCTGAAAGCTAGGTAAGGCAACATGTCTGGTTGATAAATACCTTTCATTCTGTACTGTTACTTTACAGCATGTTTGATGTTTCTAAGATAATTAGCAACTGTTTCAGAAGTGAAGATTGCGGCTAGGTTGTAAAGCACACCCATGGCTAGAAATAAAAAATATATTAAGTTTTTGTTAACAGGTTAATGCATTACAACTTACCTATTTCCTTGCATCATTCCTAAAGTGGAAATTCCTAATATATAACAGCTTTAATATAATCTGTAATGATTGTATAATGAGAAAAGGTGGTGGCATTGCTTTAATATTTCCCAACAACTATAGCATTTTCCCCAACAACAAAGCAATTCTAAATTTCAGTTCAGTAGAGCTTATTTTCCCAAAAGTTAACACATATAAATAAATATGTATTACTTTCCTTTACATCCCTCCTGACGACAATACAGCTACACTGGAAGATATCCTACATTGGATATCCATAACAGTTCCACAAGAAAAAATACTACTAGGTGATGTCAATATCCATTGCTTGGACATAACCTTTAAGTTCCCTATATCTAACATGACCTTATATGGTTTTCACACAACTAAATAATAGCCCAGCACATTATAGCAAGAAAATTAACTTCCTAATTAGACTGGATCCTAGTATCAGACCCTGATAGATTCACCACCACAGGTACAATGTTAGACTTTCTCAGTGACCATCTCTCAAGCTATATAACCACACATCTCAGATATCCACTTTAACAGCTTGTTTATAAACACCATGTAACCAGTCTAAGTTTAAGCTAGAAGTATTCATTACTACCTTATCATCTATTAACTGGAATATCCTAAAATTCCTCCCCTTAGAAGATGCTAAAAATTAATTTAATATAACTTTCCTGAATATCCTAAACAGCCTTGCACCTCCTGGTAGGAAGAGACCAAAACAAGTAATGCAATTTGACTCTCCAAAAAGAGCATAATGCTAATGCAGGATAGAGAAAAAGTGTGGACAGAATGGCAAAAATATAAAATACCTCAATATTTTGGAAATGTCAGAATGCTTCACAACCATACTAAAAGTAAATAAATGAAGACAAAAAAAACTATGCTATAATAAATTTCAGAACAACAGTGAACACAACCCCAAGAAATTCTGTCAGCCATTAAAGAAATTTTACATCAGAGCCAAAAATCCAACTCTGTCCCCTCTCCCAATAACTCACCACTCAAAACTGCAATAGAATTCAACTCTTATTTCATAGATAGTAAAACATCCCTAACCAAGAATTCCCCAATATCTCAGTCCAGCTCTGCCCAACAATTATATATCAGTGCATCCACTTTCACCTTTAAACCTCTTTCCACATACAATGCAAAACTGCTCTTAAACAAACTCAGACCATGCTGCTGATGGCCTTTCAAGGGAGTACCCTAAAATAGCTTTACCAATCCTTTCTCAATCCTTATAAAGGGGTCAGACCAGGAAGTCAACATTTGCTGTCTCTCTGGGAAAATAATTTATTATCCCTCTATACAAAGGAGGAAATTCAACAGATAGTACTGTCTTTAGACATCTTATCTCCCATTTCCAACATACTTTAAAAAAGTGTTCAGAAACAATTACTAAACAATATCCTGTAGGAATAACTCTTATCACCCACACAACATGGCTTCTGTCCCTCCCATAATAGTAACACTGTATGTCTAACCTTTATAGACACTGTCAATAAAGCTAGAGATTATGGCAAACTAGTCTTCTCCTTATTTCTAGATATGTCTAAAGCCTTTGACATAGTTTGTCTCAGCAAACTTCTACTTCAAATGTCCTGACTAAATCTATTTCAGCATACCCTTCATCAAAAGCTACCTGTCTAATAGGTATCAGTCAGTAAAATGTATGCATACATAAATCCATACATACAAATGTTTTAAGCAAGGACATCATTGCCCTTCTAGCCTTCCAATATACCAAAACAGTTGTTCCCATAATGTGTCCAGGCTGTTCTTAAAAATATCTAAACTAGTGCTTACTTTAATGTAATTTGGTAGTTTATTCCATGCATCAGCTGCTTTCTCAGAGAACCAATTAGTAAATTTCTCATTCCTATAGAACCTTCTGCATAACTTATCTGATGATTCTCTACTACTTTTTGATAACCCCAAACATTCCCAGAGGTAGTTGTCTCTAAATATCCTATATACCTGAATAAGATCTCCTCTTAAATATCTCCATGAGACACTGTACAACTTCAGATATTTTGGTCTTTCATAATAACTCTCTATAATAATAATATAAAAACTTTAATTTTCACATCCATGAATGCCCTTGATATATTTCCACTGTACTCTTTCCCTGTGGGACACCCTGACTGTAACTAAGAAGTTCACCTGTCCAGTTGCTGTGTGATACTTGCCATGTTCTATTTGCACGTCATATAGCCTTCTATCTAATAAATATCTATACCTAATTGTTCTAATTTATTGAACAGTGTTTTGTGTATGTTCCTTTCAAATGATGAAGTTAAATCTACATAAATTACATCACAGCACAAATTTTGATTCATAGCTGTTATTATTGTGTAATTGAACATCATGTTAAAGTGATAGAGCTGTATTCAACATATGTGTTGTTATATGGTTTCAAGTCCTAACCTTTCCAGTTCTGAAAATAACTTATCTAACATTACTGTCCCATTATTTTTCCACAACACGACTTAAGGGTCTATATGACTCTACATTTGTCCTACTCTCCTTTTCCTTAAGGACAGCCACTCTGTCACTATATTATTGCTGTTGCTATATTATGTTGCAGTATACTGCTTGCCTTCCATTACCAGTCATAGCTATGAACTCAAGAAGCATTCTATCAGGGGATGTGGATGAGATAAGAGTCCAGTAGTTAGTTTTCTTGTCTGGAGATAACGACCAAGATGAGTGTCCCTTTTTTTATCAGTATTTGGATGTCTTGCATGTGAAATATTTTCTGTGTGTGTGTGTGTGCGCGCGCGCGCACTCAGGCAGAGGCCATAATTGTGCACAATTTTAAAGAACATCCCTGAATTTGGGTCATGCATTCAATCTGTCCAGCCCTTAAATCATTTCAGATATCACTGAAGATTAGAGTTTGCCAGTGATTAGATGTTCATACTTCCCTTGTTCAGAAAAGTCATGTTGATGCAACACATTGTTCTATTAATATTTAAAGTAAATCTGACTAACAGAAAGTGGTTCCTTTTGTGTCTTTATCCCCATATTATTTTTGGCTTTGTCTGAAATTCTTGTGCAAAGAAGCTGAGAGGTATTTAGGCCTGTGGTTGTGTGGAAGTTGTGGGTTGCAGTCATTAAATAATGATAAGATACCTGAGCATCAGTAAACATTTCCTAACACAAACCTTGTATTCTAACAACTTTCTAAATATATAAAAGCAATGTTTGCAATCTGTCCCTGACTTTTTTTCTTGGATTCCTGAGCTAAGAAGTTGGGGAGGAGGGACTACAGTGGGTGTACTATGCACTTCTAACAGCTGAAGTACATTTCCAGACAATTACTTGATTTCAAACAGACATTTAAGATGTTCACTGTTCATAATGATAGTGGCTTAAATTGTCACTACTCTGTGTGTGCATAGGTCTCAGCTGGCTCCAATTATGGCTCATATCCTTTGTCAGATAAAATCTAGCAAATTGTTGTTTTGCAGTCATCAAATAATACGTGTGAATTTTGAACTTCAGATCTTTTATGTTTGGTAATGTAAAACCTGTTATAGTATCAACTTTAAAGTGTATAAGAGCAGTATTTAAAATATGTCCATGAGCTAAGAAGTTTGGGGGGATTGTAGTGGTTGTACTGTGTGGTTCTGACAACAGCAAACTGAAGTACATTTAAAGACAATTATTTATTTGATCTCAAGCAGATATTTAAGATGTTCACAATCATACAAGTGGCTGTAATTCTTAATTGCAACTGTGTGTGCATATCTCAGCTGTCTCCAATTTTTGCTTTTATTTTTGGTCAGAAAACTTGTGGATTCCTCGCAAATTGTTTGCAGTCACCAAATAAAACATGTTTGAGTGTTGTGTATCCTGTATTCTTAATAATGCAAAACTTTTTAAGTTAGCAACTTTCAAAGTATATGAGCAGCATGTCAAATATGTTGTTCATTTTGGGGCTTGTTTTCCTGTATGTTTCCAAAATTAGCAGTCTGAAATATGTCTAGGCCATTTCTATGTATTTATTAACTTATGGGAAGCAGACAGTAATATAATTCGTTGTAACTGATCAAGTCATTTGTATTGTATTGCATTACGGTAGTAATTCTTGACCTGATTCTCAAATAGTATCAGACTGGGCTTTTATTAGTAGATGGTTTCATTATTGTTTGTCCCTAATTTTGCATTATGTATTATCACTAAGGATTATAGTGAGTGAGTCAGTAATGATTAACATTAAGAGTGCTCCACTCTTCTGCTTTTGTGACTTTGGGGGGCATACATGCTTTCAGTTGTTCCTTATTTTACTAAATGCCCCTCATTTTTGTCTCATATTTAGTTCTGTAGTTGTAAAAGTTTGTAGTTTTCTGGCAAATCAGCATTTCAGTCATAAGTTTCAGACTTAAGATTCTTCAGAGAAAGTATTCTCAAGCAAAATATATATATTTTACTAAATGCCCCTCATTTTTGTCTCATATTTAGTTCTGTAGTTGTAAAAGTTTGTAGTTTTCTGGCAAATCAGCATTTCAGTCATAAGTTTCAGACTTAAGATTCTTCAGAGAAAGTAGTCTCAAGCAAAATGTATATATATATATATATATATATATATATATATATATAGAGAGAGAGAGAGAGAGTATATAGTCTAGCAGATATACAAGTATTTTCATTTATTTGATTACCGTTAAGTACTGAGGTACAGTCATTAACATAGCTGTAATGGAATTTATGGTCATCTGTTGTAGGGTGGCATAGATGCCAGCAGTTCTGATTTTTTTTTTTGTTTCATGTGTATGTTTGTCCCTTATCTTGGAGTATTGCTTACTTGCATTTTTGTTGATCCACAGATTTTCAGGAAACAAGTGATTGGTTACTTTGAACTTGTTTGAAACCAATTTCACTGGAAAACACTTCCTGTATAGAGGAACATATATTTTGTACTTCAGTTAGTAACACAATGAATGTATCATCCTGTCTGTCTGTGACATGGCAGACATTGATATAAAAACTGCATTGCTTTAGTCCCTGAAGCTTACATTGTGTGTGTGATCACTATGGACTCTGAACAAACTGAAAACTGTATTTCACAAAGTGACTTAATGGGCTGGAGTTGTAGCATTTTAAATGTTTACAACTACTGTGAATGAATGCTACTTTGAGACAGGGAAAGTAAATATGAATATGATCCTTGTGAAAGAGTTATAAATCTGCTTAAGTTACCTGCCTGAAGCAGCTGCAAAAACAAACCAAAAAACAGCTTTCTAGCTCAACTCTTCTCCCGACGGATTAAACACTCTGTGGTCATCTCCTGCCCAACAGACTCGCCCAGCAAAATACCTTGTGAAAGAGTTATACATCTGCTTAAGTTACTTGCCTGAAGTAGCTGCAAAAACAAACTAAAAACCACAGCTTTCTAACTCAACTCTTCTCCCAACGGGTTAAACACTCTGTGGTCATCCTCTGCCCAACAGACTCACCCAGCGAAATACCTTGTGAAAGAGTTATAAATCTGCTTAAGTTACTTGCCTGAAGTAGCTGCAGAAACAAACTAATAACCACAGCTTTCTAGCTCAACTCTTCTCTCGATGGGTTATCACTCTGTGGTCATCCCCTGCCCAATAGACTCACCCTGCAAAATACCTTGTGAAAGGGTTAAAAATATGCTTTGAATCTCATTTCACTGAACTGAACTTAGTATACATGGCACTGTGTAGAGTACTGTAAGGCAGGTAAAAGGTATATGCCCTTTTCCCCATGGCAGTGCAATCCTGGAGTCAGTATATATTGTTAGGGGTGTGGGGGGGCACAGCTCCCCACACTGGAGGGTGCGGGGGGGTGTAGCCCCCCCCATCTTATTTGTTTTATATTGTATTTTACCAAAAACTTCAAAACAATGCATTTTAAACAATAGACATACATAGTTGCAACACCAATGACTAACTCTCTTCAGAAGGCAATATCTACTCAAACTAAGTGGAAGGCTATGCCCCCACACCCCAATCACACCCCGAACTATATATGTAACTCCCAGATCGCACTACAGTGGGGAAAAGGGAATATACCTTTTACTTGTCTTACAGTACTCTACACAGTGCCATATATACTAACTGCAGTTCAGTGAAATAAGTTTCAGTGAAATGAGTTTTCAGTAATTTGAGTTTTCAGCTAAGTGGTCAGGGTGAAATGAAATTCAGTGAAATGAGAATCAATGAAACAAAGTAGATCCCTAGGTTGATATGAAATGCTAAGTACTTCTCCATTCTAATGCACTGCACACCTGACTGCAGTCATGAAGAGCAAACATCACTGACTGTCCATATTGTTGAATGCAATGAAAGTGTTGAAGTCAAAGAGCACTTGTTTTTCACCCAAGTCAGTCAGACTATTGGTGGTTTTCTGGTTGATGTTGTCTTAAGTGAACTTAAAAGTTTGGAATTCTGTTGGAAAACTGCAGAGACCATGGGTATGACAATGGTTATAAAATAAAGAGAAAACATTTTGGTGCTCAGGCATGAATCTTGTCTTTAAATCCATGTGCATGTTTGTACTGTGTGGCTGTAACAACCTTAATCTAGTAACTGGTGAGGCAACAAACTCTTTGATAGATGCAGTTTCATTTTTGGTAATCTTCAATGAATGTTCACTCTATTTACATCATCTACACAAAGGTACAAATTATTTAACAACCATGTGTTACATTTAACTGTCAAACCATTGTGTGGAACTAGGTGGGAGTGTAGGGTAGAAGCTGCACAGGGGTAGAAATATTTTCCGATCATGCATCAGGTTTAACTGTAAAACCATTGCATGACACTAAGTGGAAATGTAGGGCAGAAAGTAAGAAGGTAGTGCAATAGTGCAATAACAAGTGGGTGCAATTTATCATGCCTTAGTTGAAATTACAAAAGGTAAGGACCCCAAGGTATATTCCAAAGCAGCATCATTGAGTAGTACTATAAAAAGTGTGAAGTATTTAATATCATTGATGGTGTGGTACGATGTACCAGTAAAAGTTGGGCAAGTGAGTAAACTTTTGCAAAGCTTTTCCAAACAGATTAATCAGGCAATGATTCTGCTTAATAAACTGAATAGGAAAATTCCAGCACCAAGAAAACATCAGTCTGAGACAAGAATGTGATATAAAAGAACTTAAGCAAGAGGGAGTGTATACATATTTGCTAATTGATGAAGGATCAACAATAAAACATGACAAATGTGAATAAAACTTAGTAACGGATATTTTAAAAGACTTAAATTAATTTTGAAAACAGAGTTGACATCTAGGAGCAAAATTCAAGCTATAAACCAATTTTCTGTTCCTGTCCTAACTTACAGTTTTGGAGTGATTGACTGGCCCCAGAACATGTTGGATAGATTAGACAGGAAAAACAAGAGGGATGCTTCATGGACATCAAATGATTCATAAAAATCAGTGCATACCAAGATTATATATTTCCCATTCAGAAGGAGGTATGGGCCCCTTGAAATTAATTACATGTATAGATAGGCAATCATGGGACTGCACACATATCTGGTGACCTCACAAGACCCAAATATATTGAAAGTTTTGAAACATGAGGAGAATAAATCTAAGATGAATTCCCTGCTTAGTCTAGCAGAAGCATATCAGCATCAAGCAAGAATGGAAATCAAACCAGAAGTAGATAAAAATTAGGCAGAAACTTTATGTGCCAAAAAACAAAACAAAGAATATAAGGTGAATGATCAGGTAACAAGGCAAGAAATGTGGAAAATGCATAAATATAGTTGCAAGTATAGAAAACTTCTGGAAGAACCTTATGTTGATATGGATCAAATGCAGGAATGGTTAAGGAGATGCAAATTCAAACCAAGAGATGAAAGGTTAATGTTGGCAGCCCAAGACGGTGTGTTTACAATTCCCATTGAACATATGGGAGAAACAGACAAATGTAGGTTTTGCTAAATAGAATTGGAAACAGTCGCACACTTCATTGCTGGTTGTGACATGCTAATGGCAGAAGGACTGCATACTGAAAGGCATAATAATGTGGCAAGACTTTTACACTGGGGATTGTGCAAACACTGTGGTATTGAAGTGGCTGAAAAACACTGGAAACATGAGCCACAAAGCATCATAAAAAATGATGAAGTCTACATGACATGGGATCACCCATTACCAGTATTTCAAAAGATAGATGCGAGAAAACTGGATATGGTGGACCATGAAAAGAAGACAAAAGTAGCATCGATCATTGAAACTGTCACACCTAGTGACTACAGTATCCTGCATACAGAGAGACACAAAGTCATAAAATATCAGGATTTACAGGCAGAAATGAGAACAATATGGAAGAAAGATACCCAGACAGCTCCAATAGTAGCAGGAGCAATGGGTCTTATTAAAACAAATCTACAATCATATTTACATCTCTTATAAGGCAAGAAATGAGGAAAATGCATAAATATAACAGCAAGTACAGAAAACTCTTGGAACAATCTCATGTTAATCAGGATCAAATGCAGGAATGGTTAAGGAGAGGTGAATTTAAACCAAAAGACAAAAGGTTAATATTGGCAGCCCAAGATAGTGGACTGTGTACACATTGGTTCATAAAGTCCATTGAATATATAGGAGAAACATACAAATGTAGGTTTTGTAAAACAGAACTGGAAACAGTTGCACATCTTGTTACTGGTTGTGATATACTAATGACAGAAGGACTGTATACTGAAAGGCATAATAATGTGGCAAGACTGTTGCACTGGGGATTGTGCAAACATCATAATATTGAAGTAGTTGAAAAACACTGGAAACATGAACCACAAAACATCATCGAAAATGATTAAGCTTATATCATATGGAATCATCCTTTACCAACAGTTCAAAAATAGATGTGAGGAAAACCAGATATAGTAGTCCATGAAAAGAAGACAAAAGTAGCATTAATCATTGAAATTGCCACACCCAATGACTACAGTGTCTTATGTACAGAGAGACACAAAGTCATAAAATACCAGGATATGTAGGCAGAAATAAGTCTTATAAAAAAGAATTTACAGTTGTAATTAGATACGTTACTAATACATGTAACTCCATATGAATTGCAGAAGAAGGCATTACTGGGCACATTGCAGGTGCTGCAAGGGACACTTCTGGATGCATCAAAGATTGAAATTATACTAATTTCATGAACTTTAGTCATACTTTGACTTAGGAATGGCATCCATTCCAGTCATGGTATTAGAAACCGAAGAGGCTTAGAGAAGTTAGAAAGAGAGAAGCTAAACACCAGTTAAAATAAGGAAAATACCTACTCACTCAGGCTACTTCATGAACACTCATATTTAAAATACTGTCAGTTGCCCACACACACACACACACACACACACACACACACACACACACACACACCACACACATAGATATATCTATCTATCTATATAGATAGGTGTGTGTGTGTGTGTGTGTGTGTGTGTGTGTGTGTGTGTGTATATATATATATATATATAGAGAGAGAGAGACAAACAGAATAGCATAAACTGCAACACTGAAGGTGAACAACTAAATGAAAACCACAAATAGCACTGTCCAAAGCAGACCTCAGTCACTGACCAAAAATAAATAACACCAAAATTATTATTTTAAGTGCTTCCATTCTTTTTACTGCAAAAGAACTTCTTCAGAATAAAAAATACAAAACCAATCAGGAATATAAAAGAAATCCATCATGACATCATTATGGAAACCAATAAGGTTACTAAACTCATAAAATGAATGCAGTCTTAAAGAGATCTAACAGCCCCCCCAAAAAATTAAAAATATGAATAATTAGATGCATTTATATTTCAATAAATTCTTAACAGAAATATGGTCATTAAGCCCTGGTCTGCTCATAAAACAACTTGCCATTTCAATTCTAAATATTCAAGAAAAGAATTGAATTGTCCTGTAAATTAGTTTTTTTTCTACTTGTTCTATCACTAAAAATATGAACCTCCTAAAATCCTTACACTCCTCAGTATGCATAGCTAATGCATTCCTATTGTCCACTTTCTTAACTGCTAACACGTGTTACCTAATGTGTGTGGTTTTACCCGCATAAAAACTGTCACAATTGGAACAACACATAAGATATACCAGTCCATCACTCTGACAGTTATATATGTTTCTTGCTGTTAGAACAAAATCAATATGTTTAAAATGGTAACTACCTACACAATAAATAAACCTACAATAATTACAATTCTGACACCACAGGTACCACTAGATTTAATATGTTCTGTACTCTTCTGCTGTGAAGTTTTTTCTAAAATTTTTTCAAATTTTAATCTTCTTAAAAATAACATTTGGACAATTACCTAATATTTTAGACAATTCTGGGTTTCCTAAAATTATTTTCCAATTCTCAATAATGATGTTACAAATCACACAGCCATCAATACTCATGGGAATAGGGAAGGAACAAATTAATTCATGGTGTCTACTATTTTGATTTACTTTCATTGTCTTGTTAAAAGCAAACCCTTTTCTCAAAATAGTTGGGGAACTTGGTACCCCTTTGTTTGATTACATTTTCAGAAATGACTTTCAGCTTATCTTCTGGGTACCCTCTTAATTTAAATAAATATTGAATGTTTCTATCTACCTCCTCTGCAAAAATTTGGTTGTCACTGATGAGACAACTGAGTCTGATGACCTGCCCCTTAAATACATGTAGTTTCATGAAAGTGGGGTGATAGCTGTCAAAATGTAGATAATTATTGGTGAAGGTTTCTTTTCTGAAAATGTTGCTCTCATATCTGTTTTGCTCTTTAACCATAGTTAGTTTTGTATCTAAAAAATGAACACTAATCCCTTTATTACTTTCCACAAACTTCAACCACTGTACACTATTAAGTTGTTGAAAAAACTCTTCAAGTGAAAACTGATCACCTATCCAAATAAAAAAAAATCAATATATCTTTTATAATAACTAACTTAGATATTCCTCTTCCAACCAGCACATTACTAAATTAGCAAAGGTAGGAACTACCTGAACACCCATAACCACTCTGCTAACTTGCTGGTGTGTACTGTTCCCAAAAGTAAAAATGTTGAAAGGTTCGGAGGGTGGCCTAATGGTTAAGGTGTTTGCATGACAAACACAAGGTGCAGGGTTCAAGTCTCACAAGGGATAATTGGCTAGGCTTAAAATGGCTTGCAAGGGCAGTTAGCTTAGTACTAACCTATGATTTAACCTATGTTACTAAAAACCGAGTCTAATAAGTGACAAAGAATATCAGTGTCAAATCCTAAATTATTTGCATGTTTATTCAAATATTGTCTAACAAAGTCCAACCCTTCCTCCTGTTCAATTGTGGTGTATAAGGAACATGCATTAATAGTACATATCATAGTTAGTAAAGGAATAACTTTTGAGTTGGTCTAAGAAAACCCTTGAATCTTTTTAAAAAAAAGGTGCTAGCCTGAACTACCGGGTTCTGTATAGTGTCCAAAAAACTGGAAATGTTAATAGTTTTTGCTACATGGTGCAGTAGCTATGGGCCTAAACAGAGGACTGACGATATCTTTGTGGATTTTTGGTATAGAAAACTAACTGCCCAATTGTGGCTGATCTACTCTTAAAAAATAAAATAAATCCACAGGCATATACTCTTGATGCAACAAATCTAAAAGTGTCAGATCTATCTCATGGTAACTTTTCCTTACTGTATGTTTGTACACCTTCCTGTAAGTCCAACTGTCTAAAAGCAGATAAGCCATGGCTTTGTTATATTCTAAATTGTCCATAATGACCTGTCCATAACCTTTGTCTTCCTTCATAAACCTGTAATCATGATATCCACTCAATTGTTCTAATGCATAATACTGTTCCTTACTAAGATTGTAATTTGACTTACAGAACCTACGATTACTAGTGGGTTTCCTCAATGACTTATATATCCCTGATTCAGAAATGGAAAAAAAAAGTATTTAAAATGGTGACCAATAGAGGATTGATGGTGATAGCCTTAAAAAAATCACTGCCTCCCAAGAATCCACCACCTTGTCAAAAATTTATTTTAAATAGAGTTTTCTAACATACAGTTTGCAATCATGCAAGGTAATGCCTGGTGTCCCAGAGAGGATAAATGAAAATCCTCTAGACAGTACTTTTAATTCATCTGCTGTGAAAACTTTGTTGTTAGTAAGATTGAAGACCAAAGTTAGCCACACCTTCTTATCCCCTGTTTTTTCCCCATAACTGTTGGACCTCCCCTGGTCAGTGATGAATTGTTCATCCTCAGTCCTTGTGGGGAAAAAGGATTAGAATCACTAGAGACACTGGAGGCACCTCAAAAATTTGTGGGATGTTTATTACACTCCCTCCCATTAAGTCCTTCACCCTGAGACACTGAAACCCCAGAGGAAGAAGTACCAGAGGCTTCATTGTTAGAAAATGAATCCAATCAGTCGAGCTTGTTAGCACCTTGTTGGTTCTTTGGAAAAAATTGATTAGGTTAAGAACCTGTTTTAACTTTGCGTTTGTTTAATAAAAAGGCTTGTCCATTCTTGTATGTAGAAATGTCCCTATCCAGTTTTATTTTTTTCCTGTCAACAATTATTCCTGTATGTCTCTCTGGTCTGTATTAATTCATCAAATAATGTATTTGTCAAATACGTATTCAACAAAGGCTAAACAGAGAAATTCATTACAGCAAAGCATGGAATTTTTCCAGGGTTAAGAACCAAGCACCCTATGGCACTCCAGGACACACACTCCGCACTACATTAAACCCACCCAAGTGGTGGGCTTTGCCCCCCACACCCCCCAACTATACATTATAACTCCGCGATTGCACTACAGTGGGGAAAATGGGCAAAGTTGTGTTGATGGCCCAGTGGTTCTTAGCCCTGGGAAAAATTCTGCTGTAATGAATTTCACTGTTTAGCAATTGATGATTACGTATTCAATGAATACATATTTCGATGAACTAGTATAGACCCATGTCTCTCAACTTTAGCTCACAACCTATCATATTGGTACTGTAAAAGTCTAAATGATGGATGTTTAAGTACTTGGTTATCCAGAGTTTTAATGTCATCTTTTAAACTGACCATTTTCTCCTTGTTCCAATTAATTAATAATGTTAAAACCTTAAGACCTGCTTTGTTAAACACTTCACATATATCTGAGTAAATGCTGTCTGAATAATTATTTCCATTTGATAAAGCATACACTCTCAGTCCCAATGGAACAATGTTTAGTTTGTAGCATCTATTCAAATAGTGGTTCTCAAGTTCTAATGACTTAAATTTAAGAACTTTCTTCTCCAGTTCAAATAAACATGTTTTAAAATCGTGACGTGCATTTTCATAGTACCTCAAGTCTTGAATTGGTTCATTAATCGTCAAATCAGTGAACAGGTTAAGAGCATCGCCAATTAGAAAATTGCTATTGTGGACAAAGAAAAAACATTGTCATCTATTACTATACCCTCATCAGATGAGGAATAATTATTGGAACTAAAGTGATGAATTAGTATGTAAAGAGAAATAAGAATGGGAGGCAATGAGAATGTGTTAGTTTGTTTGATTGTTTGCTTGTATTGGTATTTGTTTTATGGGGTAGAACATGGATCCTTTTGGATCATTTTCAGGCTCAGCCATGGGATAAATGAAATTTCCAATCTGATCAAAATAGCACATAACGATCAAGGTATAATGCTGTCTAATACTAAACAAGGATAACACCATGCCATTGAACTAAATTAGTGCTTTATTGAATAAATGTTTTCAAACTAAGCTTTCTTCATCAAACTTACAATATATACCTTTCTGCCATAACCTGTCGTCTGACAAACCTAACAAAAGTTCAGGCACTTATACAGATAAGGTGGACAGTAACAGAAGATAAATCTGTTAATCAATTAAAAAAGATATTAAAGTCAGAGATTGCAATGGTTGCTCCTGACATTTTCAAACCTTAGTTTTATTTTGTAAATCAATGCATCCAAAGTAGGTTTGGGAGCTGTGTTTTCTCAGGAAGTAGGTTGTGAAGAATCTGCTGCCTAAGTTGAAAGCTAATTATGGATGAGAAAAACGTACTGTGCCATTGAACAAGGATATTCTGCTATTAAATGGGCACTGACCTCTTGACAGTACTATTCATTGGGAAATAGGTTCACTTTGGTAACAGGCCATGCACCCCTGCAGTGACTGAACAAGCAACAGGATAGAGCCACCAACTTGTGTGACGTGGGCTTTGTCACTCCAGCTTGTTTCATTTTTTATCTTTATCCTTTTTATCAGTAATTCCATTGTCATGTCAAGCATCCAGCCTTATCTTTTCCACAAATAATACAACTCATGTCAACCAACTTACATTTATTTCACCATGTTTCTGTACTTCTGCTGTTCCATATCTTTCCACTTCCGTTATGACTTTCCTATTTAATGGCACAGTTTTCAGACTCTTCTTTCTCCTACTTAAAATTTAACAAAAAAAGAAAACTTTTTTAAGTGATGAAAATCTATCCTGCCAAGCCTTCATCTTATTTTGATTACCAAGTATATATATTAAAAGGTCACCGGCCTCTATAGTAAAAATCCCTTCCTCCTTCTTTCCACTTAAACTACTACTCCTGTTCCTTTCTCCTAACTCCCTGACTGGCCCCTACCTTTTCTTTAACTTCTACTCTTCTCTACCCACCATTTATTTCCCATCTACATCTTCTACATCCACTTAGGAGCCATCCCTAACGTATACTGCCCTTTGACTGCTCTTTTCCTTGCTCTTGCTTTTACCTTTAAAACCTCTGCTGAGGAAATTTAAATCCCTACACTCTCCTCACACTTTCATTTAGTCTCTTCCACTTCACATATACAAAAGTCTCACATTTCTTTTGTTGTACTCTGAACTACTCCACTACATATCCTTCTCAATTGTTCCCACACATCTGTAACCACTTTATATTCCCAGACGTACGAATCTGAACTATGTTTTCCGCATTGCACTTCCAACAGCTTGTTTACTGCCCCCATCCTTTCCTAAATATTGTTGATAGTGTCCTGTACCACCTGTGAACCAGTTGCCAGTATATATCCTCAGGCAATCCAGTATATTGTAAACCTCTGTCCATCTCCCAAACCTATCCCCATATTCCATCTTGTTTCCAACTTTCATCCTCTTTTATCTATTGTGCTTACTCTGTTTATAGCTGTCCTTAGATTATTAACCCCAGTTGCTTGTATATACATCCTCTCTTTCCTTTCTTCACCTTCTGCCAATCCTGTCCTATCCTCCTCCATTGTCTCCAGTCCTACTCCATCCCCATCACCTCATACACACACCTTGCTTTAGCTGTCAAGTCTTCTATAAAATAACCAATCCCTTTTCCTCTCCAGATCTGTCATGTACTTGTCCAAAGTCTGGCCACCTACCATCCTTATATTCCTTCTTCAGATCTCTGAACATTTTCACCCTAAACCTCTTTCCTCTACTCCCATTTCTGCACCTCATCAGTGATCTCACTAACTAAATACTATTTGTTCTCTTCTTCCTAACCCACACCCTTTCACCAGTGTACCACTTCACCATTCTATCTGCACTGCCCTTGATTCTCAGAAAATCTCTCCAGCCTTCCCCATTCCACCTTCTTTCCCACTCTATCCATCCATTTTTGGAACTCTCAATCATTGTATCATATTAATACCCATAAATGAATACTTAAAATGCAGTGTTTCCCCTTCCCCCTTCTGTTTCCTATATGTCCTTTGTAGATCTCTATCTCCTCCCATCCCCATATAAATCTGTTTGAGTTTCTCCCACTTCTTGCTCTGAATAGGCCTGACAAAATATACAAATGAGAAAATACAAAAGCTGGGTAAATGCCTGGTATACACCTCAAGCGAATAAATGAAAAGAAACCAACACTTTATTAGGTTGAACCATATTTTAAATACCAATGTTTTAACTGTTTTTATGAGTCTGAAGAAGCGATCAGTTGATTTAGATTGCGAAAGCGCTTACTCTTGGTTTAATAAAGGGCAATTGGTGTGAAGCTGCAAGTGAACTGTTTCCTGTTTGGATTATCCTATTTTTATCTCAGTTGCAACTCTTGGTTTTATAAAGGGCATTTGTTGTGAAGCTGCAAGTGATCTGTTTCATGGCTTGGATTATCCTATTTTTATCTTCAGCTGTGGTCTAACCGTTGGTTTCTTTTCATTTATTTACTGACAAAATATATCACATGGGAAAGAAACACACATCTCACCAAATCCGTGCTCTGTTACGGTATTAATACTCCCTAACCAACTATCTAACATCCTTCATATTCTCTCCTCTCTGATTTTTCCTTTTCTTTCCTTGACTGGTTTTACCCATGGTAATCCTAATCTCTCTTTCCTCCTTTCTTTGTCGTCTTTAATATAACTAACTTCTCTTAATGAAAACGTAGCCTTGATTATTTGCCAGTATTTTCTACAAAAATATCCAATACCTTCTGTGACTGCCAGATGTATCTTTCAACAACCAAACAATATATCATCTTCTCAACATTATTCCCCATTTCCTCTTCTACAAATCATTCTCATCTAAACAAGGCATTCAGTTACCAATAAAAAGAGTCCCTACTAATAAGGAGCATCTTTGTTTTGTGCCTCATCCCAGATTTAACATTTCTGACACCCCCTATTTAATATTCTCACCCAGGTTGCTTATACGAGGCCCATTTAACCATTTCTTCTCCCACCACCATTGTTACCATCCCCATCTCATATTCCTATGATCTGGATTCAAATACTTTCTGAAAATTTATAAATAATACTCCTGCTTTACCATCTCTTTCATTTCTGCAAAGTCTACAGAATTTGGCATACCTCCAATAGCCTGCTTTTTCTTTTCCTGTCAAAATTAGTAGTAGTCTTTCCAGTTTAGCTGGTAACACAATCACAAACCATTAAGCAATAATCACTCTGAGGCCTATAATTTCTATGGTCCTGCCTGTCACTCTCCTCCTGTTTAAATGATATCATTGCTATGGGCTCATTAACTGATTTAGGGAACTGACCCACCTTAATTAAACTCCTTGGTTAATCTCTCAACTACTTGTACACTTACCCTTTTATAAAAAAATATTTAAAAAAATTGGAAATCCAGCTGGCCCTCTGGTTGTCCAGTTTCAAATAGCTTCAATAACCTCCCTTTTTCTAATTTATTTGTGAATATCTTTCCCCACTTCCTCATCCAAAGCCACATTCAGGAACTGCCCTTCCCCTCATCTACCTGTCTTGATAACAGTTTGTATAAAACTCAAAAGACTTTCTGCATTTCCCTATGAGACTTCATTTCATTTCCAGCTTCATCTAATAATACTGTCCATCAATATATTTTCCTTTCATTTCTAATCCTCCTTAATAATAACTGAATTTCTGGTCTGCCTTTCACCTACCATCCTGCCCCTTTTCTTGCCACTTCCATTTCTAACTTCGACTCTCTATATCCTTAAATTTCCACTTTAACTCTTTCTTCTTTTCTTCCCAGTCATTTCCTTCTTTCCTTACCCCTCTAATTTTGCTAAATTTCCTTTAACCTTTCTTCTGTTTTCTTCACCACTGACTCCACTTCCTTTCTTCCTTCCTTATCTTCACCTATAGTTTCATACCATTCCTTGCATCCACCGTATCTTTTTCTCACTTTTTCAATGTCCAGGATCACATTGCTACTTTCTCCTTTCCAGTCATTCTATTTTACTTCACCATCACATGATCACAATATCAATTAGTGTGACTTGCTATTCTTTGTCAACATCTCCACGGCATGAATTAAACTTCCAAACCACATCTGGCTGTTAAATAACATGCAGCAATACTGCTCTGCCTTAAAATATCACCTGGCAACTAATAAAGTATGCAAGTGTACCACACCTATAGTTTGAAGTATGCAGTCCTATATTTGTCCACTATGGATGCTGTATAAGTGTATTAATGTAGCATGTTTAATTTTACTCACAGTATCATCAAAACATGTATTTCCTTAATCTGATGTGCTTTGTAAATAATGTTTGTTGACCATTTTTGTTTTGAATTGTTAAAAATGCATTTGTATTCTTCCTTTGGAGCTTGTCTCATTGGGCCTCTGCTGAAAATGGACATTCTATTTCCCGGAAGGACTAAACAAAAACAAATAAGTAAAATAAAATAAAATAAATATACCCCTTTGTGTGAGATGTATTATTTCCAGCTCTGCTACTGTGTACTCATCCACCAACAATCTGTCTGACAGTCAGAGCAGAAGACTAAAGCTCTGATCTGTTAATGAGTTGCTTCCTCTACCCATGGGACATGGTTTGATACCTTGTACCTTCATTTGCTTACTGTGCGACTCTGAATAAATCACCTAACGAGACAATGCTACCAGGTTGCCTCTGTAAAGGGGCAATTTGTCCAGTGGGCTTACCTTGCTAACAAATAGGTAGACTAAAAAAATTAGGAACCACTGAGAGGACGTCAAAAAAGGGATCGTCACTCGCCACCTCAGAAAAAAAAAACACTGACACAATCACTACAACCCCTTTTTTGGGCATTGTCTGTGCTGCCAAATAAAGTAGCTGTTTCCTGGTTCAGAACTACATTAAAATCTCCTTCTGCTACCATGCAATTTTTGTCTTGCCTAATTTTAAACATCTGCTCTACCCATGCTCCAAGTATCTTTAGTTTATCTTCACTGTCCCATAAAATTAACTTATAACAGCTTCCTTTCCCTGTCTGAGCCATCTTCCCACTATGCGTCTTCCTTCCTTGTCTATTTTCCCTTCCACCTCTCCCCAGTTTTTCTAAATTTTTACTAAGATGATCTCTCCATTTTGTTGCACCCTTTAGCACAACTTTCCCCAAAACACACAAAACGTTTTCTCTATTTTTTCATGTATCTTCCCTTTTATTTCCTGTACAAATGCCAGCTGTATTCTGTCCATCACTAATTTCATTAAAATTCTCTTCATCCTGACTGGCTTATTGGCTCCTGCTACATTTCAAATCCTCATAAACAGTCCCCTTCCTTCACCCTCCTGCTGCTTCTTTGGAGACAAACCGTCTAAGCTCTTGGGTTGGGCTTAAGAACTACCTCCCCCACCTGGATGGTGTTGGTCACTATTAACTGCCTCTACAAGAACAGCTATCACCATAAAGTCTGCAACCATTTGCCTCTGTTTAACCTTTTTGCTCTTATAACTATTCCTCATTTCTGTTGTCCTTCCCTTCTTACTACACCTGCTCTTCTAGACTTGCTGCAAAATGAGCATAATGTGTCAAGTGCCAGGGTACCTGCTATGGTAATACTGCATCTAGTACCAGTTTATCTGTTATGGACCTATTGTATCTAGTTCCAGAGTGCCTTTTACTGGCATGCTGCATCTAATACTAGAGTGCATACTACATCCAGAGAAAGAGTACTTGTTATGAGCATACTGCATCTAGTACAAGAGCACCTGTTGTGGTCATACATCATCTAATGCCAGAGTACCTGTTATGCACATACTGCATCTACTGCCGGCATCCCTGTTATGAACATACTAGTACCAGAATTTCTGTTATGGGCATAGTGTATCTATTGCCAGGACACCTCTTATGGGAATACTACCTCTACTAGCAGCATACCTGTTATGGGCAGGCTGCATCTAGTACCAGAGTACTTGTTGTTGCCATACTTCATCTACTACCAGAATACTTGTTATGGGCATACTAGATCTAGTGCAAGCATACCTGTTATAGGCATAATACATCTAGAACCAGAGGACATGTGATGGGCATGTTGCATGTAGTACCAGAATACCTTATCTGACCATAATACATCTAGAACCAAAGAACCAGTTATGGACATACTGCATCTAGTAACAGAGCACCTATTGTGGGCATACTGCATCTAGTGCCAGAGTAGCTATTAACATACTGCATCTAGTATCACAGTACCACTTATGGGCATACTGCATCTTGTACCAGAGCACCTGTTATCAGCATACTGCATCAAGTGAGTATACTTATTATAGGCATATGCATCTAGTACTAGAATAACTGTTATAGGCATATTGAATACCAGCATACCTGTTATGGGCATACTGTATCTAATGTCAGCATACCTATTATGGTCACACTACAGCTAGTACCAGCATAACTATTATGAGCATACTGCGTCTACTACCAGAGAACTTGTTATGTGGTCTGCATTGCTCTGATTATCACTCATCTCTGCATTTAATTTTGATTTGAAGCTTTTTTATTTAAGGTTTGATCACTTCTATTTTGTATCTTATTCTGGTATTACATTTATTTTGTTTTAAGTTTTCTGTTCTGTTGGAGTTTTAAGAGTTCTTGGCTAGGGTCAGATAAAAAGAGTTACCAAAGAATTCCTTTGCAACTGTGAATAGTATCAGTTAATTAGTTGGGGGAGCTGAGAAACAGCATTGCTCTTTTATTTAGAAATATATGTAGTTAGCTGAAGTGTTTATGTGGTCTGCATTGCTCTGATTATCACTCATCTCTGCATTTAATTTTGATTTGAAGCTCTTTATTTAAGGTTTGATCACTTCTGTGTATTATTAGTGTTTTGTTTTAAGCTTTCTCTTCTATTGGAGCTTTAAGAGTTCTCCCTCCCACCTACCCGGTCCTTGTTGTGTCCTTAAATTTGGTGGGTTTTGAGTTGCCCGGCCCTACTATAGATCTCATTTTAGACACTCCTTCCAGTCCCATCTCATCAGCTTATTCTAATGAGTACAGGGAGATGATTTGGGAAGGTTCACTCCCTTAGTTTCTCAACCTTGAATTATAGTGTTTCATCCCTTCCCACTCAACCTAAAAAACAATTGCACTTTATGCATCTGCTTTTACTGTATTTGTGTTTTGTGCTACTTTATTTTGCTTTTGCTGCGTGTTCTTAAAAGTACTCAGTTGCATTTATTCTGCTGCATTTATTACTTCTTGTTAGTAGCCTGATTAAATTGTGACCATTTTTCTAAGCCTTTTGGTTAAGCACTTGGGCTTCAGGCCAGTTGTTTTACATTAAGAAAGTTTGTGGTCTACACTCTTGTGGCAGGAGAGGTAGCTTATAGCCTTCTAAGTTGGGAATTGCTGGTTGAAGGCTTAGTGTCTTTTATTCTAAAAGTGTCTTAGTTCTGGTTTAAGCACTTGGGCTTCAGGCCAGTTATTTTACATTAAGGACCCATCATCTACAGGCAAATCTTTAATAGGGTAAACATTAACACTCTCTCCTTTATCTCATCCCTTCAAAAATGTGATTGGACACCACTAAAGTACCTCAGTCTGGATGAAGCCATCCACTTCTTCAATAGCGCCTTCCAAAACATTCTAAACACACATGCCCCCTTAAGAAATACCAGAGTCAAAACACAGTACTCCCCTTGGCTACAAAAAAGCACCAGGGCACTAATCAATATCAGAGATAAATCCTGGAACCACTGGCGCTTAAGAAAACCCCCCTCCTCTAGACAGTCATTCCTAGAGTTGCACAACAAGGTCAAAAAGCAAATAAAAGAAGATAGAACCCAATATTATCAGTCTGCTGTACACCCCTCCCATCACAACCCTAAGCAGTTCTGGTCCACAATAAACTCCATTCTCCACACAGGTAAAGTAGGCACCCCCCCACCTACCCCCCTTCCTCCAGCAGTATTGCTGACTCATTCAATAAACACTTTACTGAAACCATTCTGTATTTGACTAAACAACACAACCCTTTACCCACCCTCCCTAAATGAAAACCAAACACTCTGCAGACAGTCTTTTCTTTTTCATCAGTACCTACCTCCTATATAAAGAAACTTCTATTGAAACTTAAGCCTACAAAACTTGCAGCTGACAATCTCTCCTCTGAATACCTAAAAATAACACCAGAAGCCCTAGCTTATCCAGTCTTTATCTTAATTAATTGGTCCTTATCAGAAAGCTATGTCCCCATTCTGTGGAAAATATCCCACATCATTCCCTTCCATAAAGGTGGCTCCTCCACTGAACATTCCCATTACCACCCCATAGCCATCCTTTCTCCACTTTCCAAGATACTTGAGAAATGCATCCATTCTCAAGTCTTAGACTACCTCTTAGCTAATAAACTCCTCTCCAGCACCCAGCATGGCTTCAGGCCATACCACAGCACTACTACCACCTTGTTCTCTTTCACTAATGCTGTCCTTCTTCATAAAAATAATGGGTTGTTCTCCTCTGGTATATTTCTGGATCTATCCGAGGCTTTTGACATGGTCTCACACAAACTACTAATCTCTGTTCTCACTAACCTATCCTGTTCCCAATTAGCTACTGATTGGTTTCACAGCTATCTAACTGGCTGACAACAATCAGTTGTCTGGCATAATGACCTATCTCATCAACTTCCTGTAACACACGTTTTTTCCCCAGAGCTCCATACTTAGTCCCCTTCTATTCTTACTCTTCACCAATGATCTATTCACAGCCACCAATCATGGCTCTCTTATACAGTATCCAGATGACTCCACCCTCATCTGCTCAGCCCCAGCTACACCTGAACTTCACAAGATCATACAGGAATCCTTTTCATCACTAGAAAGTTGGCTATCTAATACCCAGTTATTACTTAACCCGAGCAAGACTAAACTCCTTTTCTTCCAACCCAATAAATCTAACCCAGTTATCCCCCACATTAATATTCTAGCCAAAGACAATACCGCCATCTGCCAAATATGACAACTCCTTGATGTTGAGATTGATAACAGTCTCAGATTTGACACTAACATTTCTCTTACCATAAAAAAGGTTCACAAAAAACTAGGTGTATTGCACAGAAACAAACAATTCCTCACCAAGACAGCCAGAATTTCTGCTGCTAATTCCCCTTCACTCTATGCATCTCCTATACTTACCTACCTTAGACAAACAGGCCTAAACAAGCTCAAGGCTTGCTACAATAAAACTGCTAAGTTTGCCACTGGTGCATCTTATCGCAGCCACCACTGTATCTCACTTAGAGAACTTGACTGGCTTGAACTGCCTCAATGTCTTCATCTGAATCAACTCTGTCTCACCCACAAGTTAGTATACCATCCACTTAAAGTCCCATCCTTTCAAAACCTTCTCCAGCCCTACTGCTCCACTAGACCACTACGCTCCAGCAGCAAAAATCTACTTCTAGTGACCAAACCCAAGAACTCAACGAGAGAAGCACTATTTTCCTGCATCATATCCAGATTATGGAACAATCTCCCCCACTCTATAACCACACTACCTTTTTGCACTCACTTCAAGACTGCACTAAAAACTCATTTAAAAGTCTCTGGTTATGCCCATGCACCAATCCCAACTGGTAACCCTGCTTTTCACCTCCCCTTCCTCTCCCCTCCCATAGCCATCCTGCCTCACACTGTCTGATCATTGCATTCCTTCCTCTGCAGGCTCTGGTTGACCCTTTACCCTCCCCTTTCCTTCTCACTCAATCTCTCAGACCTGTTAAAACATGCTTAACTACCTCACTTCATTTCAACTCCAAATACATATCCAACTGACTTACACCTAGCTTCCTGTCACTACCATGTATAAAACTCACAGTCTCCTCTCTTACTCCTCTACCTTCCCCTTCCATCACATCAGCCCTTCTATCTTGTTCTACCTTCATTTGGAGCATCTGCTTTATATCTGTTTGAGTTTAGTGCAATATTTGTAATAAGGTTTAGGTATATGAGTTTAGAATAATATCCATTTGAGCTTAGTACTATCTGTATATACATCCTACCTTTATTCCTAGCCTCTAGCTAGATATTGGTATATCTGTTCATTACTATGTTTCATATTGTATGTACAGCTAATGTTAAGTGCAGTATGTATTATTTGCTATTATACCATGACCCCCCCAAAACGTGCACGCTGATTGGCTAGCGTGCCCGTTGTAAATCGAGTTATACTAATGAAAAAAGGTCCGGTCGGGACCAAACCACATTTAGCATTACCCACACCCAGGCGTGGGTTATTGCTATATTGTATGCATATTCAATTGTTCTTCATGTACTTTGCTGCTCATTTATTGTTCTGTGGAACTTTTCTCCCCGGGCCTCCACTGAAAAAGTACCTGTGTCCAGTTGGAAATTCCCAGTAAACAAATGTAAATAAATAAATAAAAATAAAGAAAGAAAGTTTGTGGTCTGCACTCTTTTGGGAGGAGAGGGTAGATTCTGCCCTTCTGAGCTGGGATTTGCTAATTGAAGGCTTATTGTGCCTGCTTATTTGAACTGTTTCTTTCTGAAATTGGTGCACCTTGTTTGCTGTAGCATAGACTAGATTCAGACCTGCTAAATCTAGCTCTGTTTGTATAACTTGACCAATCGTCCAGGCCATCTTTTTGTTTTGGAGAAGGTTCCCCTGCACCCTAGTGGCAGAAGTTTGCAGTCAGAAATTGTCTGATTGAAGACTGCTGGAACAGGGCTCAGTTTTGAGCTTTTTTATTGGTTAATTTGTTTAAATCAGTTTGCTCTTGTTTGCTACTGTTATATTTACAAATGTATCTGTTCTCCTGTGTTAAATCGACCTAAACAGAGTTTAAATATCTTTAGCATTGTCCGGTTATAGGTTTTGCTGTATCCAGATCTGTTTGTGTGATTCTTGTATTTCCTGCTACTCCATCTTGTGTTGCCAGGGCCTGCCTGCACTTAGTGCGAGTAATTTAACTGATTGGAACTGATTTGGAATAGGGCATTGAACTAAGAGCTCATGGGCAAGGGTTGATCGGTCAATTCTAGTGTTATTATTTTACTTTCGTTTTTGTGGTATTTAAACCCAGCATTTGTGTGTGTTTGTGCTTGTTTGCCCATTGTGCACCACCGCTGTGCTGTTTTAACCCTTTGCGAGGTATCTCAGTTGCATTTTTTCCTTTACCAGCACTTCTGTGTGAGTGAGGCCCTTCCTTGCAGCTACTGTATTGATTTTATCCAGCCCTACTCACAGCTACAGGTACTCTCCTCAGATAGTACCCACTCTACTATCCCTGACCTCTCTTCCACAGATTCTGATAATCATGGTTGGACAATTTCCTATAATTTCTCCTGCTAGTCTAGTTGATATGGGCATCCTGAGACAGTATACCAATTTCCTTATGTACACAGACAACCCGCTACTATTGCCACCTAGGAACACAATATGTAAGAGATACAGTTACATTAAGAACCTAGAATCCTTGCAGTCTCAGTCACAAGCCAGTACATCTGGCACTGAGAAGGTTGTCTGCACAAACACTATGAACACCACACCTCTAACACCACCCACATCTGTACAACACACTCCTACATATGCAAGGGTTCTCAACAAAAACACACCTAAACAAAAGAGACTTCCGAAGCAAAAACACGCACATACATCACAACCCACAGCACCAAGCATGACACATAGTAAACACATCTTTGTCTCACAGCCTCTAAGGCCCAGCCACAAACCTAACATACTAGCCATAGGAGACTCTAACGTGAGACACACAGATGTGCCCCTCACCAGTCTAGACAAGTAGAAAGTCACGGTAAGTTGCTTGTCAGGTGCTAGAATCCACCATATCATGCATGCACTCAAATCACTTACTGTTATGACTCTGATATAGTCCATGTTGGTGTGAATGACTTGAGACATACCTCTCTGGACTATATGAAGAGAGACATGGTTGAGCTCACTGAATATGTGTCCCAGGCAGGTATGTCCCTAGCCTTAAGCAGCATACTGCCATCACCCAGAATGGTGCCTCAATACAAACAGAAAATGATTGACTTTTAACAATAGACTTAGTTTCTGGTGTCATTCCAAGGGGATCTAGTACCTGACACTCTGGGAAGACATAACTGACAGACCATGATGCTTTGCCAGAGATGGGCTTCATCTGTCTTCACTGGGCTTCAGGGTTCTGGCAAAGGCTCTTTCCTCCCACATAGTGCCTTTTTTAGGCAAAGTCATGAGCACAAAATTACCAACATGAAAAATTCTTCTAAACTAAATTTAAAGGTCATGCTGCTAAATGCTAGCAAGCATTTCTTGCCCTGGAGAATGCTGACATTTGTGCAGTCACTGAAACCTAGTTCAAAGCTGTGTACAGCACACCAGCGTTACCAGGTTACTCATCCTACCATACTTTCAGACCCCAAATGGAGGGCTACAAAGCCAAAGGAGGTGGAGTTTCAATATTTATCAAAGACATACACACCTCCAGGCTGGTCAAATGGTATGACACACAGGAGACACCCCAAGTCCAGCTAACTGTTGACAAAACACCTATTCAAATCGTAACTAGCTACAGACCCCCCCAGCCATGATTCAGGACACCCATATAGTGGAAGACCTATTCTATCCCAAACATGAACCCCCAGAGATTCCTCAACTTTATCAATGCCTATGGCTTTGGAGACTGTCTCAAAGAAGTTGACCAAATTTAGCAGACATGACCTCCCCTTGACAAAGTCAAACTGTGTGGGATAAAGTGTTTGGAGGATGCCAATGTCCTTGTTAATGAGGTCCATGATAATCCGTTCCATGGCCTTGCAGATCAGGCTAGTTAGGCTGATGGATCTATAATTTCCCAGATCAGGGGATGCTCCACCTTTATATAAAGGGATGACAGTGGCTGCCCTCCACTCAGCTGGGACAAAGCCGGTACTCAGGCTTTGGTTGAATAGGGTGCCTAATAGTGCTGCAAGTTCCTGCCTGAGATCATGTATTATGCAGCCTGGGATGTTATCGGTTCCCATGGTGGCTGTATTTTTTGCCTTTGAGAGAGCAGTGATGATCTGTTCCCTAAATATAAGGGGAAGGGGGCAGGTACTGGGGATGTCCTGATTTACTGATGGGGAGGACAGAGAGGTAAAGTTTTCTCTGAATCTGTCAGCCAGCAAGTTTGCTATATCTATGGCACTTGTATATGTGGTGTCCTTGACCACCAGTTCTGAACATATCTGGCTGCTACCTTTGAGGTTGCGGACATATGTAAAGAAGGCCTTATGATTGTTTCTAGTAGATGTGGCTAATTTGGACTCAAAGTTTGCTTTGGAGGATTTCCCTAGTGCTCTTATTTGCTTGTTCAGGTTAAGGAGACATTGCTTCCAATTTGTCACCTGCTCCTTCTTGGTCTTGGACAGCAATTTTTTCCTTTTGTTATAGAGTTTATTTATTGCAGATGTCCTTCAGACAAGTTTACTCTTCCTTGCAGAGGATGATTTAATCCTGTTGGGTATTCCTGATTCCATGCATCAATATAAATGCTCATGAAGTGCTTTGATGTAGTTTTGGATATTGGTACCAGTTCCAACACAGGGACAGGGGGCTGTGAAACTGTTTATACCATCCCTCAAGAGGCTGTAACTAGCTTTGGAGAAGTTTTTATGTCTGATCCTAGCTAGAGGGGTGTTGGGGGAGATGGTGACTTTCAAAGTGACCGATGCTCATACTGCATCTAGTGCTAGAGTAGGTGTTATGGGCATACTGCATCAAATATCAGCGTACATGTTATGTGCATACTGCATCTGGTACAAGAGTACTTATTTTGAGCATGCTGCATCTTGTATCAGCATACCTGCTATGGGATTATTGCATCTACTATCAAAGAACCTGTAATGGGCATACCACATGAAGTACAAGGGTACCTGTTATGGACATACTAAATCTGGGGTCAAATTACCTGTTACAGGCATACTACATCTAGTGTCAGAGTACACATTGTGGAAACACTACATCCAGTACCTGCATACCTGTTATAAGCATCTACTACCTATGTACGGGTTAGAAGCATACTGCATCTAGTGGCACAATATCTGTTATAGGCATACTCCATCCAGTGCTAGCATACATGTTATGACCATAGTGCATCAAGTGAAAAAGTAGCTGTTATGGGCATACTACATTGAGTTCCAGAGTACCTGTTATGGGAATGCTGCATGTAGTACCAGCATAACTGGTATGGGCATACTGCATCTTGTACCAGTATACCTGTTATGGACCTATGGCTTCTAGTTCCAGTGTGCCTGCTACTGGCATTCTGCATCTAGTACTGGAATTGCTGTTATGAGCATACTGCATCTAGTGCAAGAGTACTTATGAGCATACTGCATCTAGTATGAGAGCAGCTTAAAAAAGTGTAAGGAGAAAAAAAGCCAACAGGTATTGACTGCATTATGAAGGAGAGAAGTTACCCCCCAATGACGACTTGGTAGATTCTGATGATACATCAGATACGATGTTAACAAATGGAATGGAGAATCAAATGGATTACAGTCCAATGGTCCAAAACGAGCATGCTGCCAGCACTTCCATATCCAATAACGTTTTTTTATCCCCTCGGTGTTCAAAGAGGTTAGAAGAGAAGAGGGGATTGGAAAATAACCACTTCAGACAGCAAACAGTGATGAACCAAATCAATTGGAAGGAAAGAGAAGAGGGAAACAAACTGACAATGGGTGAGAGTGATGAACCAGCAAGCATAGAGAGAACCGTATACTTTATTTCAGAGAAGGGGGAACATTACAAGAATGAACTTAAGAAGGTAATACCATTAGAATTTAAAATATACAATTTATCAGACTGAACACTTTCACAGGGGGAACTAACAATTCTTAGTAAAGGTTTTTCTTTTGTTCTATCCTGTAGATCGGATTTAGTGGACACTTTAATTTACTTAAAGGGCTATGCATGAAAGTTGAACATAAGACATTTCTTTGGTGGTAAAACTTTGGACAAAAAAGTGTGATCCCAAGTGTTTTTAATCCACCCATGCACCCCTCCATTAAAGCATTTGAGGAAATGTGTGAAAAGGAAATTAGGGACTTGTTAAACAACAATTGTAAAAACAAGTTTCATAATTTATCAGTTGTGGAAAGGCAGTGTTATACTTCTTTACAGAAAGATGCATCCATTAGAGTCACGAATGCAGATAAAGGGGGGGCCATGGTTGTTGTTAACACAGTTGATTATGTTTTCAATATGAAATTGTTGTTACAAGATGAATTTTTTTTACAAAAAAATTATGAAAAATTAAGTTTTAAAAGCATATAGACATGTAGATGCATGGTTGCATGAATGTGTGAATGAAGGTGTTATTTCCAGCACCATGTATAATTTTTTTTATGTTTCCAAACCCAGAATAGGTTGTTTGTTTGGCATGCCCAAGGTGCATATAGATGAAAAAAATCCACCATACAGACCAATTATTTCAGCACCAGCATCTAAGCTGGAACCACTTTCAAAATTTGTAGACAGAGCATTGTTAACATTGGTACAAGGTAATTGATTTATAGGTTCATAGGTATGTACTAGGTTATCCGCCCAAGGGCCTAAGTAAGCCTAGCCAACAAGGTTCCCTGGCTTATGCCACCCAAGAAAGTTATTTTCCTGTGCCCCTGTTGAGCAGAGCCACAGAAGTGATCCCCGGGGTGTATTTCCTTTTTCCCATCCACTCATCAAGATTTTTCTTGAAGAGTGCTAGTGAGGAACTTTGCTTGACATAGATGGGTAGCTTGTTACAGAGTATGGGACGTCTGTGGAACAGGAATCTATCCCTCCAGCATGTCCTGTTTATTGTGGTGACAAGGTTTAGGTCCCTAGACTCTGTAGCTCGGAGGGATTGAGATTTCTTTAGGGTTTGACATAGCTTTATATGTTAGGCAGAGATCACCTCAGAGTAGGCAATATGCTACGGAGTAAAGCTGGAGTTTTTTGAGACAGTCAGTGTAGGGCATCCTGTTTGAGGCCAGTAATCCTCTTTGTGAGGTACTTCTGTGGCCTTTCCAGCTGCTGCAGATGTCTTGTGAGGTACATTCCAAAAGGGGCATTGTACTCTATAATGGGTCTAATGAGTATCAAGTAGAGGGGAACAATGACCTTTTTTTTCCTGGATGAGAACCGTTTTGTGATGAGGTGTGCCACGTAGAAGGATTTCATGACTACTGTGGTGATGTGATTATCAAAGGAGAGACTACTGTCCACTTGGGTCCCAAGGTCTCTTATCACACATTCGGCATCAAGTAGACTGCCGCCTATGTGGTACTTCATGTGTACAGAGTTTTTACCAAAGGGGCTGACAATGCATTTTTTGGCATTGAGCTTGAAGCCATGACTCTGACATCAGGCATCTGTCTCAGTGAGGCCCTTTTGTAGGATGTCCACATCATTTGGAGACTCGACTATGGCACCTAGTTTGCAGTCATCTGCAAACTTTGTTAGCCAAAGGCCTTCTTTGTTAGCCTGTACTTCAGAGAAGTAGATACCAAACAGGAGAGGTCCCAGGATTGAACACTGTGGTACTCCATTTGTCACTGGTTTTAAGTCAAATTTGGAGTCTGCAACTTTTATAGTGTGGGTTCTGTTAGTGAGCCAGTTGGCAACCCATTTGTGACATAGGGATTTATACCTAGTGTAGAGAATTTAGCTATAATTCCAGAATGGGGGATGGTGTTTAAAGCCTTGGTGAGGTCAAGATAGGCTGTGTAAACCACCTTACCCTTGTCTATGGCTTTGTTGACTGCCGTAAAGAAGTCAATCAGGTTCAGGAGGCATGATATGCCTTTCACAAACCCGAACAATCAAGAGTAAAGAAATTGATAAAGATGATTTATTGGTAACTGTAGATGTGAAGTCTTTATACACTTCCATTCCCCATGATGTGGGGATGGAGTGAGTAGGTCATATGTTAATCAACAGTAAGGAATATGAGGTGGGAGAATGTAATTTTTTGTTAGAAAGCATTGAGCAAGCCCTAACAAATTTTGGGGATTTGGAGGGGAATATTATTTTCAGAAAACAGGTGTGGCTATGGGAACCAGAATGGCTCCTAATTATGCAAATTTAGTAATGACATACTGGGAAACATACATTTTCTCCATATTGGAATGTAGGAACTAGGTGTTTCTATATTATTGTTTTATCGATGATTTATTTTTTGTGCGGAAGGAAACCGAAAAAGAGTTGGATTGTTTTTTTGGCCAGTATAATTAGTGGCACCTCTTTTTTGGAATTTTCTTGTTTGGAATAGGCATAGTATTTCTTTTGTGGACTTGGAAGTTGTTAGAGATGGGCATAACAGCACTTTGGGTTCTGCGATTAGTTACAAAAATGTGACTAGTAACATAGGTTCATAGGTTCATACTAGGCTATCTGCCCTAGGGCATTTATAAGCCTAGCCAGAATGTGTTTGGCTTTCGCCACCCATTTTAAATTTATTTTGCTATGCCTTTTTCGAGGTTAGTATACTGTGCCTCTGTCTAACAGTGACACAGAAGTGATACCCGGGGTAAACCTACGATCTCCATCCACTCATCAAGATTCCTCTTGAAGAGAGTCAATGAGGGACTCTGCCTAACCTGGACTGGGATTTTATTCCAGAGTGAAGGGAGCCTCTGGGTTATGAATCTGTCCCTCCAGCATGTCCTATTTATTTCAGTGCTGAGGTTCAAGTCTCTCGAGCACGTAGCTCGATGGGATTTGGATTTTCTGAGGTGCAGCATGTCCATTAATTCCGGGTTGGACATGGCTTTATACGTCAGGCACAGATCGCCTCTGAACAGGTGGTATGCCACTGAGTAGAGCTGGAGTTTCTTTAACCGGGCAGCATATGGCATCTGTTTGAGCCCTTTGATCCTCTTGGTGAGGTACTTTTGGGGTCTTTCCAGTTGCTGCAGGTGTCTGGTAAGGTACATCCCAAAGGGGCATTGTACTCAATTATGGGCCTGATGAGGGATGAGTAAAGAGGCACAATGACCTCCCCTGATCTAGATGTGAATCCCTTCATGATTAGGTGGGCTATATAAAATGTTTTTCTAACCACTTTGGCCACGTGGTTGTCAAATGAGAGATTGCTATCAACTTGGGTCCCCAGGTCCCTAATTACTTCTTCTGTACTTAATGGATTACCACCTATGTGGTAATTTGTGGGCACTTTGTTTTTGCCAAAGGGGATGACTATACACTTTTTGACATTTAGCTTGAGGCCATGGCTCTGGCACCAGTTGTCTGTTTCTATGAGGCCCTTTTTGAGGATGCTTGTGTCGGCTGGAGAGTCGATTATGGCACCCAGTTTGCAGTCATCTGCGAACTTGGTCAGTCACAGTCCTTCCGTGTTGGCCTGTACCTCCGAGAAATATATACCGAACAAGAGAGGTCCCAGGACTGAGCCTTGTGGGACACCACTTGTAACTGGTTTGGGGTCTGACATGGCTCCAGCAATTATAACCATGTGGGTTCTGTCCTTGAGCCAGTTTGCAATCCATCTAGTGACATAGGGGTTTATATTTAAGCTGGTGAGCTTATCTGTAATGCCCGAGTGGGGTATTGTATCGAAGGCTTTTGCGAGGTCCAGGTAGGCTGTGTGGACCACCTTCCCCTTGTCAATGGCCTTGGTGACTGTTTCAAAGAAATCAACCAGGTTTAAAAGGCAGGATCTGCCCTTAACAAAGCCGAACTGGATAGGATACAGTGTTTGTAGGTCCCCAATATCTTTATTTATGAGATCCATGATGATCCTTTCCATAGCTTTGCAGACCAAGCTAGTCAGGCTTATGGGGCAATAGTTTCCAGGATCCGTTGAGGCACCACCTTTATGGAGAGGGACCACTGTTGCTGTACGCCACTCTTTGGGCACATATCCTGTAGTAAGGCTGAGATTGAACAGTAGTTTTATGTTTGGGTTTAGCTCTTCTTGGAGTTCATGTAGGACGCAGCCCGGGACACCATCTGGTCCCATTGATGCTGTGTTTTTTGCTTTGGAGAGGGCGGCTGTTACCTGAGCATCTGAGATGTCAGGGGGTGGGCACTCTGCTGGGATAGATATTTGCCCTTTTGGTGGGGAGGGGGGGAGAAGTTTGCGCTGAACCTGTCAGCTAGGATGTTGGCAATGTCTGTGGGTTTGTTGTATTTTTTGTCATTTTGGACTAATTCTGAGCATATCTGGGAATTACCACCCAGGTTCCTAACATAACTAAAGAAAGCCTTGTGATTATCCTTAGTGTCCTGTGCAATTTTTCTCTTGAAGCTGGCCTTAGACAATTTTATGTGTGCCTGTAGTTTTTTGCTAATACTGATCAGTGATGCTTTCCCTTTTTGGGATTTTGCTCTATCATTTAGTAGCTTCCTCCTTCTATTGTATAGTTTGTTTATGACTGGGGTCCACCAGACAGGACGTCTGCCTTTGGAGGATTCTTCATTATACCAGTATGCATCCCACTTATGTCAAGCACAATATTGTAAAGGGATAAGTAGTTAGGCTAAAGAGACTGACCACAGATTTTACACTTTTGGATGGGTATGTGGGTGAATTAAATGAGCGATTAAGAAAGAGATGTTACCCCAAGGCTATTACTAAGGGCATTATTAAAAGTGGTACAACCCAGAGTTGTTGTAATTTTAATAATTATGACCAGCAGGATTGGTCCATTTCTATGCCCTTGGTTTTTACAGTAGACAGTGGTAAGATAAAAAACATTATTAAAACTAATTGGATAATTCTAGAGTCTAACAATGACCTAAGGGCAGTGGTAGGACTGTCCCCTTTGTTTATAAATAAGAGAGGAAGAAATTTTAAAGATTTGTTAGAAAGAGATCATGGATATGAGGAAGGGGGGATGAGGGGAACTTTTAAATGCTGCAATTGTCATTTTTGTAAGTACATAGGAGAGAGTCCTTTTTTGAAGTCAGCTCAAGTAAAAAGGTATGGCAATTTCCGGGGACATTTACCTGTGATTCTGCTTATGTTGTATATTTATCCAAATGCTCATCCTGTCTCTCATTTTACATAAGAAAAACCAGCAGGCATCCCAAGAGGAGGATGTATGAGCATTTGTATCCCATTAAAATGAGGAATATGGACAATGTCTTATCAAAACATGCTTCAGAATGTAACAACAACAAGAAATATTTTTTCACAGTACTTGTACTTTTTATATAACACACATAATATTACACACGTAATATTTTAACACAGTATTTGTTGTGGTCATACTGCATCTAGTGCTAGAGTAGCTGTTATGGGCACACTGCATTAAATATCAGCATACTTGTTATGTGCATACTGCATCTGGTACAAGAGTACTTGTTATGGGCATACTGCATCTATTTACAGAGTACCTGTTTTGGGCTTACCACATCTAGTAACAAAGTACTTACTTTGAGCATACTGCATCTTGTATTAGCATACCTGTTATGGGAGTACTGCATCTATGACCCGAGAAATTATTATGGGCTTACCACATCTGATACAAGGGTACCTGTTATGGGCATACTGAATCTAAGAACAGATTACCTGTTATAGGTGTACTACATTTACTGCCAGAGCACCTGTTCTGGGCATACTACATCTAATTTAGGAGTACTTGTTATTAGCATACTGCATCTAATGTTAGAATGCCTGTTATGTGCAGACTGCATCTTTTGACAATGTACCTCTTACCAACATATTGCATATTGTGCCAGAATACATGTTATGGGCATACTGCATCAAGTACCAGAGTACCTGTTATAGACATACTGGATCTAGTACCAGAGTACCTGTTATGGGCATACTGTATCTAGTCTTAACATACCTGTGATGAGCATACTGCATCTATTACCAGAGTACTTGTTATGGACTTACAATGTCTAGTACCAGAGTCCCACTTATGGGCAGACTGCATCTAGTGCCAAAGTGCCTGTTATGAGCATATTTCCTCTAATACCAACGAAGCTATTATTGGCATACTGTGTTATGGACATACTGCATCTATTTCAGATTACCTGTTATAGGCATACCGCATCTAGTGCCAGAGTACATATTATTGCCATACTGTATCTGCTACTACAGCACCTTTTGTTTAAATACTGCATTTCTTACAAGCTTACGTCTTATGGGCTTACTGCATTTAGTACCAGCATACCTTTTATAAACATACTATATCTAGTATCAGAGTTTCTGTCATGAGCACAATACCACTAGTACCAGACAAGCTGTTATGCTCATACTGAATCTAGTGCCAGAATACCTTTTATGAACATGCTGCATCTAGTGCCAGAGTACATGTTATGAGCATACTGCATCTAGTACCACAGTATTTGTTATGAGTGTGCTGTATTTAGTATTACATTGCCTCATATGGACATAATGCATTTAGTGCCACAGTAGCTGTTATGAGCATACTGCATCCAGTACCAGAGTACTTGTTATGGACATACTGCATCTAGGGTCAGGATACATTTTAAGGGCATTCTGCATCTTGTGCCAGACTAGCTGTCATTTGCATACTGCATCTACTGTCAGAGTACCTCTTATGAGCATACTGTATCTACTACCAGAATAGCTGTTATGAGCATACTACTTTGAGTACCAGAGTAACTGTTATGGGAATACTACATCTAGTACCAGCATGAATATTATGGGCATACTACATCTAGAACCAGAACACCTGTTATGGGCATAATGTATCTAGTACCAGAGTAAATGTTATGAGCATACTATATCTAGTGCAAGAGTAGCCGGTATGAACATACTGCATATGGTACCAAAGCACCAGTTATGTGCATATTCCATCTAGTGCCAGAGTACCTTTCATGGATATACTACATCTAGTGCCACAGTACTTGTTATAGGCATAATGCATCCACTAGCAGCTTACTGGTTAGAAGCATACTGCATCTATTGGCAGAATACCTGCTATAGGCATATGACATCCAGAGTTAGCATACCTCTTATGAGAATAATCAGTCAAGTGCCAGAGTACCTGTTATGGCATACTATATTGAGTACCAGAGTACCTGTTATCTGCATCTAGTACCAGTATATCTGTTATGGACTTATTGCATCTAGTTCCAGAGTGCCTTTTACTGCATGCTGCATCTAGTACTGGAGTACCTGTTATGAGTATATTACATCCAGAGAAAGAGCACTTGTTATGAGCATACTGCAACTAGTACCAGAAGACCTGTTATGAGCATACCTCATCTATTTTCAGAGTACCTGTTATGGGCATACTACATCTAGTGCAGGAGAAACTTTTCTGGGTATACTGCATCTAATGCCAGAGTACCTGTTATGGGCATACAGCATCTACTGCTGGCATCCCTGTTATGAGTATACTACATCTACTACCAGAATTTATGTTATGGGCATCATGTATGTATTGCCAGGACACCTCTTGTGGGAATACTACCTCTACTACCAGCATACCTGTTACAGGCAGGCTACATCTAGTACCAAAGTACTTGCTGTTGCCATACTTCATCTAGTACCAGAATACCTGTTATGGGTATACTAGATCTAGTGCCAGCATACCTGTTATAGGCATAATTCAAATAGAACCAGAGGACATTTGATGGATATGTTGCATGCTGCTCCAGAGTACCTTATCTGGGCATACTACATCTAGAACTGAAGTACCAATTATTGGCATAATGCATCTAGTAACAGAGCCCCTGTTGTGGGGCTAGTGCCAGAGTAGCTGTTATGAACATACTGCATCTAGTACCACAGTACCAGTTATGGGCATACTGCATCTTGTACCAGAGCACCTGTTATCGGTATACAGCATCAAGTGAGTATACCTGTTACGGGCATATGCATCTAGTACCAGAATACCTGTTATAGGCATATTGCCTTTATTACCAGCATACCTGTTATAGGCATACTGCATCTAATGCCAGCATACCTATTATGGTCACACTACAGCTAGTACCAGCATATATGTTATGGGCATATTGCATCAAATACTATAGTACCTAGTATGAGCATACTGCGTCTACTACCAGAGAACTTGTTATGTGGTCTGCATTGCTCTGATTATTACTCATCTCTGCATTAAATTTTGATTTGGAGCTCTTTATTTAAGGTTTGATCACTTCTATTTTGTATCTTATTGTAGTATTACATTTTTTTAAGTTTTCTGTTCTGTTGGAGTTTAAAGAGTTCCCTTTCCCACCCACCCAGTCCTTGTTGTGTCCTTAAATTTGGTGGCTTTTGAGTTGCCCAACCTTACAATAAATCTCATTTTGGACACTCCCCCCACTCCCATCTCATCAGCTTATTCTAATGAGTACAGAGAGATCATTTGGGAAGGCCCACCACTTAGTTTCTCAACCTTGAATTATAGTGTTTCATCCCTTCCCACTTAACCTAAAAAAAGGTGCACTTTATGCATCTGCTTTTACTGTATTTGTGTTTTGTGCTACTTTATTTTGCTTTAGCTGCTTGCTCTTAAAAGTACTCAATTGCATTTATTCTACTGCATTTATTACTGTTTGTTAGTAGCCTGATTACATTGTAACTGTTATTCTCTAAGCCTTTTGGTTTAAGCACTTGGCTTCAGGCCAGTTGTTTACATTAAGAAGGTTTGGGGTCTACACTCTTGTGGCAGGAGAGGTAGCTTACATCCTTCTAAGTTGGGAATTGCTGGTTGAAGGCTTATTGTGCCTGCTTACTTGAACTGTTTCTTTCTGAAATTGGTGTGCCTTGTTTGCTGTAGCATAGACTAGATTCAGACCTGCTAAATCTAGCTCTATATGTATAACTTGAGCACTCGTCCAGGACATCTTATTTCCTAGAGGGTTCCCCTGCACCCCAGTGGCAGGAGTGTGCAGTTAGAACTTGTCTGATTGAAGACTGCTGGAACAGGGCTCAGTTTTGAGCTTTTTTATTGGTTAATTAGTTAATTTGTTTAAATCAGTTTGCTCTTCTTTGCTACTGTTAAATTTAAGTATGTATCTTTTCTCCTGTGTTAAATCGACCTAAACAGTGGTTAAATATCTTTAGTATTGTCTGGTTACAGGTTTTGCTGTATCCAGATCTGTTTGTGTGATTCCTGTGTTTCCTGCTACTCCATATTGTGTTGGCTAGGGCCTAGCCTGCACTTAGTGGGAGTAAGTGAACTGGTTGGAACTGGTCTGGCATAGGGTGTTGAGCTAAGAGCTCAGAGACAAGGGCTGATTGGTCAATTCCAGTGTTTCTATTTTACTCTCTTTTTTGTGGTATTTAAACCCTTCTTTGCCCATTGTTCACCACTCCTGTGCTGTTTTAACACTTTGCATGGTATCTCAGTTGTATTTTTCCCTTACCGGCACTCCTGAGTCCCTTGCCTGCAGATACTGTATGGAATGTATCTATCCCTACTCACACCTATAGGTACTCTCCTCAGATATTACCCACTTTGCTATCACTGAACTCTCTTCCACAGATTCTGATAACCATAGATGGACAGTTTCCTATGGTTTCAACTGCAAGTCTGGTTGATATGGGCATCCTGAGACAGTGTAGCAACTCTGTTATGTACACAGACAACCCTCTACTACTACCACCTAGGAACACAATATGTGAGAGATGCAATTACATTAAGAACCTACAATCCTTGTTGTCTCAGTCAGAAGCCAGTACATCTGGCACCAAGAAGGTTGTCTGCACAAACACTAGGAACACCACACTTTTAACACCACCCACATCTGTACAGCACATTCCTACATATGCAGGGGTTCAAAACAAAAATGTGCCTAAACAAAAGAGACCTCCAAAGCAAAAACACACAAGCACATAACAACACGCAGTACCAAGCATTACACATAGTACACACGTCTGTGTCTCACAGCCTCTAAGGCCCAGACACAAACCCAAAATACTAGTCATACTCTGTCATGAGACATACAGATGTACACCTCTCCAATCTAGACAAGGAGAAAGTCAGGTGCTAGATTCTGCCATATCACACATGCACTCAAGTCTCTTAACAACAGGTACTGTTATGACTCTGTCATAGTCCATGTTGGTGTGAATGACTTGAGATGTACCTCGCTGTACTAAACGAAGTGAGACATGGTTGAGCTTACTGAATATGTGGCCCAGACAGGTATGTCCCTAGCCTTAAGCAGCATCCTACTATCACCCAGAATGATGCCTCAATACAAACAGAAAATGATTGACTTTAACAATTGGCTTAGTTTCTGTTGTCATTCCAAGGGGATCCAGTACCTGACAGCCTGGGAGGACATAATTGACAGACCACGATGCTTTGCCAGAGATGGACTTCATCTGTCTCCACTGGGCTTCAGGCTTCTGGCAAAGGCTGTTGCCTCCCCCATAGTGCCTTTTTAGGCAAAGTCATGAGCACAAAATTACCAACATGTAAAATTCTTCTAAACAAAATTTAAAGGTCATGCTGCTAAACACTAGGAGTCTTAGCATGAAACTGCATTCATTGCAAGCATTCCTTGCCTTGAAGGATGCTGACATTTATGCAGTCACTGAAACCTGGTTCAAAGCTGTGGACAACACCCTAGCCTTACCAGGTTACTCATCCTATCATACTTTCAGACCCCAAATGGAGGGCAACCAAGCCAAAGGAGGTGGTGTTTCAATATTTATCAAAGGCATACACACCTCCAGGCTGGTCAGATGTTGACACACAGGAGATACTCCAAGTGCAGTTAACTGTTGACAAAACACCTATTCATATCATAGCTATCACAGCTAGCTGCAGACTCCCAACCATGACTCAGGATGCTCAGTCCACCTATCTGGACTTACTTGAATCCATCAAGATTCAATCCTCTAGCCTGATCCTGAGTGACTTTAACTATCTAACCATAGAGTGGAAGACCTATTTTAGCCCAAACATGAATGCCCAGAGATTTCTCGACTTAATCAATGTCAATGTGTTGGATTAGCTGGTCAACACACCTACGAAAGGTGAAAATGTCCTCGACCTGGTCCTAACCAACATGATTAGCCACTCTAACACCCTTATTGTGTCATGATCCAACCATAAAGCAATCACTTTTGAAGTCACCATCTCTCCTGCCCCCCCCCCCTTGTCTGGGTCAAACAAAAAAACTTTTCCAAACCTAAATACAATATCCTCAAAGAAGGTATAAGCAGCTTCACAACCACTGTCCCTTCAGTTGGAACTAGCAGTAATGTCCAAGCCTACACCAAAAAATTATATGAACAACTACATAGCTGTATGGTCTCAGCAATACCCGACAAGACCAAATCATCTTCCAGAAGGAGAGTAGTCCAGTGGACAGCAGCAATAAACAAACTGTATAATAAAGGAAAAAAATGCTATCCAGGACCAAGAAGGAGCAAGTGCCAAGTTGGAAGCAATCTCTTCTTTGTCTAAACAAATAAGGTCACTGGTGAAATCCTCTAAGGCTGACTTTGAGTCCAAATTGGCTACATCCACTAAGGACAATCAGAAGGCCTTTTAACATATGTCTTCAATCTCAAAGGTAACACACAAATCTGCTCTGAGCTGGTGGTCAATAACACCACATACACAAATGCCATAGATATAGCCAATCTGCTGGCAGACAGGTTCAGTGAAAACTTCATCCCCCGGTAAACCAGAATATGCCATGCACTTGCTCCCATCCCTCATCACCGGGGTGCAGGTTTTCAATGCCCTCTCAAAGGTAAAAAAAAATCCAGTCTTCATGGGACCCAATAACATCCCTGGCTGTATCCTACATGAACTCAGGCATGAGCTGTCAGCTCCATTAGACACCCTATTCAACCAAAGCCTGAGCACCGGCTTGATCCCAGCTGAATGGAGGATAGCCATTGTCATCCCATCTACACAAAGGTGGAGCGTCCACTGACCTGGGTAATTATAGGCCCATCAGCCTAACTAGCCTGATCTGAATGCATTATCATGGACCTTATAAACAAGAACATTGGCAACATCCAGATGCTTGACCTCACACAGTTTGTTTTCGTTAAAGGGAGATCATGCCTGTTAAATTTGGTCGACTTCATTGAAACAGTCGCCAAAGCCATGGATGAGGGGAAGACAGTGCACACCACCTACCTTGACTTAGCCAATGCCTTTGACACTATTCCCCACTCAGGCATAATAGATAATAGGCATAATAATGTTCTTACCCATTTCTGACTTAAGCAACCTTACCTTCTGTAGCCTGTACTGCTGATTGTTTCTTCCACAGCTGCTTCTTACCTGTTTCTACCCGCTCCGTTTGCCCTGCAGGCTTACCCCCAATTCCCACACACCCCCCAGGATCTTACACTTATAATTACAAGCCACACCCCTTCCTCCACCCAGTACTTCAATTAAACCTTTTTATTTGCTCATCTACTTCTACTCCTCCCTTCTCAAACCTCTCCCCTTAAACTCCTCACTCACCCCTCTCTACCCCTCCTTCATACTTACTTAACTTCCACACCTACATACAACTCAATTATGTACACACCCATTATGATGAATAAACCACACTCTACATTTCCAACTACTACTCATTGTTGTACTACTTCGCCCTTTACTGTTGCCTACATACTCTCCTCCTATGAAACTCCATTACTTCCGTACTTTCACCACCCTAACAAACAAACCAGCTCCCTATATCTACCCATCCTCTCTAACCATGCCAACATAACAACTACTCCTAGTTACCTACTAGCAAAATATCACAGAATACACCACATTAGATATAACAACTTTAATCCCAGGAAATCCCTACTCACTAATAGCAAACTCCCTAGTCCATACTATCTCAAACAACTCCACTTATTAAAAGACGGAGACATTCACCCAAACCCAGGGCCATTAACAAACCCAGTCTCTCTCCCCAACCTCAACCAAGTCACTAATTTTTTCATCACTAGACAATCTAATTCACTCATTGTAGCTCACCTTAATATTTGAAGCATTAACAATAAAATAGCTCAACTCCATGCCCTCTTAGATGTTTATTCATTCGACATTCTTTGTTTAATAGAAACCTGACTAAAACCAGCAACTAAAGATAATGAAGTCATCCCACCAGGGTATAATATTCTAAGACTCGACCGTGTAACCAAAAAGGGTGGGGGGATTGCTATTCTATCTAAATCAGGGTTACAGTTAACTACTTATGATACTAAACCACCTCCTAATACCAATGCAGAAATTCTCATATCCAAACTTGAACTTAACAAAGCCAAATCCATTTATATTGTCTGTATCTGTCTACCTCCCCCCCGGTAACAACATTACCACCATGGAAAATATCCTATGCTGGCTATCTCAACACCTGCCCCAAGAAACTATCATTCTTGGTGATATAAATATTGATTGGAATTGCTGTAGTAGCAGCCACCCTACCACCTACATTAACTTTCACGGTTACTCCCAAACCATCACCTCCCCCACCAGGATAAACAAACACAACAAGAAGGAAAGCACATTAGACTGGATTCTTATAAACAACCATCCCCAAACATTTGACTCTGGAACCCTTCCTGATGATATAAGTGATCACTCACTTACGTATATCATCAGGCATAAATCCTATTCTAACATTCCTACCACTATTATGAATATCAGATCCAAAAAGAACTTCAACCCTGATCTCTTCCAAAATGAACTTAGAACATGCAATTGGTCTACCTTAAATTACCTCCCACTAGAAGAAGCAGTACAGTACTTTAATTCAAACTTTTTAGCCATTCTTGATCACCATGCCCCAACCCGTGCAGTCAGATTCAAGACCAAATCTGCCCCTTGGCTTTCAAAAGAAACAAAACAGAAAATGCATCATAGAAATAAATACTGGGCTAAATGGAGAATGACCAAAAACCCTGTTGACCAACAAATTTTCAGAGAACTAAGAAATAACACTAAGAAAGCTATACAATCAGATAAAAGAAACTGCTACCTTCAATTTCAGAAGGCTAACCACAATAACCCACAAAAGTTCTGGGCAAGCGTCAACCAATTATTACATCCAGGTCAATCAAATACACCAAACCCACAAAATAC
The DNA here is from genome assembly GCF_019279795.1 of Protopterus annectens. NCBI lineage: Eukaryota > Metazoa > Chordata > Ceratodontiformes > Protopteridae > Protopterus > Protopterus annectens. Next base: position 1,704,126,166 of record NC_056741.1, on the reverse strand, counting down.
TGAACATGAAAACCCCATGTTTACTGCCAATGCCTTCAATTCCTTTTTTACTGATGCTATCCAAACACTAGCCAGTCAGTTATCATCTGGTAATTTTACTTTACCTACCTACAACAAAACTCCACCCCCACCATTTCTTCTCCAACCAGTCCCAACAACCCATATTCTTGCCCTAATCCAAAAATTGAAACCAGGCTCTCCTTCAGCAGACCAAATACCTGCTGAATATCTACAGAAATCTGCCAAATCTATTGCTTACACCATCTCCATTCTTATCAACAGAACTATTAATGAAGGCTACATCCCTAGTATCTGGAAAGTCTTCCATATTATCCCCCTCCATAAAGGTGGCAACTCAACTGAATTCTCTAACTATTGTCCCATAGCTCTTCTTTCCCCTTTGGCAAAGATCATGGAAAAATGCATACATAGACAGTTGCTAGACCACCTAATCCACAATAACTTGCTCTCTAGCTGTCAGGATGGTTTCAGACCTTCCCATAGTACTACCACTGCCCTCCTTTCCTTTACAGATTGTATCAACAAAAACCGTAACTGCAATTTGCTCTCCGCAGCACTATTTATTGATCTGTCCAAAGCATTCGATATGGTAAATCATCAAATTCTGATAAATATCCTCAAATCCTTGTCCTTACATTCACTCTGTATCAAATGGTTCCAATCCTACCTAAATAATAGAAAACAGGCCGTACTTTGGGGTAACAGTCTATCTACCCTCCTACCAGTTAACCTCGGTGTACCTCAAGGGTCCATATTAGGACCTCTTCTTTTCTCCATATTCATCAACGACCTTCATCAAGCAATTCCCCAAACTACTTCCAGACAATATGCTGATGACTCCACACTTATATGCTCTGCTAAATCCATCTCTGACCTTCACTCCACTACCCAAAAATGTCTTTAACACTGTGGAACAATGGTTTACCCATCGTTGCCTACTTTTAAACCCCCAAAAAACTAAACTCCTCCTTTTCAGTCCTAATCTGAAATCCTCCCCCTTAGAATTTTCTATTTCTTCCACTAATGGCACAAGTATATCACCTGACCTAACTACCAAGCTACTTGGTGTCACCATAGACAACAATCTTTTCTTTGACACACACATTAACAACACTATTAAATCAATCAACAAAAAACTTGGCTCTCTGTACAGAATAAAACCCTTTGTATCACCCACAGCTAGAACTACTATTGCACATACTCATCTAATCTCTACACTCCTCTATGCCTCTTCCATTTTCACCAACCTATCTAAGAGCAACCTCAGTAAGTTGGAAAGCTCCTACAATAATATAGCCAGATTTGCTACTGGTAACCCATTTAAAACTCACCACTGTGTTAACTTAATGCAGCTTGATTGGCGGGAACTACAGAATCTAATCACTTACCACCAACTAATCAATGCACATAAAACTCTCTACCAACCTTCCAATACTCCCAGTCTCTCTACCATCATCACCCCCTATAACAATCTGAAGTCCTTACGTTCATCTCAGAAACTTCTAGTCAAAACATATAAATCTAAAAACAGGGCTGGGGATTCTCTTTTCTCAAATACTGTGGGAAAATTCTGGAATCTTCTCCCCTGTGACCTTTCCTCTGTTTCCTCTTTACCACTCTACAAAAAAAGACTGAAACTTTCCTCAGAACACACTGGTCATGCAACTGTACTAAACCTGCCTAAACCTCTCCCCTACCCAATTTATGCTCCGTCTCTCCTTGTTTTCTTTTAATTAATTCTTCTGTCATTTCCTTTTTTAAAATATATGACCTCTATGCTCTGTATCTCATTATTTTTCCTTCTCTCTCTCTCACTTATCTGTGAGAGAGAAAAAAAATTTTTTTTAGTAAAACTATTTAATTATTAATTTTTTCTTTGAAACTCATTGTTAGTATTACTGATCATTAAGCAGCCTTTTTCTTTGTGTAATACATGGTATATGGCATCAGACTGTATTACCTCCTTCTTTTTTTTTCTTTGCTATTAAGAGATTTACTTTACCTGTAAATTGAACTAGCCTGTGTGCCTCCTTTTGCATTTATGGAATGTACCTCCATGTCTTTTTTGAAATTCCAGTTTTCATTGTATTTGTTACCTCTTCTTCAAATGATTTCCTATTAACCATATTAGTCAGTGTATATATTACTATAATTTCATTCTGGTTATATATTCTCTTTGTAATTTTTTATGTTAACAGTTTTGTTGTGGAGCTTATCTCCCCCGGGCCTCTGCTGAAAATGGACATAAATCCAGTTACAGTAGCCCGGTCAACAAATGTAAAATAAAATAAATAAAAATAAATAAAATAAACTCTCCCAGCTAGGCATCAACCCGTATGTTACCAGATGGGTAGGTAACTGGCTCACTGCTAGAACCCACTCAGTCAAAGTAGGGGAAGCCACCTCTAGTAGTAGAACCATAACTAGTGGTGTACCCCAAGGATCAGTCTTGGGGTCTCTACTGTTTGGGATATATTTTTCTGAGGTGCAAGCTAAAACCATTGAGATGTGGCTGACCAAGTTTGCAGACAACTGCAAGCTGGGTGCTGACTTAAATTTCCCTAGTGATGTGAACATCCTCCAAGAGGGCCTTAACCAAACTAATGACTGGAGCCAGAAGCATGACCTCAAACTGAATGCCAAGAAATGCTTCATTATCTCCTTTTGGGAAAATGGCATCCCCACTAATTTTCACATTAATAACAATGTACTAAGTGCACAATCAGTCACAAAGGATGTGGGCACCCTGGTTGATGGAATCCTCACTTTTGACTACCATGTTGTCTCCATTGTACAGAAGGCTTTCTACATGGCCCACATCATAAATAAAGGTATTTCATCCAGGAACAAGGATGTCATAACATCCCTGTACTACTCCCTTATCAGACCCATTAGCAAGTATAATGCTCCCTTTGGCATGTATCTTGCCAAGCACATGCAGCACTTGGAGACCACAGAGGTTCCTGAATAGGAAAATCCAGGGTCTCAAATACCTGTCCTATACAGATAGGCTAAAAGCCCTATCCTTCTATTCAGTCTCATACAGACTGCTCAGAGGTGACCTGTGTCTGGCATACAAGGCCATCTCAGACCCAGCCTTGATGGAGTTGCTGCATATCCATAACACAAACGCCACTCGAGCAACCTGCACACAAGGCCTTAACCTCATCTGTGACATTAATAGAACTTGTTGATGGGATAGATTTGTGTCCCAAAGACTCCCCCATTTGTGGAATAGACTCCCTCTCCATGTCAAGCAGAGTACCACTCTAGCCCTCTTTAAGAGGAACCTGAAGACTGGATGGGAAACAGAAAATACACCCCTGGGATCCCACCTGTATCCCTGATGGACAGGGTAAACAGGTGCGGACTTTGAGGGAACATGGGCAGAATTCTTGGCTAGGCTTATAAGGGCCTCTGGGCCAATAGCCTAGTATCATCCTATGAACCTATGATACCAGGGTACCTATTACGGGCATACTACAGCTAGGTCCAACTTGCCTGTTATGGGCATACTTCATCTAGTATTAGAGTACATGTTATGAGCATACTACATCTAGTACCAAAGTACCTAATACAGGCATACTGCATCTACTGTTAGCATGCCTGTTATGTGTATACTGCGTCTATTGCCAAAGTACCTCATTCAGGAATATTGCATCTAGTGCCAGATTATGTGTTATAGGCATACTGCATCTTGGTCCAGATTATTTGTTATGGGCTTACAGGACCTACTATCAGAATACCTGTTCTGAGTATGCTTCTTCTAGTGTCTGAAAACCTGTTATAGGCATACAGCAGCTAATGACAGGGTACCTGTTATGGGCATACTGCATTTAGTGACAGATCACCCTTTTGCGTATACTGCATCTAGTGTCAGAGAACCTGTTATGGGCATATGGCATTTAGTACCAGAGTACCTGTTAACAGCATACTACATGTAGTACCAGAGTACCTGTTGTGGGCATACTGCATCTAGTGTTAGCATGCCTGTTAGGAGCATACTGTATCTAGTGGCAGAGAACCTGTTATGAATAATCTGCACCTAGTGATGAAGCGCCTGTTATAGGCATACTACATCTACTACTACAGTATCTGTTATGAGCACACTGCATCTGGCATACCTCATCTAGTACCTGACTATATGTTACAGACATACTACAAATAGTACTATCATCTCTGTTTTGTGCCTGTTATGAGCATACCACATCTACTACCATAGAACTGTTAGGGGCATGCTGCATCAAGAACTAGATTACCTGTTATGGGCGCAAGGCATCTAGTGACACAGTACCTTTTATGAGCATAATGCATCTGGCACCAGAGTATCTGTTATGGGCATCCTGCATCTAGTGCAAGAGTGCCTTTTTCAGTATGCCTGTATTTAGTGACAGAGCACCATTTATTGGCACACTGTATCTATTACCAGAGTACCTGATATGGGCTTACTGCATCTATTATTGGAGTACCTGTTATGGGAATACTACATGTGGTGCCAGAGTTCTTATCATGTGCATACTGCATCTAATAACAGAGTATTTCCTATGTGCATACTGCATCTTGTGCAAGAATATCTGTTATGAGAATACTGCATCTGGTACCAAATTATCTGTTATGGGCATACTGCATCTAGTGCCAGCATACCTGTTATTGGTATAGTGCATCTGACACCAGAGTACTGGTTATAGGCATACTATGCCTATTACCAGAATACCACTTATGGACAGAATGTATCTAGTACCAATCATGGGTGAAGTCCATATAGTGCCAGAGTACCTACTATGGGTATGAAGCATCTAGTACCTGCATTCCTGTTATAGGCATACTGCATCTAGTACCAGGGTACCTGTTATGGGTATAATGCATCTTCTACCAGAGTACCAGTAATAAGCATACTGCATCTAATGTCTGAGTGCCTGATATGGGCATACTGCATCTGGTCTTAGCATACCTGATATGAGCATACTGCATCTGTTACCAGAGAACTTGTTATGGGCATACTGTATCCAGTACCAGAGTACCACTTATGGGCAGGATGTACCTAGTGTCAAAGTACCTGTTATGAGTATACTCCCTCTACTACCAAAGAACTTGTTATTGGCATGCTGCATCTTGTACCAGGATACCTGTTATGGACATACTGCATCTAGTGCAGATTACCTGTTATGGGTATACTGCATTTACTGCCACATTGTATGTTATGGGCATACTGCATTAAGAACCAGAGTACCTGTTATGAGAATACTGTATCTAGTACCAGAGCACATGCTATGGGCATGCTGCATGTACTACCAGGGTACCTGTTACAAGAATACTGCATGCATGTAGTGTGAGAGTATGTGTTATTAGCATACTGCATCTAGTTCTATAACACCTTTTATTGAAATACTGCGTCTCTTTCCAGTGTACCTGTTATAAGCTTACTGCATCTAATACCAGTATAGCATTTATAAGCATACTACATCTAGAACCAGAGATCCTGCCGTGGGCATACTGCATCTGGTACCAGACTACCTGTTATTAGCACACTGAATCTAGTCCCAGAATATCTATTGTGAGCATGCTGCATCTAATGTCAGACTACATGTTATGGACTTACTGCATCTTGTACCAGAGAATCTGTTATGAGCATACTGCATCTAGTGCTAGATTACCTCATATGGGCATAATGCATCTAGTGCCACAGTTCCTGTTATTGGCATAAGGCATCTAGTACTAGAGAACATAATCTGAGCATACTGCATCTAGTTTTAGCATACCTGCTATCAGCATACTGTATCTAGTGCCAGAGTACTTGTTATGGGCATATTGCATCTAGTACCAGGCCACCTGTCATAGAATACTGCATCTAGCATATGTATTATGAGCATACTGCATCTAATACCAGCATATCTGTTGTGGGATGCTGCATCTTGTACTAGCATAGCTGTTATCGACATACTTCATCTATTACCAGAGTACTTAATATTGGAATACTGCATCCAGTACCATAGTACTTGTTATGGGCATACTGCATCTAGAGTCAGCATACATGTTATGGGTTTACTGCATTTTGTGCCAGACTAACTGTCATTTGCATACTGCATCTATTGCCAGAGTACCTGTGCTGGGCATACTGTATCTAGTACAAAAGCAAAAATGAGCACTATGGCAAAGTGATGCAATAGCAAACCACAAAATGGATAAACCAAAAGATACAAATGTGCTCCACTACATTCAAAATAGTGTAATAAAACAAAGCTTTCAGACCATCAGCCCTTCCTCTGTATTACAAAAACACATACAAACATAATAATCATTTTATACAAATTTAAAAAAAGCTCACATGACACAACCCATCCAATAGAAAAATGCAGGCAGATAAATTTCCTGGCATACATAAATGAGTTAGCTTGAAACAAATACTGAAATCTAAACAGCAGATGATTAGATAGTAATGATTGAATAATTGTTTTATTTTTTCTATTGGACGGGTTGTGTCATGTGAGCTTTTTTTAAATTTGTATAAAATGATTATTATGTTTGTATATGTTTTTATAACACTGAGGAAGGGCTTATGGTCAAAAGGCTTTGTTTTATTAAACTATTTCGAACGTTGTGGAGCACGTTTGTATCTTTGGTTTATCCATACTGTATCTAGTACCAGAGTACCTGTTATAAGCATATTGTATCTAGTACCAGAATAGATTTTATGAGCATACTCCTTTGAGTACCAGAATAACTGTTATGGGAATATTAGGTTCATAGGTTCATAGGTTCATAGATCAGTACTAAGCTAACTGCCTTTGCGAGCCATTTTAAGCCTAGCCAATTATCCCTTGTGAGAATCAAACCCTGTACTTTGTGTTTGTAAGGTAAACACCTTAACCATTAGGCCACCCTCCCAACCTAGTACCCTCCCAGTCTAGTACCAGCATAAATATTATGGGCATACTGCATATAGAAACAGAACACCTGTTATGGCCATAGTGTAGCTAATATCAGAGTAAATATTATGAGCATACTACATCTAGTGCAAGAGTACCTGGTATGAACATACTGCATATGGTACCAAAGTACCAGTTATGTGCATATTCCATCTAGTGCCAGAGTACATGGATATACTACATCTAGTGCCAGAGTACTTGTTATGGGCATAACGCATCCATTACCAGCATACTGGTTTAGAAGCATACTGCATCTGTTGGCAGAATACCTGTTATGGGCATACGGCATCCAGTATTAGCATACCTGTTATGAGCATAATGTGTCAAGTGCCAGAGTACCTTTTATGGGCATACTATATCGAGTACCAGAGTACCTGTTATGGGAATACTGCATCTTGTACCAGTATATCTGTTATTGACCTATTGCATATAGTTCCAGAGGGCCTTTTACTGGCATGCTGCCTCTAGTACTGCAGAATTTGTTATGAGCATATAACATCTAGAGCAAGAGTACTTGTTATGAGCATACTGAATCTAGTACCAAAACACCTATTATGGGCATATCTCATCTAGTGCCCGAGTTCCTGTTATGGGCATACTTTGACTAGTACCAGCATACCTGTTAGAAGCATTTTGCATCTGATCCCAGAGTACCTTTTAGGGGGATACTACATCTACAACCAAAGTACTTGCTATTATCATGCTGCATCTAGTGTTAGAGTAGCAGTTATGGGCATATCGCATTGAATATAAGCATACCTGTTATGTGCATACTGCATCGGGTACAAGAGTAATTGTTATGGGCATACTGCATCTATTTACAGAGTACCTGTTTTGGGCTTACCACATCTAGTAACATAGTACCTATTTTGAGCATACTGCATGTTGTATCAGCACACCTGTTATGGGAGTACTACATCTACTACCAGAAACCTTGTTATGGGCTTAGCACATCTGGTATAGGGGTACCTGATATGGACATACTGAATCTAGGGCCAGATTACCTGTTATAGGCATACTACATATAATGCCAGAGAACTGTTGTGGGCATACTACATCTAGTTTAGGAGTACCTGTTATCAGCATACTGCATCTAATGTTAAAATGCCTTTTATGTGAAGACTGCATCTTTTGACAAAGTACCTCTTACCAACATATTGAATATTGTGCCAGAATACATGTTATGAGCATACTGCATCAAGAACCAGAGTACATGTTATGGGCATACTTCATCTAGCACCTGCGTTACTCTTAGGAGCATACTATATCTACTACCAGAGTACCTGTGATGGGCATACTGCATCTAATGTTAGCATGCCTGTTATGTATATACTGCATCTATTGACAAAGTACCTCTAACCAGCATATTGCATTTTGTGGCAGAGTACGTTATGTGTTTGCATTGATTATTAAACCAAGTTTGGGATTCTATCATTGAGCCGATTACTTCTTTTCATCTATGGTACTTATTTTGTTTGGTTTTGGAGACGTTATGGGCATACTGCAACAAGTACCATAGTACCTGTTATAAGCATACTGGATCTAGTACCACAGTAACTGTTATGGGCATACTGTATCTAGTAGCAGAGTACCTGCTTTGAGCATACTGTATCTAGTACCAGAATAGCTGTTATGGGTATACTACATTTAGTACCAGAGTACCTATTATGGGAATACTATGTCTAGTACCAGCATGAATATTAGGGCATACTGCATCAAGAATCAAAACACTTGTTATTGGCATGGTGTATATAACACCAGAGTAATTATTATGAGCATACTACATCTAGTGCAAGAGTACCTCTTAAGAACATACTGCATCTGGTACCAGAGAACCAGTTATGGGCTTAGTTCATCTAATGCCAAAGTACCTTTTCTGAGTGTACTACATCCAGTGCCAGAGTACCTGTTGTGGGCATAACACATCTACTACCAGCATACTGGTTAAAGGCATACTGCATCTAGTGGCAGAGTACCTATTATGGGCATACGTAATGCAGTGTTAGCATTCCAGTTATGAGCATACTCCATCAAGTGGCAGAGTACCTGTTATGGGCATACTTCATTGAGTAGCAGAGTACCTGTTATAGGAATACTGCATCTAGTATCAGTATACCTGTAATGGACCTATTGCATCTAGTTCCAGAGTGCCTATTACTAGCATGCTGCACCTAGTACAGGAATACCTGTTATGAGCATACTGCATCTAGTGCAAGGGTACTTATGAGCATACTGCATCTAGTACCAGAACACCAGTTATGGGCATAGCTCATCTAGTGCCTGAGTTCCTGTTATGGGCATATGCAACTAGTACCAGCATACTTGTTATGGGCATACTGCATCTGATACCAGAGTACCTGTTAGGAGCATACTACATCTGCAACCAAAGTACCTGTTATGATCATACTGCATCTAGTGTTAGAGTAGCTGCTAATGGCATATTGCATCTAATTTCAGCATACCTGTTATGTGTATACTGCATGTTTTACAAGACTATTTCTTATGTGCATACTGCATCCAGTAATAGGGTACATATTTTGAGGATACCACATCTAGTAACAGAGAAGCTATTTTGGGCTTACTGTATCTTGTATCAGCCTACCTGTTATGGGAATGCTGCATCTACTACCAGAGAACCTGTTATGGGTATACTGCATCTGGTACAAGGGTACCTTTTAAGAGCATACTGAATCTAGGACCACATTACCTGTTACAGGCATACTACATCCAATGCCAGAGAACTTCTTGTGGGCATACTACCTTGAGTACCATCATACTTGTTATGAGCATACTGCATCTAGTACAGGAGTACCTGTTATGGGCATACTGCATCTAATGTTAGCATGTGTGTTATGTGCCTACTGCATCTAGTGACAGACTACCTTTTACTGGCATATTGCATCTTGTGGCAGAGTACATGCTATGGGCATACTGCATCAAGTACCATAGGATGTATTATAAGCATACTGGGTCTAGTACCAGAGTACCCCTTATGAGCATATTGCATCTAATACCAGAAAATGTGGTATGCAATATTACATCTAGGACCAGGGTACCTGTTGTGGGCATACTACATCTAGTACCTCCATACCTGTTATGAGCATACTGCATCAAGTACCAGAGAACATGTTATGGACACAATACATGAAATGTTAGCATGCCTGTTATGTGCATACTGCATCAATTGAGAAAGTACCTCTTACAGGTATATTGCATCTTGTGACAGAGTACATGTTATGGGTATACTGCATCAAGTACCAGAGTACCTGTTGTAGGCATACTGCAACTAGTACCACAGTAATTGTTACTGGTATACTGCATCTAGTATCAGAGTACCTGTTATGAGTGTACACAGTACATGAAATGTTAGCATGCCTGTTATGTGCATACTGCATCAATTGAGAAAGTACCTCTTACAGGCATATTGCATCTTGTGACAGAGTACATGTTATGGGTATACTGCATCAAGTACCAGAGTACCTGTTGTAGGCATACTGCAACTAGTGCCACAGTAATTGTTACTGGTATACTGCATCTAGTATCAGAGTACCTGTTATGAGTGTACTGTATCTAATACCAGAATAGCTGTTGGTGCATACTGCATCGAGTACCATAGTACCTGTTATGGGAATACTGCATTTAGGATGTGCTTGAATATTATGGGCATATACTACATCTAGAACCAGAACATCTCTTATGAGCATAGTGTATCAAGTACCATAGTAACTATTATGAACATACTACATCTAGTGCAGGAGGACCTGTTATGAACAGACTGCTTCCAGTACCAGAGTGCCACATATGGGCATACATCTAGTACCAGAGTACCTTTCATGGGTATACCACATCTAGTGCCAGAGTACCTTTATTGGCATAATGCATATACTACCAGTGTACTGGTTGGAAGCATACTGCACCTAGTGGCAGAGTCCCAGTTATGGGCATATTACATCCAGTGTTAACATACCTGTTATAGGAATACTTTATCAAGTGCCAGAGTACCTGTTATGGGCATACTTCATTGAGTATTAGAGTACCTGTTATGGGAATACTGCAACTAGTACCTGCATACCTGTTAATGGCATATTCCATCTAGTACCAATATACCTGCTATGGACCTGTTGCATCTTGTTCCAGAGTGCCTGTTGCTAGTATGCTGCATCTAGTACCAGAATACTTGTTATGAGCATACTACATCTAGTTCAAGATTACTTATGGGCATACTGCATCTAGTACCAGAAGACCTGGTATGGGTATGCCTCATCTAGTGCTTGAGTTCCTGTTATGGGCATATGCAAGTAGTACCAGCGTACTTTTTATGGGCACACTGCATCTGATACCTGAGTAACTGTTAGGGGCATACTACATCTACAACCAAAGTACATGTTATGATCATACTGCAAATAGGACCAGAGTACCTCTTATAGGCTTACTGAATCAAGAATACCTGTATTGGGTATACTCCATCTAATACCAGAATACCTGTTATGGGCATATTACATTCAGTACTAGAGTACCTGCAATGGAAATACTGCATCTAGTACCACTATATCTGTTATGGACCTATTGCATCTAGTTCCAGAGTGCCTGTTACTGGCGTGCTGCAGCTAGTACCATAACACCTATCATGGGCATACTTCATTTAGTGTCTGAGTTCCCATTATGGGCATACTCAACTACTATCAGCATACCTGTTACTGGCATACTGTATCTTTTACCACAGTCCCCGTTGGGGGCAAAGTACCTCAAAAGCCAGAATACCTATTATGTGCATACTAAATCTACAAGCAGAATAACTGTTATGACCATAATGCACCTAGTGTTATAGTAGGCTGTTAGGGGCATACTGCATCTAATCTCAACATAACTGTTATGTACATATTGCATGTTTTAAAAAAAATACTTGTTATGGGAATAATGCATCTAGTAACAGAGTACCTATTATAGGCATAGTAAGTCTAATAACAGAGTACCTATTTTCTGCATACTGCATCTTGGATCAGCATACCTGTTATGGGAATACTACATCGACTGCCAGAGAATCTTTTATGAGCATACTGCATCTGGTACAAGGGTACCAGTAAAAGGCATACTGAATCTAGGGCCAGATTACTTGTTAGATGCATACTACATCTAGTGCCAGAGCACCTGTTATGGGAATACTGCACTGAGTACCACTGTACCTGTTATGAGCACACTGAATCTAGTACAGAAGTACCTGTTATGTGCATACTACATGTAGTACATATTGTCTGTTATGGGCATAATGCACATAGTGCCACATGGCTGTTATGGAATCCCACTCGGCTTTCCTGAAAACATTGGAGAACATGAAGATCTCTCCGAACACCATTATATTGTGCGACTTCAACTACCCAAACATTTACTTGGAGCACTACTCAAACCCCAGCACCTTAGCCCAAAGATTCCTGGAAATTATAAACTCAAATGCTATGGGACAACTAGTCACCACTCCCACAAGAGGGGACAACATACTAGACCTGATCATTACCAACATGGAGACTCTATGCTCCACACCAGAAGTATATCCCTCATTGGTAAGATCAGACCATAAATTAATTTCACTGGATGTCCACATCCCGACCCCACCCCCAGCCCAGAAAACCACAGTGAAAAATTTCTCAAAAGTGAACTTCTCACTTCTCAAAACCGAAGTGGAATCCTTCAAGGCCCCAGGGCCAGTGGAAACTACGGCCCAAACTGCAGAATCCTATATAAATGCATTCTACGGACATCTCCAGGAATGCATGGATCTTGCTATCCCAAACAAAACCAAGACCCAATCATCCAAAGGCAGGCGTCCAGTCTGGTGGACCCCTGCCATAAATAAACTGTACAACAGAAGGAGAAAGCTACTACATGATAGAGCAAAATCCCTAATAGGGACGGCATCTCTGATCAGTACTAGCAAAAAATTACGATCCCTCATAAAATCCTCCAAGGCCAGCTTCGAGAGAAAAATTGCACAGGACACCAAAGAAAATCATAAGGCTTTTTTCAGTTATGTTAGAAACCTGGGATGCAACTCCCAGACTTGTTCTGAGTTGATTCTAAATGACAAAAAATACACTGAACCCACAGACATCACCAATATCCTGGCAGACAGGTTCAGTGCAAACTTCTCCACCCCCCCCCCCCCAAAAGAGCAAGTATCTATCCCGGCATACGGCTGCCTCCCAAACATCTCTGATGCTCAGGTAAAGGCTGCCCTCTCCAAAGCAAAAAACACTGCTTCCATGGACCAGATGGCGTCTCAGGTTGTGTCCTACATGAACTCCAAGAGGAACTAATCCCTCAAATAAAACAGCTATACAATCTCAGCCTCACTACAGGATATGTGCCCACAGAATGGCGTACAGCAACAGTGGTCCCACTCCACAAAGGTGGAGCCTCTACGGACCCTGGAAACTATCGCCCCATAAGCCTGACTAGCTTAGTCTGCAAGGCTATGGAGAGGATCATCATGGAGCTCATAAACAAAGACATTGGGGACCTACAGACACTAGATCCTACCCAGTTCGGCTTTGTCAAGGGCAGATCCTGCCTTTTGAACCTGGTTGACTTCTTTGAAACAGTCACCAAAGCCATGGATGAAGGGAAGGTAGTCCACACAGCCTATCTGGACCTTGCAAAGGCATTTGACACAATACCCCACTCGGGCATCATAGATAAGCTATCCAGCTTAAATATAAATCCCTATGTCACAAGATGGGTCGCAAACTGGCTCAAAGACAGAACCCACAGAGTGAGAGTTGCTGGAGCCATGTCAGACTTGAAACCGGTCACAAGTGGCGTCCCACAGGGTTCTGTCCTGGGACCACTCTTGTTCGGTATATACTTTTCCGAGGTACAGGCAAATGTGGGAGGACTATGGCTCACCAAGTTCGCAGACGACTGCAAACTGGGCGCCATAATCAACTCTCCAGCTGACACAAACATCCTTCAAAAAGGTCTCACAGAGACAGATAACTGGTGCCAGTGCCATGGTTTAAAGCTAAATGCCAAAAAATGTATAGTCATACCCTTTGCCAAAAACAATGTGCCCACAAATTACCACATAGGCGGTAACCCATTAAGTACAGAGAAAGTTATTAGGGATGTGGGGACCCAAGTTGATAGCAATCTCTCCTTTGAAAACCACATTGCCAAAGTGGTTAGAAAGACTTTCTACATAGCCCACCTCATCACGAAGGGTTTCACATCTAGATCAAGAGAGGTAATCATGCCCCTTTATTCATCCCTCATCAGGCCCATCATAGAATACAATGCCCCTTTTGGGATGTACCTTACCCGACACCTACAGCAATTAGAAAGACCCCAAAAGTATATCACCAAGAGGATCAAGGGTCTCAAACAGATGCCATATGCTGCTCAGTTAAAAAAACTCCAGCTCTACTCAGTTGCATACCGCCTACTTCGAGGCGATCTATGCCTGACATACAAAGCTATGTCAAATCCAGAATTAATGGACATGCTCCACCTCAGTAAATCTAAATCCCTTAGAGCCACATGCTCGAGGGACTTGAACCTCAGCACAGAAATAAATAGAACTTGCTGGAGGGACAGGTTCATAACCCAGAGGCTCCCTTCACTGTGGAATAGAATTCCAGTTCATGTGAGGCAGAGCACCTCACTGAATCTCTTCAAGAAGAATCTTGATAGGTGGATGGGGGGATCGTAGGTTTGTCCCAGGGATTACTCCCGTGTCACTATTTGACAGAGGCACAGTAAACTAAACCTTAAAAAGGGCACAGTATACTCAAATCAAGGGGTGGCGTAAGCCATACAGAATCGGGCTAGGCTTATAATTGCCCCAGGGCAGATAGCCTAGTATGAACCTATGGGCATACTGCATCAAGAACCAGAGTACCTGTTATGAGCATACTGTGTCTAGTACTGGAGTATCTGTCATGGGCATACTGCAGCAAGTGCCAGAGTATGTTTTATTGGCATACTGCATCTAATACTACACAACCTTTTATTCAATTACTGCATCTCTTTCCAGAATACCTCTTATGGGCTTACTGCATCTAGTACCAGCATACCTTTTATGAGCATATTGCATCATGTACCAGAGTTCCTGCTAGGAGCATAGTGCATCTATTAGCAGACTACCTGTTATTCACATACTGAATCTAAAGCCAGAATACCTGTTATGACCATGCTGCATCAAGTGCCAGAGTACATGTTATGGGCATACTGCATCTAGAACCAAAGTACCTGTTATGAGCATACTGCATCTAGTGCTAGATTACCTCATATGGGCATAATGCTTCTAGTTCCACAGTGCCTGTTATGATCATACTGCACCTAGTGTTGTAATAACTGGTATGAGCATACTGCATCTAAAATCAGCATATCTGTTATGTTCATACTGTATGTGGTACAAGAGTACTTGTTATGGGCATACTGCATCACCTAACAGAAAACCTATTTTGAGTATACTGCAAAGTTAAACATATGTGGCAATTGCGCCTGGATGCAACAAAAACACCAGGCATTAATGAAAACATTTCTATTGCAAGTGTATTGAAACACAAATCCCAGTTTATTTAACAGATGATTATATGTTTAATTTCTTTTAACTTTCCTTGGACAAAGTATTCACCAAAGGGGTTTACATGAAACAGTTTATTACAACTATTTTTTCTGTTTTAAGATGTGGTTTTATCATAGTATTTCTTGTGCTGTTTTTTCCTTTGGAGCAGGGGTTGGGTTAAATGGTTAATTGGATAATTGATTTTAATGGATGTTTTTATATTGGCTGATTGCCTGTTTAGGACTATAAAAGTCCTGATTTTTTTGTGTGTAACTGACTCTGAAGAAGCCCAGTGTTATGGGTGAAAGCGCTAAGTCAGTGATTCTACATTTGCAATAAAGCTGTGGTTTTATCGAGTCACAGATCTTTTTATTCTTACTAGTGTTCGTTCAACTTGGTTACCTGCTATGTGCATACTGCATCAAGCACCACCATACCACTTATGGCCATACTGCATCTAGTGCCAAATTACCTGTTATGGGCATAATGCATGGAGTGCCAGAGTACCTGTTATGGACATACTGCATCTAATACCAGAATACCTGTTATGGGCATGCTGTATCTTGCACCATTATACCTGTTCTGGGCATACCTCATCTGTACCAGAGTACTTGTTATGGCCATTCTGCATCAAGTAGCAGAGTACCTGTTATGGACATACTGCATCCAGTGTTAGCATAACTGTTATGAGCATACTGCATCAACTGGGAGGGTATCTGTTATGGGCATACTACCTTGAGTACTAGAGTACTCATTGTGGGCATGCTTCATGTAGTGCAAGTATATCTGTTATGGGCCTATTGCATATAGTTCCAGAGTTCCTGTTACTGGAATGCTGCATCTAATAGTGGAGTACCTGTTATGAGTATGCTGTATCTAGTGCAGGAGTACTTGTTATGAGCATACTGCATCTAGTACCAGAGCACCTGTTATGGGCATACCTCATCTAGTGCCTGATTTCCTGTTATGGGCATACTGCCACTAGTACCAGCATTCCTGTTACTGGCATATTGCATCTGGTAAAACAGTATCTGTTAAGGGCATAGTACAGCCAGTGTTAGAGTACCTGTTATGGACATACTAAATCTACAACTGAGTACCTGTTACAATCATACTGCACCTAGTGCTACAGTAGCTGTTATGGGTATACTGCATCTAATATCAACATACCTTTTATGTGCATATTGCATCTGGTACAAGAGTACTTGGTATGGGTATACTACATCTCTTAACAGAATACCTGTTTTGGGTATACTGCATCTTGTACCAGCATACCTGTTATGGGAATACTGCATCTACTACCACAGAAGCTGTGATGGGCATACTGCATCTAGTACAAGAGTACCTGTTATGGAGTGGTCGAGAGGGGCCAGATTACCTCTTACAGGCATACTATGTCAGTGCCAGAGTACCCACTGTGGGAATTCTACATCTGCAACCATGGGCATACTGCATCTAGTATCAGCATGTATGTTATGACCTATTGCATCTAGTTCCAGAGTGCCTGTTACTGGCATGCTGCATCTAGTACCAGAATACCTGTTAGGGCATACCTCATCTGGTGCCTGAGTTCCTGTTATGGGCATACTGCAACTAGTACCAGCATACCTGTTAGTGGCATACTGCATCTCATACCACAGTACTTGCTGGGGGCATAGTACCATGAATGCCAGAGTACCTGTTATGGGCATACTAAATATACAGGCAGATTACTTGTTATGATCATACCGTACCTAGTGCTATAGTAGGCTGTTGTGGGCGTACTGCCTCTATTATCAGCATACCTGTTGTGTGCATACTGCATCTGGTAGAAGAGTATTTGTTATGGGCATACTGCATCTCTTAACAGAATACCTATTTTGGGTATACTGCATCTTGTATCAGCATACCTGTTATGGGAATACTGCATCTACTACCAAAGAAGCTGTTATGGGCATACTGCATCTAGTACAAGAGTACCTGTTATGGACGTAGTGAATCGAGGGCCAGATTACCTCTTACAGGCATACTATGTCAAGTGCCAGAGTACCCACTGTGGGAATTCTACATCTGCAACCTGTGTACCTGTTATGAGCATACTGCATCTAGTATCAGACTATCTGTTATGGGCATAGTGCATCTAATTTTGGCGTGGCTCTTATGTGCATACTACATCTATTGACAAAGTACCTTTTACCAGTATATTGCATCTTGTGGCAGATTATATGTTATGGGTATACTGCATCAAGTACTAGAGTACCTGTTATAGGCATACCGGATCTAGTAGACACAATAACTGTTACTGGAATATTATATCTAGTACCAGAGTACCTGCTATGAGCATACTGTATTTAGTACCAGAATAGCTGTTGTGGCCACACTACATCATTTACCAGAGTACCTATTACAGGAATACTGCATCTACTACTGGCATGAATATTATGGGCATACTGCAACTAGAACCAGAACACCAGTTATGGCCATAGTGTATCTACTACCAGAGTAATGATTAGGATCATACTACATCTAGTGCAAGAGTACCTAATATGAACATACTGCTTCTGGTACCACAGAACCAGTTATGAGCATACTCCATCTAGTGCCAGAGTACCTTTTATGGGTAAACTACATCTAGTGCCAGAGTACCTGTTATGGGCATAATGCACCTACTACCAGTGTAAATAGTTAGAAGCATACTGCATCTTGTGGGAAAGTACCTGTTAGGGGGATACTGCATCCAGTGTTAGCATACCTGTTATGGAACTATTGCATCTAGATTCAGAGTTCCTGATACTGGCATGCTGCATCTTGTACTGGAATACTTGTTATGAGCATACTACAGCTAGTGCAAGAGCTCTTATGAGCATATTGCATCTAGTATGAGAACACCTGTTATAGGCAATAGGCATACCTCCTCTAGTGCCTGAGTTGCTGTTATGGGCATATGCTAGTTTACCACCATACTTATTATGGGCATACTGCACATGATACCAGAATACCTGCTGGGGCACACTACATCTACAACCAAAGTAACTGTTATGATCATACAACATATAGTGCTAGAATAGCTGTTATGTGCATACTGCATCTAATCTCAGCATACCTGTTCTGTACATACTGCATCTGGTATAAGAGTACTTGTTATGGGCACACAGCATTTAGTAACAGAGTACCTATATTGGGCATACTGCATCTTGTATCAGCATGACTGTGATGGGAATACTGCATCTACTACAAGAGAACTTCTTATGGGCATTCCACATCTAGTGCAAGGGTACCTGTTAGGGCCCTACTGAATCTAGAATTACAACTAGTGCCAGAGCACCTGTTGTGAGCATATTACATTGAGTACCATTGCACCTGTTATGAGCAAACTGCATCTAGTACAGGAATACCTGTTATGGGCAAACTGCATCTATTAACAAAGTACCTCTTACCAGCATATTGCATCTTTTGTTAGAGTACATGTTATGGGCATACTGCATGAAGTACAAGAGTACCTGCTATAGGCATATTGGATCTAGTACCAGAGTAGCTGTTATGAGCATACTGCATCTAGTACCTGAGAACCTGTTATGCAATATAACATCTAGAAGCAGGGTAATGGTTTTGGGCATATTGCTTTAATGCCAGATCACCTTTTTAGGTATACTGCATCTAGTACCAGAGTACCTGTTATGGATATACAGTATCTAGTACCTGTATATCTGTTGAAAGCATACTAGATCTAGTATCAGAGAACCTGTTGTGGTCATCCAGCATCTACTGTTAGCATACAATATCTAATGTCAGAGTATCTGTTATGGGCAAGCTGCATCTAGCAACAGAGTAGCTGTTCTGGATATACCTCATCTAGTACCATAGTACCTGCTATGAGCATACTGCATCTAGCATACCTTTTGGGGGAATACCTCATCTAGTGCTTAAGCAGCTGTTATTGGCATACTGCATCTAGTGCTACAGTGCCTATAATGGGCATATTGCATCTGATACCAGCATGGCTGTTATGTGCATACTGCATCTGGTACAAGAGTGCTTGTTATGGGCATATTGCATCAGGTAATACAGAAATTGTTGGGGTTATCCTGCATCTAGGGATATAGAACCTGCTATGGGCATACTGCATCAAGAACCAGAATACATGTTGCTTGCATACTGCATCTAGTGTCAGGGTACCTGTTTCAGTATGCCCATACCTAGTGCCACAGTATCTGTTATTGGCATAGTGCATCAAGTACTAGTGTACCTGTTTTTTGCATACTGCATCTAGTACCAGAGTACCTGTTATGAGCTTACTGCATCTAGTACCAGCATACATGGTATGAGCATACTACATCTAGTAACTCAGTTAATATCATGTGCATACTGCATCTAGTATCAGAGTACCTACTATGTGCATACTGCATCTAGTGCCACCATACAGCTTATGGACACATTGCATCTAGTGCAAGTGTACCTGTTGTGGTATACTGTATCTTGTACAATAGCACTTATTATGAGAATATTGCATATAGTACCAGGGTACCTTTTATGGGTATACTTAATCTAGTTCCAGATCACCTGTTTTGGGTATAATGCATGTAGTGCCAGAGTACCTGTTCTGGATATACTGCATCTAGCACCAGTATAACTGTTATGGACCTATTGAATTTAGTCCCAGAGTGCCTGTTACTGGCATGCTGCATCTGGAGTACCTGTCATGGGAATACCTCATTTAGTGCCTGAGTTCCTGCTATGGGCATACCTCATCTGATACCACAGTATCTATTAGGGCCATAGTACATCCAATGCCAGAGTACCTGTTGTGAGCATACTAAATCTACAAGCAGAGTACCTGTTATGATCATATTACACCTAATACTACAGCAACTGCTAAGGGCATGCTGCATTACCTGTTATGAGCATACAGTATCTAATAACAGATTACCTGTTATGGGCATGCTGCATTTAGTGCCAGAGTATCTATTATGGACATACCTCATCTAGTACCACAGTACCTGTTATGAACAAATTGCATCCAGCATACCTGTTAGGGATATACCTCATTTAGTGCCTGAGCACCAGTTATGGGCATACTGCATCTAATAACAGCATACTTGTTATGTGCATAATTAATCTGGTAGAACTGTACTTGTTATGAGCATACTGCATCTCTTAACAGAATACCTATATCGGGTAAGCTACATCTTGTATCAGCACACTTGTTATGGGAATACTGCATCTACTACCAGAGAAGTTGTCATGGGCATAATGCATCTAGTGCAAGGGCACCTGTTATGGCCATAGTGAATCTAGAGCCAGATTACCTGTTACAAGCATACTTTGTGTAGTGCCAGAGTACCTGCTATGGGCATACTACATCTAGTATCGGCATACATGTGATGAGGATACTGTATCTAGTATCAGGGTGCCTGTTGTGGTCATCCAGCATTTACTGTTAGCATACCTGTTATGAGCATATGGCATGTAATGGCAGAGTACCTCATGGGCATGCTGCATCTAGTGCCAGAGTATTATTATGGACATACCTCATCTAGTACCAGAGTACCTGTTGTAAACATATTGCATCCAGCATACCTGTTGGTATACCTAATTTAGTGCCTGAACACCTGTTATGGGCATACTGCATCTAGTGCTACAGTGCCTGTAATGGGCATATTGCATCTAATACCAGCATGGCTGTTATGTGCATACTATACTGGGTGCAAGAGTAATTGCTATGGCATACTGCAACAAGTAACAGAGTACCTGTTCTGCTCATCCTCCATCTAGAGCCAGAGAACCTGTTATGGGCATACTGCATCAAGTACCAGAGTACCTGTTACGAGCATACTGCATCTAGTGTCACAGGACCTGTTTCTGTATGTCCAGATCTATTGCCATAGTATCTGTTATTGGTATACTGCATCAAGTACTTATGGACCTGTTTTGGGGATACTGCAACTAGTACCAGAGTATCTGTTATGGGCTTACTGCAACTACTACTGCCATACATCTTAAGAGCAAGCTGCATCTAGTAACATAGTTTGTCTCATGTGCATACTGCATCTAGTACCACAGTACCTGCTATGTGCATACTGCATCAAGTGCCACCATATCACTTATGGGCATACTGCATGTAGTGCAAGTGTACCTGTTACAGCATACTGCATCTTGTACCATAGTCCCTGTTATGAGCATATTACATCTAGTACCAAGGTACCTGTTATGGGCATACTGCACCTAGTGCCAGATTACCTATTATGGGCATAATGCATGTAGTGCCAAAGTACCTTTTATGGGCATATTGCATCTAGTACCAAAGTACCTGTTATGGGATTTCTGAATCAAGCATACCTGTTATAGGCATACCCATCTAACACCAGCATACCTGTTATGGGCATTCTGCATCTTGTATCATCATACATGTTCAGGACATAATGCATCTGTACCAGAATAACTGTTATGGGCATATTGCATCTAGGGCCAGTATAATTGTTATGGCCCTATTGCCTTATTGCATGTAGTGCCTGAGTGCCTGTTACTGGCATGCTGCATCTAGTATTAGAGTACCTGTTATGAACATACTACACCTAGTGCAGCGGTACTTGTTATGAGCATATTGCATCTAGTATAAGAATAGCTGTTATGGGCATACCTCAACTAGTGCCTGAGTGCCTGTTATGGCCATACTGCAATTAGTACCAACATTCGTGTTACTGGCATCCTGCATCTGATACCACAGTACCTATTAGGGGCATAGTACATCCAGTGCCAGAGTCCCTGTTATGGGTATACTAAATCTACAAGCAGAATACCTGTTATGATCATACTGCACCTAGTGCTAAAGTAGCTGTTATATCAGCATACCTGTTATGTGCATACTGCATCTCATGCAAGAGTACTTCTTATGGGCATACTGCATCACTTAACAAAGTACTTATTTTGGGTATACTGCATCTTGTATCAGCATACCTGTTATGGGAATACTGTATCTACTACCAAAGAAGCTGTCATGGGCATACCGCATCTAGTACACTGGTACCTGTTATGAGCATAGTGCATCTAATGTCGGCATGCCTGCTATGTGCATACCACATCTATTGACAAAGCACCTCTTGCCAGCATACTGCATCTTGTGACAGAGTACATGTTATGGACATACTGCATCAAGTGTGTTTTACCATACTGCATCAAGACCCAGAGTACCTGTTATAGGCATACTGGCTCTAGTAACACAGTAACTTTTATGAGCAAGATGTATCTAGTACTAGAGTACCTGTTATGAATATACTTTAGCTAGTACCAGAATAGCTGTTGTGGGAAAACTACATTGAGTACCAGAGTACCTGTTATGGGAATACTCTGGCTAGTACCAACATGAATATTATGGGCATACTGCATCTAGAACCAAAACACCAGTTATGGGCATAGTGTATCTAGTACCAGAGTAACTATTTTATCAGCATACTACATCTAGTGCAAGAGTACCTGTTATTGGTATACTGTATCTAGTGCCATAGTACCTGTTATGAGTGTAATGTGTCGACTACCAGCGTACTGATTGGAAACATACTGCATCTAGTGGCAAAGTAACTTTTATGAGCATAATGCATCCAGTGTTAGCATATCTGTTATGAGCATATTGCATCAATTGCCAGAGTACCTGTTATGGGCATACTTCACTGAGTAGCAGAGTACCTGTTATGGGAATACTGCATCTAGTACCAGCATACTTGTTATAGATCTACTGCATCTAGCACCCATATACCTGTTATTGACCTACTGCATCTAGTTCCAGAGTGTCTGTTACTGACATGCTGCATTTAGTGCAAGAATGCTTCTTATGAGCATACTACATCTAGTGCAAGAGTACTTATGATCATAATGCATTTAGTACCATAACATCTGTCATGGGCATACCTCATCTAGTGCCTGAATTCCTGTTATGGGCATATGCAACTAGTGCCAGCATACTTGAAATGGACATACTGCATCTGATACCAGAGTACTTGTTAGGGGCATACTACATCTACAACCAAATGTTATGACAATACATCATCTAGTGCTAGAGTAGCTGTTATGGACATACTGCATCTAATCTCAGCAAAGTTGTTATGTGCATACTGCATCTGATACAACAGCACTTTTTCTGAGTGTACTGCATCTTGTAGCAGAGTACCTATTTTAGGCATATCCACACCTAGTAACAAACTACCTATTTTGGGTATACTGCATCTTGTATCAGCATACCTGTAATGAGAATGCTACATCTACTACCAGAGAACCTGTTATGGGCATACTGCATCTGCTACAAGGGTAGTGGTAAAAGGCAGATGGAATCTAAGGCTGGATTACCTGTTACAGGCATACTAAATATAGTGCCAGAGCATGTGTTGTAGGCATATTATATCGAGTACCTGTTATGAGCATACTGCATCTGGTACAGGAGTACCTGTTATGGGCATACTGCATCTAAGGTTAGCATGCCTCTTATGTGCATACTGTACCTATTGACAAAGGTCCTCTTACCACATAATGCATCTTTTACCAGAGTACATGTTATGGGCATACTGCATCAAGTACCAAAGTACCTGTTACAGGCATACTGGATCTAGTACCAAAATAACTGTTATGAACATACTCTGTCTAGCACAAGAGAATCTGTTATGCAATATTACATATAGAAGCAGTGTACCTGTTTTGGACATACTGCTTTTAGTGCCAGATCACCTTTTTAGGTATGCTGTATCTAGTGCCAGAGTACCTGTTATGGGCATATGGTATCTAGTACCAGTGTACATGCAGAAGCATACTAAATCTAGTATCAGAGTGCCTGTTGTGGTCATCCAGCATCTACTGTTAGCATACCTGTTATGGGCATATGGCATCTAATGTCAGAGTACCTGTTATGGGCATGCTGCATCTAGTGCCAGAGTAGCTTTTATGGACATACCTCATCTAGTAAAACAGTACCTGTTATGAGCATATTGCATCCAGCGTACCTGTTGGGGTAACAAAGTACCTGTTGTGGTTATCCTGCATCTAGGACCAGACAACTTGTTACTGGCATACTGCATCAAGTACCAGAGTACCTGTTATGAGCATACTGCATCTAGTGTCAGAGTACCTGTTTCAGTATGCCCATATTTGATGCCACAGTGTCTGGTATTGGCATACTGCATCAAGAACTAGTGTACCTGTGTTTGGCATACTGCATCTAGTACCCGAGTACCTGTTATGGGGCTACTGCATCTAGTACTCACATATATGTTATGAGCATACTACATCTAGTACCAGAACATATGTTATAGGCATACATCATCTAGTGTCTGATTCCTGTCATGGGCAGACTGCAACTAGTGCCAGGATATCTGTTACTGGCATATTGCATCTGATATCAGATACCTATTAGGAACATACTACATCCAGTGCCAGAGTACTTGTTCTGGTCATGCTAAATATATGAGCAGAGTACCTGTTTTGATAATACTGCATCTAGTGCTAGAGAAGTTGTCATGGTCATATTGCTTCTAATATCAGCATACCTGCTATGTCCATACTGCATCTGGTAAAAGAGTACTTGTTATGAGCATACTACATCTCTAAACAGATTACCTATTTTTGGAATACTGCATCCTATATCAACATATCTGTTATGGGAATACTGAATCTACTATCAGAGAACCTGTAATGGATAAACTGCATCTAGTTCAAGGTTACTTGTTATGGGCATAGTGAATCAAGGGCTAGATTATGGATTAGAGGCATGCTACTTCTAGTGCCAGATTACCAGTTGTGGGCATACTACATTTAGTACCTGTGTATCTGTTATGAGCACACTGCATCTAGTACACATCTAATGTTAGCAAGCCTGTTATGTGCATATTGCATCTATTGACAAAGAACCTCTTACCCACATATTGTATCTTGTGGCAGAGTATATGTTATGGGCATACTGCATCAAGTATCAGAGTACCTGTTATAAGCACACTGGATCTAGTACTACAGTAACTGTTATGGGCATACTGTATCTAGTACCAGAGCACCTGTTAGGAACATACTGTATGTAGTACCAGAATAGATTTGGGAGCATATTACATTGAGTACCAGAGTACCTGTTATATTCATTCTGGATCTAGTACAGGAGAGACTGTTATGAGAATGCTGCATTTAATACCAGAGAACATGTTATGCAATATTACATCTAGAAACAGGGTATGTCTTTTGGGCATACTGCATTTATAGCCAGATCACCTTTTTATGTATACTGCATCTAGTGCCAGAGTACCTGTTATAGGCATATGGTATCTAGTACCAGTGTACCTGTTGAAAGCATATTAGACCTACTATCAGAGTACCTGTCATGGACATAATGCATATGTGACCAGAGTATCAGAGTACCAGTTATAAGCATACTGCATCTAGTATCAAAGTACCTGTTATGGGAACACTGCTTCTAGTCTTAGCATACCTGTTATGAGCATAATGCATCTGTTACCAGAGTACATGTTATGGGCATACTATGTCCAGTACCAGAGTACCACTTAGCAGCAGACTGCCTCTAGTGCAAAAGTACCTGTTATGAGCATACTTCCTCTAGTACCAAAGGACCTGTTATTGGCATACTGCATCTTGTACCCATTATGGACGTACTGCATCTAGTGTAGACTATCTGCTATGGGTATACTGCATGGAGAAACAGAGTACCTGTTATCAGCATACTGTATCTAGTACTGGAGTACCTATTATGAGCATACTGCAGCTAGTGAGTGAGTACATATTACAAGCATACTGCATCTAGTGCCAGAGTAAGTGTTATTGGAACACTGCATCTAGTACTACAGCACCTTTTATTGAAGTACTGCATCTCTTTCCAGAGTACCTCTTATGGGCTGACTACGTCTAGTATCAGCATACCTTTTATGAGCATACTGGATCTAGTACCAGAGTTCCTGCCATCAGCATAGTGCATCTACTATCAGACTACCTGTTATGCACATACCAAATCAAGTGGCAGAATACCTGTTATGAGCATGCTACATCTAGTGCCAGAGTATCTGTTATGAGCATACTACATCTTGTCCTAGAGTACCTTGAATAGGCAAAATGCATCTAGTGCCACAGTAGCTGCTATGAGCATAATGCATCTAGTACCAGAGAACAAGTTCTGGACATATTGCATCTAATGTTAACATACCTGTTATGAGCATACTACATCTAGTGCCAGAGAACCTGATATAGACAAACTTCATCTAGTAGCTGAGCATGTTTCATGGGCATATTGCATCCAGTGTAACTGTTATGGGCATACTACATCTAATACCAGTATACCTGCTATATGATACTGCATCTTGTACAGCATACCTGTTATGGACATACTTCATCTATTACTAGAGTACGTATTATTGGCATACTGCATCTAGTATCAGAGTATATGTAATGGGCATACTGCAGCTAGAGTCAGCATACATGTTATGAGCATAGTGCATCTTGTACTAGAGTACTTGTCATGGGCATACTGCATCTACTGTCAGATTGCCTGTCATGCGCATGCTGCATCTAGTGTCAGAGCACTTGTTATGGGCATACTGCATCTAGCGCCAGATTACCTGTTATGGTCATAAAACATGTTGTAGCTGAATACATGTTATGGACATAATGCATCCATTGTTAGCATAACTGTTATGAGCATACTGCTTCAAGTACCAGAGTACCTGTTATGGGCATACTGCATCTAGTACCAGAGTACCTGTTATTTGCTTACGTCATCCTGCATACCTGTTTTGGGCATACTGCTTCTAATGTCAGCATTCCTGTTATGGGCATTCTACTTCTTGTCCAAAAAATGAACGAATGAGATAAGAAAACTCACTTTATTTAAAACACGAAACAAAGCTTTCAGGAATAAACCTTCCTCAGTGTTTGTTAACAAACACTGAGGAAGGGTTATTCCCGAAAGCTTTGTTTCGTGTTGTAAATAAAGTGCGTTTTCTGATCTCATTCGTTCATTCGTTCATTTTTTGGGGATTTTCCTAGCTCTGAATAGAGAAGATTCAAACCCTGGTTGGAGTATTGTTTCATTCTACTTCTTGTACCATCATACCTATTTGGGGCATACTGCATCTATTGTCTGAGTACTTGTCATGGGCATACTGCACCTAGAAACAGAGTACCTGTTATGGGCATGGTGCACCTAGTGTCAATATACCTATTATGGACATACTGCATCTAGTACAAGTATACCTGCTATTGGAATACTATATCTAAGTGCCAGATTACCTGTTATAGGCTTAATCCATCTAGTGCCAGACTACCTGTTCTAGGCATGCTGCATCTAGAACCAGAATGCCTTTTATAAGCATAGTATATCTAGTACCAGAATAGCTGTTATGGGCATACTGCATCAAGTACCAGAGTATCAGTTATTGGAATACTGCATGTAGTACCAACATGCCTGTTTAGTAATACTGCATCTAGTACCAGCATACCTGTTATGGGCATACTGCATCTACCACCAGAGTACCTGTTATGTGCATACTACATCCAGTGCCATAGTACCTGTGATGAGTATACTACATCTAGTGACAGAGTAGCTGTTATGGGCATAATGCATCTACCAATAGCAAGCCGGTTATAAGCATACTGCATCTACTGGCAGAGTACCTCTTATGGACATACTGCATCCAGTGTTAGCATACCTCTTATGAGCATACTGCATCAAGTGACAGAGAACCTGTTATGTGCATACCACATTGAGTACCAGAGTAACTGTTATGGGAATACTGCATCTAGTACCAGCATACCTGTTATGGCAATACTGCATCTAGTACTAGTATATCAGTTTTGTACTTATTGCATCTAGTTCCAGGCTGCCTGTTACTGGCATGCTGTATCTAGTACTGGAGTACCTGTTATAAGTACACTATATCTAGTGCAAGTGCACTTGTTATGAGCATACTGCACCTAGTATAACAACACCTGTGTTGGGCGTACTTTACAGTACCTCAGTTCCTGTTTTGGGCATACAGCAACTAGTACCAGCCTACCTGTTAAGGACATACTGCATCTGATAGCAGACTACCTTTTAGGGACATAGTAAATCTACAACCAGAGTACTTGTTTTGATCATACTGCATCTAGTGATACAGTATCTGTTATGGTTATATCAGCATACCTGTTATGTGCATACTGCATCTGGTACAAGAATAGTTGCTATGGACACACTGCATCTATTAACAGTGTACCTATTTTGGGTATTCTGCATCTTGTATCAGTATACCTGTTATCGGAATACTGTATCTACTACCAGAGAACCTGTAATGGGCATACCTCATCTAGTACAAGGGTACCTGTTATGGGTATACTGAATCTAGACCATGATTACCTGTTACAGGCATACTACATCTAGTGTCAGACTACTAAGTGTGGGCATACTACAACTAGTACCTGTTTATTGTTATGACCATACTGCATTTAGTACCAGAGTACCTGTTTTTGGGATACTGCATCTCATGTCAACATGCCTGTTATGTGCATACTGCATCTATTGACAAAGTACCTCTTCATCGCCATATTGCTTCTTGTGGCAGAGTACATGTTATGGTCACACTGCATCAAGAACCAGAGCACCTGTTATGAGCACACTGTATCTAGACCCAGACTAGCTCTTATGAGCATAATGCATCGAGTACCAGAGTACCTGTTATGGGAATATTGCATCTACTAACAGCATAATTAATATGGACATGCTATATGCAGACCCAGAATGCCTGTTATGAGAATAGTGTGTCTAATACCACAGTAATTACTATGAGCATACTACTTTTAGTGCAAGAGTACCTGTGATGATCATTCTGCATCTGGTAAAAGAGTTCTAGTTATGGCATACTCCATCTAGTGCCAAAGTACCTTTTATTGGTACACTATAGTGCCAAAGTACCTGTTATGGGTATAATGCATCTACTACCAGCATACTGTTTAGTACCATACTGCATCCAGTGTTAGCATACCAGTTATAAGCAAACTACATCAAGTGCCAGAGTACCTGTTGTGGGCATACTGCATTTGTAACAGAGTACCTTTTTTGTGCATACTACATCTAGTAACAGAGTACCTATTTTGGGCATAATGCATCTTGTATCTGCATACCCATTATGAGGATACTGCATGTGCTACCAGAAAATCTGTTACTGGCATACTCCATCTAGTGCTACATTACCTGTTATGGGTATAATGCATGTAGTGCCAGAGCAGCTGTTGTGGACATACTACTTCTAGTACCAGTGCACCTGATATAAGCATACTGCATGTAGTACAGGAGTACTGCAACTAATCTTAGAATGTGTGTTATGTGCATACTGCATCTATTGACAAAGTATCTCTTACCTTCATATTGCATCTTGTGCCAGAGTACGTGTTATTGGCATACTGCATCAAGTAGCAGAGTACCTGTTTTAGGCATACTGGATCTAGTAGCAGAGTACCTGTTATGAACATGCTGCATTTAGTGTGAGAGATCCTGTTATGCAGTATGACATCTAAAATCAGGGTACCTGTTTTGGGTATACTGCCTTCAGTGCCAGATCACCTTTTAAGGTATACTGCATCTAGGGCCAGACAACCTACTCTGGGCATACTGCATCAATTAACAAAGTACCTTTTACAAGCATACGGTATCTAGTACCAGCATACTTGATATGAACATACTACATCTAGTAACAGAGTTTATCTCAAGTGTATACTGCATCTAGTACTAGAGTACCTGCTATGTGCACACTGTATCTTGTGCCTCCATACCACTTATGGGCATACTGCATCTAGTGCAAGAGTACCTGTTGCTGGCATACTGCATCTTGTACCATAGTACCTGTTATGAACATATTGCACCTAGTACCAGTGTGCCTGTTACCGGCATACTGCATCTAGACTCAGCATATGGGCATAATGCAACTACTACCAGCATATTGGTTAGAAGCATAGTGCATCTAGTGGCACAGTACCTGTTATGCACATACTGCATTGAGTATCAGAGCACCTTTTATGAGAATACTGCATCTAGCAGCAGCATACAGTATGTGTTATGGGCATGCTGCATCTACTACTAGTTTGCCTGTTATGGACCTATTGCATCTAGTTCCAGAGTGCCTGTTACTGGCATGCTGCATCTAGTACCAGAACACCTGTTATAAGCATACTACATCTAGTGCAAGAGTACTTATGAGCATACTGCATCTAGTAACAGAGCACGTTATGAGCATACCTCATCTAGTGCCTGAGTTCCTGTTATGGGCATATGCAATTAGTACCAGCATACTTGTCATGGGCATACTGCATCTGATACCTGAGTACCTGTTAGGGGAATACTGCATCTGGTTCCACCATACTTGTTATGAGCATACAGCATCTAGTACAGCAGTACCTGTTATGGGCATACTGCATCTAATGTTAACATGCCTATTATGTGCATACTGCATCTATTGACAAAGTACATCTTACTGGCATATGGCATGTTGTGCCAGAATACATGCTATGGACACAATGCATCAAGTGTCAGAGTACCAGTTATATTCATACTGGATCTAGTACTAGAGCACCTTTTATGAGCATACTGAATCTAGAATGCAGAGAACATGTTATGCAATATTACATCTAGAACCAGAGTACCTGTTGCGAGCATACTGCTTTTAGTGCCAGATCACCTTTTCAGGTATACTGCATCTAGTGCCAGCCCACCTGTTATGGGCATGTGGCATCTAGTATCAGAGTACCTGTTGAAACCATGCTAGATCTGGTATCAGAGTACCTGTTGTGGTCATCCTGCATCTAGTGTTAGCATACCTGTTATGAGCATAATGCATCTAATGGCAGAGTACCTGTTATGGACATACTGCATCTAGTGCCAGAGTAACTATTATGTGCATACCACATCTCGTACCACAGTACCTGTTATGAGCACATTGCATCCAGCATACCTGTTAGGGGTATACCTCATCTAGTGTCTGAGTACCTATTATGGGCATACTGCAGCAAGTAACAGAGTACCTGGTGTGGTCTTCCTGCATCTCTAGATGACAGACAATCTGTTATGGGCATTCTGCATCAATTACTGGAGTACCTGATATGAGTATCCTGCATCTATTGCCAGAGTACCTGTTTCAGTATGCCTATATCTAGTGCCACAGTACCTGTTTTTGGCATACTGTATCAAGTACTAGTGCACTTGTTATTGAAATACTCCATCTAGTACCAGAGTACCAGTTATGGGCTTACTGCATCTGGTATCAGCATACATGTTATGAGCATACTACATCTAGTAACAGAGTTCATTTCATGTGCATACTGCATCTAGTAAAAGAGTCCCTGCTATGTGCATACTGCATCTAGTGCCATCACACTACTAATGCCAGCATACCTGTTATGGGCATACTGTATCTTGTACAATCATGCCTGTTATGGGCATAGTGCATCTGTTATCAGAGTACCTATTATAGACATGCTACATCTAGAATAAAAATACCTCTTATGAGCATACCAGATCTTATACCAGAATATTATGGGCATACTATATTGACTACCAGAGTACCAGTCATGGGAATACTGCATGTAGTACCAGAGTGCCTGTTTGTGGATACTGCATCTAGTACCAGTATACCTGTTATGGGCATACTGCATCTTCTACCAGAGTACCTGTTACGAACATACTACATCCAGTGCAAGAGTACCCGTTAAGAACATACTGCATGTGGTACCAGAGTACCAGTCTTGGGCATACTGCATTTAGTGCCAGTGTATGTGTTATGGATATAGTACATCTAATTCCAGAGTACCTGTTATAGACATAACAAATCTACCAGCATACCAGTTAGAAGCATACTGCATCTATGGCAGAGTACCTGTTATGGACATACTGCAGCCAGTGTTAGCTTAAGTATTATGAGCATACTGCATCAAGTGCCAGAGTACCTGTTATGGGCATACTGCATTCAGTACCAGAGTACTTGTTATGGGGATACACGTTATGGGAATACTGCATCTAGTACCAGTGTATCTGTTATGGAACTATTGTGTCTACTTTCAGAGTGACTGCTACTAGCAAGCTGCATCTAATATTGGAAAACCTGTTATGAACATCTAGTGCTAGAATAGCTGTTATGTGCATACTGCATGTGGTACAGGAGTACTTGTTATGGCTATACTGCATCTAGTAACAGAGCACCTGCTTGGGCATACTACATACTACATACTAACTGAGTACCTATTTTGGCCATACTGCATCTTGTATCTGCATACTCATTATGGGAATACTGCATCTACTACCAGAGAATCTGTTATGGGCGTACTGCATCTAGTGCCAGATTACCTGTTATGGGCATAATGCAGGTAGTGCCAGATCAGCTGTTGTGAGCAAACTACATCTAGTACCAGCGTACCTGATATGATCATACTCCATCTAGTACAGGAGAACCTGCCATGGGCATACTGCATCTAATATTAGAATGTCTGTTATGTGCATACTGCATCTATTGACAAAGTATCTCTTGCCTTCTTATTGCATCTTGTGCCAGAATACATGTTATTGGCATACTGTATCAAGTACCAGAGTACCTGGTTTAGCCATACTGGATCTAGTACCAGAGTAGCTGTTATGAACATACTGAATTTGGTGGCAGAGAACCTGTTTTTCAATATTACATCTAAAATGAGGGTACCTGTTTTGTGCATACTACCTTTAGTGCCAGATCACCTTTTCAGGTATACTGCATCTAGTGTCAGAATACCTGTTATAGGTATATGGCATCTAGTACCAGAGTACTTGCTAGAAGCATAGTGGATCTAGTATCAGAGAACCTGTTGTTGTAATCCTGCATCTAGTTTTAGCATACCTTTTATGAACATACTGCATCTAATGGCAGGGTACCTGTTATGGGCATAATGCATCTAGTACCATCATACCACTAATACCAGCATACCTGTTATGGGCATGCTGCATCTTGTAGCGTCATGCCTGTTATTGGCATACTGCATCTGTTACCAGAGTACCTGTTATTGGCATGCTTCATCTAGAACTAGAATACCTCTTATGACCATACTAGATCTAGCACCAGAATAGCTGTTATGGGCATACTACATCACATACCAGAGTACCAGCTATGGGAATAGTGTGTGTAATATCAGAGTGCCCATTTGGGAATACTGCACCTAGTACCAGTATACCTGTTATGGGCATAATACATATAGTACCATCATACCACTAATACTAGCATATCATTATGGGCATGCTGCATCTTGTAGCATCATGCATGTTATTGGCATGCTGCATCTGTTACCAGAGTACGTATTATGGCATGCTTCATCTAGAACTAGAATATCTCTTATGTCCATACTAGATCTAGCACCAGAATAGCTGTTATGGACATAGTACATCGCATGCTAGCGTACCAGTTAAGGGAATACTGCGTGTAGTATCAGAGTGCCCATTTAGGAATACTGCATCTAGTACCAGTATACCTGTTATGGGCATACTGCATCTTGTACCAGAGTACCTGTTATGAACATACTACATGCAGTGCAAGAGTACCCGTTAAGAACCAGTTTTAGACATACTGCATCTAGTGCCAGTGTATGTGTTATGGATATACTACATCTAATTCCAGAGTACCTGTTATAGACATAACAAATCTACCAGCATACCAGTTAGAAGCATACTGCATCTACTGGCAGAGTACCTGTTATAGATGTACTGCATCCAGTGTTTTCATAAGTATTATGAGCATACTGCATCAAGTGCCAGAACACCTGTTATGGGCATACTGCATTCAGTACCAGAGTACTTGTTATGGGGATATTGCATCTAGTGCCAGCACACCTATTATGGGAATACTGTATCTAGTACCAGTATATCTGTTATAAAACTATTGTGTCTACTTCCAGAGTGCCTGTTACTGACATGCTGCATCTAGTATCAGAAAACCTGTTATGAGCATACTACATGTAGTGCAAGAGTACTTATGAGCATACTGCATGTACTACCAGAACACCTGTTATGGGCATACATCATCTAGTGCCTGAATTCTTGTTTTGGACATAAGCAACTAGAACCAGCATACTTGTTATGGGCATACTGCATTTGTTACCAGAGTACCTGTTAGTGGCGTACTACATCTGCAACCAAAGTACCTGTTATGGGCATAATGCATCTAGTACCATCATACCACTAATATGAGCATACCTGTTATGGGCATGCTGCATCTTGTGGCATCATGTCTGTTATTGGCATGCTGAATCTGTTACCAGAGTATTTGTTATGGGCATGCTTCATCTAGAACTAGACTACCTCTTATGACCATACTAGATCTAGCACCAGAATAGCTGTTATGGGCATACTACATCACATACCAGAGTACCAGCTATGGGAATGCTGTGTGCAGTATCAGAGTGCCCATTTGAGAATACTGCACCTAATACCAGTATACCTGTTATGGGCATAATGCATTTAGTACCATCATACCACTAATACTAGGGTTATTATGGGATAATAATCTATCTACCCACCTCCCCATTACCCTTGGTGTCCCTCAAGGCTCCATATTAGGCCTGCTTCAATTCTCCATTTTTATTAATGACCTATATTCAGCAATTCCTCAAGCTACCTGTATACAATATGTGGATGATTCCACAATAATATGCTCAACCACTTCATCGTCTGAATTACAGTCCCTAACCCAAAAGGAATTTATTACAGTTGAAAAATGTTTTTTACAATGTTGCCTCCTCTTGAACCCCAAAAAAACAAAACTTTTGCTTTTCACTCCTACCTGGAAGTCCACCCCAGTAGATTTTACTGTCATATCTAATAATGGCACTCTCATATCGCCTGACCCAGCCACCAAACTCTTAGGAATAACAATAGACAGCAACCTTAACTTTGATACTCATATTAACAACACAATAAAAACAGTCAATAAGAAACTGGGGTCCCTCTACAGAATCAAACCCTACCTTACACCATTAGCTAGAACCACTATAGCCTACACTCATTTAATCTCCACACTCCTCTATGCTTTACCTATATATATATATACTAATCTGTCAAAAATAACCTTAACAAACTGACAATCTCCTACAATGATATTGCTATATTTGTCACTGGCACTCCATTTAGAACCCACCATTGTCTTAATCTAAAGCAGCTAGGATGACTAGAGCTACAAAATCAGCTTCAATTTTACCAGCTTACTATTGCCTATAAGACCCTTTACCAACCTACCAATACTCCTATACTCTCCAGCCTCATTACCGCTTACAAAATCTTAAAAACTTACACTCATCAAATAAACTACTTGTTTGCACAAGTAAATCCAACAACTTGGCAGGAGACTCTCTGTTCTCTAACAATGTTGGGAAAAACTGGAACTTTCTTCCCAGTGAACTTTTATCACTGTCTTCAGTATCACTTTTCAAACATAAACTGAAACTATACCTTAGAACACATTGGTTATGCTCCTGTACTAACCCTGACTAGCTCACCATCTTTTTATTACTGGATACTGCTCTCCTTTTACTCTTCTGTACTAACTCCAGTCTTTCTCCTTAATAACCAAAGAGACCATAATCTTGTAATTTAAGCTAATGTATATAGAAACATCATTCTAATGCATATTTTTTTTTTAGAGTTTGTGTTAGATTGTTAAAAAGTAAGGTTTTTTTACTAAGATCATTTGTTATATTATTGTACTGTACTAACATTTTTTGTAATTGTATGTTTTTGGAGCTTATCTCCCCAGGCCTCGACTGAAAATGAACATGTATCCAGTTAGACTAGCCCGGTCAACAAATGTGAAATAAATAAAATAAATAAATACCAGCATACCTGTTCTGGGTATGCTGCATCTTGTAGCATCATGCATGTTTTTGGCATGCTGTATCTATTACCAGAATATGTATTATGGCATGCTACATCTAGAATTAGAATACCTCTTATGTCTATACTAGATCTAGCACCAGAATAGCTGTTATGGGCATACTACATCACATACTAGAGTACTAGTGAAGGGAATACTGTATGTAGTACCAGAGTGCCCATTTGGGAATACTGCATCTAGTACCAGTATACCTGTTATGGACATACTACATCTTGTACCAGAGTACCTGTTATGAGCATACGACATCCAGCGCAAGAGTATCTGTTATGAGCTTACTGCATGTGGTACCAGAGTACTAGTTATGGGCATACTGCATCTAGTGCCATCATACTTGTTATTTGTATACTACATCTAATGCCAGATTATCTGCTATAGGCATAACAAATCTACCAGTGTACTGGTTATAAGCATACTGCATCTAGTGACAGAGTAGCTCTTATGGATGTACTGCTTCCAGTGTTAGCATAAGTATTATGAGCATACTGCATCAAGTGCCAGACACCTGATGCCCTTCAAGGATGCATCTGCAGTCCTAACAAATGGGTTGTCCTGGCCTCAGGCAGCCCTTCGGTTGGCCAGATTCCAAAGTCTGGGTCTGGCCTCGGCTGATGTCGCACTTCACCCGACGTCATAGCTGCAGTTCTGCGGGTATAAAGGCATCAGCCGACGCCATTTTCCTCAGTCTTTCTTGCCGCGTGGTGCCCGAAGCAGAAGCTATTCGCAAGTGCCGGTCGGTCAGAACCAGAGATTGCTACTACCGAGGACTTCTAAAAAGCTAAGTACCCCGTTGGGGACTCTTTCTTGCCTCAGCCGATGTCAGAAAAAGTGAATAACTGTTTAACTTGTGGGAAACAAATACCTCATAAAGATTTCCACTCTTACTGCCTACCTTGTTTTGGCCCAGACCACGACGTAGCAGCTTGTCTAGCCTGTGCTTCCTTCAACCGACGAACTCTTAGACGTCGGTCGGAGTTTGCAGAGGAGTTTTTCGGCTCCGCTTTTGCTTATATCATGCCCTCGGAGACTCCGACTTCACATTTAGCTAAAAAGCGTAAGGAAAAGGACCGACACTCGCGGTCCGCGGTTTCGGCCGAATCCGCGGCTAAGCCAACCGCGAGTGTCTCGGTTTCGGCTGAAGCCGAGTCCGCAGTTCTTCCTTCGGCCGAAAGCATGCCTCCTTCTACCGAGGCCTCTTCCAGCATGGCTGAATCTGCTACTGAAAATCCACCTGCTCTTACAGTTTCTCAGGATTTATCAGATACTATCCCCTTAGATGTATCTACTCCTGCATGTGGAGCTGCTAGTCCCCCTGCATCCATGTCAATTAAGGCTTTTGCCAGGGCTAAATCAGCTAAATCTTCAAAGGCCGTGCCTTCTAAAGCCCCCTCTCACAGGCCTAGCTCTAGTACTCAAATGCTTAGTCTAGCAGAGGATCTCATTTCTTTGATCAGGGGAACCCAGTCTCACCCTGACAGGGCCTCTGACCCACCTCCAGAGAAGAGGCTTAGAGCAGAGCCCCCTGAGCCAGTTTCTTCAGATTATTCCTCTGATGATTCAGAAAATACAAATCCTCCAGAGGGCCCTTATTCTCCATATGAGGACTCTGATGCAGAGGATTCCATACCTTCTGCCTCTCCTCCTGAGGAATTTTCTTTTGGGGAAACCTTGCATGCTATGAGGGAACAATTTCAATGGCAGGGCCAGGATTTTTCAGACTCTAGGAAAAGGCTTAGGACCTTTTTGCATTTACCACAGCATAGGCCTTTAGCTATTCCTCCAGTACTTACAGTTGTGGATGATGCATTTAATGATGCTTGTACTGCCCCTGACTCACTGCCTCCGGCCCCTGCTAAGCCCGACAGATACTACAGGGTTCCAGACACACATTATCATTTGTATAAGGCTCCTATTGCAGATCCTGAAACTATTTCACAGGGCCCCAAAGCTGTAGCAGTTGCCTCTGCCAAAACCCCTCCCTCTGAAAGAGAATCTAGGGCATTGGAGAGATGGGGTAAAAAAGTTTATACTTCTGCTACTCTTTCGGCTAGGGCCTTAAACTGTCAATTCCACATGATCCAGTATCAGGAATTTCTGTTAGATCAGCTCACTAAAAAACTGTCCTCACCTGAACCTTTAGACCGTAAGTCCCTTCAGGATTTGGTGCATAACACTCAGCAGGTCAGTAATCATTCCTTAAAATGCGGCTATGATGCACTGGAGGCTTCCTTTAGATCAGCTATGACTGGTACAGTGATCAGAAGGCATGCATGGTTAAAAGAACAATCCTTACCAGACCATGTAAAGTCAAAGCTTCTAGATGCTCCCATGGAAAAGCACAGTTTGTTTGGTTCCCCTGCACAGCAAGTGTTGAAGAAGGTGGAAGAAAAAGCTAAATCTGTCCAGACAGTCAAGGATTTCTTACAGGTCCAGCCTCCAAGGTTTAGTAGGAACTGGCCTTCCAAGAATTGGTCCTTTCCAGACACCACCAGAGCACAGAGAAGCAGAAATAGATGCCCTAGAGGCAGAGCTCAATCCAGAGGTGCCTACAGGGGACGTCAGTGGCAGCCTAACATCCAGAGAACTACTGCCACAGATCCAGCCACTACCACTTCTACAGGACATTCACAGTGACTTGGCTCTGAAACCGCCTACCAGGGAACAACTGGCAGCACCCTTAGGCAGAAAATTAGCCTTATTTTCAGTAAATTGGCATTACATTACAGGAGACAAATGGATTTTACAGACAATAGACAAAGGCTACAGGTTTCACTTCCATACTCTTCCAAGGAAGAGAGGAATGCCAAACCTACCTCCAAACCAAAGGACAAACGCTCTACAGCAAATAGACCACTTACTAAGGATGAGAGCTATAGAAAAGGTACCGGCTATGGAACAAGGACAAGGATTTTATTCAAGGCTTTTCCTAGTACCAAGAAAGGAAAAACAATGGAGACCTATCCTCGACCTGTCCGCTCTAAACACATATCTCATTGTTCCAAAATTCAAAATGCTGACCCTACAGCAACTTCTTCCCATGCTGGGCAAGGAGTCTTGGCTGGTGACTCTGGATCTCAAGGAGGCATACCTGCATGTCCCCATACGACCAAATTGCAGAAGATACCTCAGATTTCTTGCAGGATCAGAGCATTATCAATTCTCAGCATTGCCTTTTGGCTTATCTACTGCACCCAGATTATTCACGAAATGCCTGGCATCAGTAATTGCTCATTGCAGGCTTCAGGGAATTCAAATTTATCCATACCTGGACGACTGCCTGTTACAAGCAGACAGCAAAGACAAATTAACAAAAGATTTGAAAAAGGTTATTCACCTGCTGCAAGCCCTGGGATACACAGTCAACACAAAAAAGTCAAGGCTGATACCACCCCAAAGGATAACCTTCCTGGGTGCAGAACTGGACACATCAAACCAGATGGCATTCCTCACAGCAGAAAAACAGAAGCAGCTACCACTCTATTTCATGGCATTAACAACGCAGAACCAGCTTACAGCAAGGAAAATCCTGCAAGCCCTGGGTTACATGGCATCCTGCATAATATTAATTCCACATGCCAGACTACATATGAGGAAGTTGCAATGGTACCTGAGGAATTTATGGTCTCAGCACAAGCACAGCCTAGAAACCAAAATTCCAATAATTCCATGCCTGAAGCAAGAATTCCAGTGGTGGGCCCAGGCCTGTCAAATGAACAAAGGACTGCCCTTCCACAGGCCTCACCCAAGCCAGACTATCACCACGGACACCTCAGATCTCGGTTGGGGGGCACACATGGTGGACAAGTGCATACAAGGCTTATGGACTCCAGACCAGATGAACCTACACATAAATCAAAAAGAGATGCTGGCAGTAAAACAGGCAATTCAGACATTCAGACCATTTCTACAACAGGGTCATTTGCTGATAAGGACGGACAACACCACAGTTATGTGGTATATCAACAAACAGGGAGGCACACATTCATATCCTCTATGCCGGATGGCAATGGACCTCTGGAATGTGGCCCTGAGCCTCAACATTCAGCTCCAAGCCATATTTGTTCCAGGAAAAGAAAATATACTAGCAGACATCTTAAGCAGAACCACCACGGATGCCCACGAATGGATGCTGCATCCAGACATCTTCAAAACCATCACAAGGAAATGGGGACTGCCAGAAATAGACCTGTTTGCATCCCCACACAACCACCAATTGAAAAAATTCTGCACAAGGACATACCACCCACTTGCTTGGAAGGTGGACTCCCTATCCTTCAGTTGGGAAAACCTGACAGCATATGCATTCCCACCTCTTCCTTTGATGCACAAAGTGCTACTGAAGATCAAAGAAGATCACCCGAGGATCATCTTGATAGCTCCAGATTGGCCGAGGCAACATTGGTACCCGCTACTGAGGAGTATGTCCGGGAACACGCATGGCCTCTACCCCTACTACCTCTACTGCTAACACAGAACAACTTCAAAATCCTGCATCCAAACTTGAAAACACTGCAGCTAGCTGCTTGGAACATTACATAAGGAAAAATATCCCAGATTTATCTCAAAGGGTTAAAGACATTATCTTGGAGGCTCACAGACCCTCAACAAGGAAAACTTATTCAGCAAAATGGAAAAGATATCTCATTTGGAGTGCAACAAAAGGAGTAGATGCATCATTGGCAAACATAGCTAACATCCTGGAATACTTAGCAGAGCTTTTCCACAATGGTCTGTCTTACTCCTCCATTAAGATTCATGCATCAGCAATTTCAGCAGAATACAACATGGATCCTCCAGTCTTTTCTCAACCTCTACTCAGGCAGTTTCTCAGAGGAATTAAAATGTAAAGCCACCAAGGAAACCACCATTGCCTACATGGGACTTGAACTTTGTGTTAGAAAAGTTGACACTCCCCTTTTGAACCAGCAGCAACAGCAGAATTACAGTACTTATCTTGGAAGACTGCATTCCTGCTTGCAATCACTTCAGCTAGAAGGGTTTCTGAATTACAGGCATTAATGGCAGTACAGCCCTTCCTTATCTTCCATCAGGATAGAGTGTCCATGAGAGCTAATCCTACCTTTATGCCAAAAGTGGTCTCCAGGGTATCATTAAACCAAGCAATACACCTACCAACATTCTTCCCCAACCCACAGAACAGGGTGGAAAGATTGCTGCATACCTTGGATGTACACAGACAATTGCGCTACTACCTGGACAGAACCAAGAACAATAGAAAAACTGACCAGCTTCTGGTAGCATATGCAACAGGAATGGAAGGAAAAGCAATTTCAAAACAAACAATCTCAAAATGGATAGGAAATTGCATTAGATTTTGTTACTCTTTTCATGGAAAGGCAACTCCAGAAAACATCAGACCTCATTCCACAAGGGCTACAGC
Organism: Protopterus annectens; assembly: GCF_019279795.1. NCBI lineage: Eukaryota > Metazoa > Chordata > Ceratodontiformes > Protopteridae > Protopterus > Protopterus annectens. The sequence goes on along the minus strand of NC_056741.1, from coordinate 1,704,084,379 downwards.
CACTACTACAGCTTTCTTACGAGGAGTGGCTACCAAAGACATTTTAGAGGCTGCTACTTGGAGCTCCGTGCATACATTTGCCAAGCATTATAATCTACCTTTATACTCCAGATCCTGAGCAGGTTTTGCCACGGCTGTTTTGCAAGGGATCTTAACTACACCATATACTCTTAGTGCCTCCTCCCCCAGTTTGGCTATGGTATTCTATCCATTTGTTAGGACTGCAGATGCATCCTTGAAGGACATAGTACAGTTTTGTACCTACCATAAATGTAGATGTCCGAGAGGTATGCATCTGCAGTCAGGATTACCCACCCTCCTTCCCCTCTGTGGTACTCCTAGGGTATTTGCCCATCTTGTAGCTAGCTGGGGGAATCTATTATGGTGTATTTGTTTGTATATATGTATATACATGTTCATTTCTATTTGCTCTTTATTGTTTGGAAACATTTGCATTTATCCAAATTTAGCCTTCCTAGAGGGCACCTGGCATCTGGGGCAAGAAACACTGAGGAAAATGGCGTCGGCTGATGCCTTTATACCTGCAGAACTGCAGCTATGACATCAGGTGAAGTGCGACATCAGCCGAAGCCAGACCCAGACTTTGGAATCCGGCCGACCGAAGGGCTGCCTGAGGCCAGGACAACCCATTTGTTAGGACTGCAGATGCATACCTCTCGGACATCTACATTTATGGTAGGTACAAAACTGTACTTTATGGGCATACTGCATTGACTACTAGAGTACTTGTTATGGAAATACTGCATGTAGTGCCATCACACCTGTTATGGGAATACTGTATCTAGCAACACTATCTGTTATGGACCTATTGTGTCTGCTTCCAGAATGCCTGTTACTGGCTTGCTGCATCTTGTACTGGAGTACCTGTTATGAGCATACTACAAGTAGTGAAATAGTACTTGTTATGGGCATACTGCATCTAGTACCAGAGTACCTGCTGTGGGCTTACTGCATCCAGGATACCTGTTATGGGCATACTGCATTTAGTATCAGCATAGCTGTTGTGGGCATACTACATTTAGTACCAGAGTACCTGTTGTGTACATAGTTTTAGAGTACCTGCAATGCAATAGTACATCTAGTGCCAGACTACTTGTTATGAGTATTCTCCAGATAGTGGTAGACTACCTGTTATAGGTATGCTGCCTCTAGAACCAAAGTACCTGTTATGAGCATCCTAGATCTAGTACCAAAATAGCTGTTATGGGTATACTACATTTATTACCAGAGTACCACTTTTTGGAATACTGCGTGTAGTACCAACATGCCTGTTTGGGAATACTGTATCTAGTAGCAGCATACCTGTTATGGGTATACTGCATCTAGTATCAGAGTACCTGTTATGAGCATACTACATCTGGTGCAAGAGTACTTGTTATGAACAAACTGCATCAATTACCAGATAACCAGTTATGGGCATACTGCATCTAGTGCCAGGGTACCTGATACAGGCATTCACTGTCTAGTAGCAACATATCTTTAATGGACATATTACACCTAGTACTAGAATAACTTTTCTGGTCATGTTACGTCTAGTACCAGAGTACCTGTTATGAGCATAACACATTTACTACCACAGAATCATTTATAAGCATAATGTTTCTAGGGACACAGTACCTGTTATAGGTATATTGCATCTAGTGTTAGCATAACTATTATAAGCATACTGCATCAAGTGCCAGAGTGCCCATTATGGGTATGCTGCATTGACTACCAGAGTACCTGTTACGGGAATACGATGTCTGGTACAAGCATACTTATGATTGACATAGCGTATCTAGTACCAGCATGCCTGTTATGGACCTATTGCATCCAGTTCCAGAGGGCCTGTTACTGGCCTACTGCATCTAGTAACAGTGCACCTGTTATAAGCATACTACATCTAGTGCAATTGTACTTTTTATGCACATACAGCATCTAGTATCAGAATATCTGTTATGGCCATACCTCATGTAGTTTCTGAATTCCTGGTATGGGCATACTGCATCTGATACCCTAGTACCTGTTATGGGCATACTACATCTATTGCTAGAGTACCTGTTATACATGCATACACACAGATATTTCAAGCACGAGCAGTAATGCCCTTCTAGCGTGCCAATATACCAAAACACTTGTTCCCATAATAAGTGTCTAAGCTGTTCTTAAAAATATTGAAACTAGTACTTGCTTTAATGTAATTAGGTAGCCTGTTCCATGCATTGGCTACTCTGTCAGCAAACCAATTAGTACACTTCTCATTCCTGTAGAATCTTCTACATAGGTTGTCTGATTCTCTAGTACTTTTTGATAACCTCAAACATTCCAGAGGTAGCTATCTCTAAATGTCCTATATACCTGAATAAGATCTCCACTTAGATATCTGTAAGAGACACTGTACAAGTTCAGATATTTTAGTCTTTTATAATAACTTAAATTTTCACATCCATGGATGCCCTTGGTATATTTCCACTGCACTTTTCCAGTTTACTCATGCTTGTTTTCTTATAAGGTTTCCATATTGTTATTCCATACTCAAGTTTAGGTCTAATGTAACTAACAAACAATGACTTCATTATTTTTGATCTCCTAGACTTTATAAATCTTTTTATACAACCTATAAATCTGTAACTATCAATAACCAATTGGTTAACATGATTAGAAAAACTCATAGCTGAATCTACCCATATACCCAGGTCCTTAAATGAGTTTACAGTTTCAATCACTGTGTGCTGTATATTCACCTTTTAATTTATGTCTCCCAAATCTCATATGCTTAGTTTTCTTGTGCCCAAAGGGTCAATTTCGTCAAGTTATTTTGCAGATATGCATTATCTGTAACACATGTAATCAGTTTACCCAATTTCAGGTCATCTGCATATTCACTGTAGAACACCTCAGATGAAAAAGTTAAGTCTGAAAGATACACTCTAAACAAGTAAGGGCCTAGGACAGAGCCCTGTGGGACACCCAGACTGTAACCAAGGATTTCACCTGTCCAGTTGCTGTATGATACTTGCCATGTCCTATTTGTAAGACATGCAGCTATCCATCTTATCAAGAGTGCATCAGTACCTAATTGTACTAATTTATTGATCAGTATTTTGTGTATGATCCTGTCAAATGCTGAAGTTAAATCTATATAAATGACATCACAGCACAATTTTTCATTCATAGCTATTATTATATTGTTATAGAACATCATGTTACAGGTGGTAATAGATCTGTTTTCAACATATGCATGCTGATATATGGTTTCAAGTCCCAACCTGTCCATTTCTGACTATAACTTATCCAATATTACCTTCTCCATTATTTTCTCACAACATGAGAGTAGACTTAAGGATCTATATGACTCTGGGTTTGTACTACTCCCCTTTCCCTTAAAGACGTGCTTAATAAGCTCATGTCTCCAATCTTGAGGAATCTCCCCATATTTATATGACCTAGTGAATAATATGGTACTCTAAGTTTTTGCTGAAGTATTCACAGGTCATTGTTGCTGGTTCTGTCTCTTCCCTGTGCTTTGCTTGGATCCAGTTTGTGCAGTTCTTTTTCACTATAATCTAATTTGATTCCAGTATCTGGAGTTAACTGGATGTCACTCGGACAACTTATCACCCCTTTTGTGGAGCCAAACTGTTTAGCATAAGATTTTGTAAATGTATCTATAATTTGTTGTGTGTGAGAATAAATTTTAGAATCTGCACACAGTTTATCAATTTGTGTGTCTTCCACACTCCTTCCACATTTTATGTATCTATAAAAAGGTTTCCTATTATGCTTAATATCTTTATATAAATTTTCTTCAAATTTTTCTTGATCTTGTCTCACAATATGCTTAATCTATTTGTCCAGCTTTTTTATTTAAATTTTCAAAGTTGTAGTTTGACCTCTGTTCCATTTCTTATATTTTTTTGTCTCTCATCTTAATCAGATATCTTGTTCTTATGGAAATATTTCCCCCTGATGTTGTATGCCTAGATCCTGATGTTAAACATTTAAACATTTTTTTATTTTTTTGTAATCAAACAATTTCTCTTTCAAAACTTTCCACATTCTATCTGCAGTTTTTCCACTGAAAACTTCATTCCAGTCAGTTATGGGCATACTGCATCTGGTATAAGAGTACCTTTTTTGGGTATACTGCATCTTGTACCAGCATAACTACTATGGGAATACTGCATGTAGTACAAAACTGCCTGTTATGGGTATACTGTATCTAGTACCAGAGTACCTCTTTTGGGCATACTGTATTTAGTGCCAGATCACTCTTTTGTTTATACTATATCTAGTGCCAGAGTTCCTGATATGAGCATATGGCACCTACTACCAGAGTACTTGTTAAGACTGTACTTCATCTAATACTAGAGTACCTGTTGTGGGCATATTGCATCTAGTGTTAGCATACCTGTTATAAGCATACTGCATCTAATGTCAGAATATCTGTTATGAGCATACTGCATCTGGCATACCTGTTATGGGTGTACATCATCTATTACTTGAGTACATGTTATGGGTATACTGTATCTAGTACCAGTATCCCTGTTATGGGTATATTGCATCTAATACCAGAGAACCTGTTTTGGGCATACTGCATCTAGTGCCAGACTACCTGTTATAGGTAAACTGCATCTTGTGTTAGCATACCTTTTACGAGCATACTGCATCTTGTACCAGAGTACTTGTTTCATTATGTCCATATCTAATGCTGAAGTACATGTTATGGGCAAACTGCATCTTGTGTTAATGTAACTGTTATTGCCATACTATAATCCAATGTCAGATTACCTGTTTAGTATGCCATATCTAGTGCCAGAGTACCTGTTATGGGCAAACTGTATCTTGTGTTAGTGTACCTGTTATAAGCATACTGCATCTAGTGCCAGAGCACCTCTTGCAGTATGACTCTATCTAGTTCCAGAGTATCTTTTACTGGCATACTGCATCTACCACCAGACTACCTGTTATGGGTTTACTCATGTAGTACCTGCATATCTGTTAGGAACATACTACATCTAGTAGTACACAGAGTTCCTGTCATGTGAATACTGTATGTAGTACCAGACTACCTGCTATATGCATACTACATCTAGTGCCACCATACCTGTTATGGGCATACTGCATTTAGTGAAAGAGTACCTGTTGTGAGCATACAGCATTGTAGAACCAGGGTACCTGTTATGGGCATACTGCATATAATACCAGATTATCTATTATCGGTAAAATGCTTGTAGTGCCAGAGTACCTGTTATGGGAATACCACATCTAGTATCAGCATACCTGTTATGGGCATACTGCATACAGTACCAGCATACCTGTTATGGGCATACTGCACCTAGTACTGAATGCACATTAAGGGCATACTGAACCTAATACCAGAGTATCGATATCTAGTGCAAGAAGTACCTGTTATGAGAATACAGCATATAGTCCCAGACTACCTGTTAAGAGCATACTGCATCTAATGTCAGTATATCTATTATGGGCACACTGTATCTTTTACCAGAGTAATTGTTATGGGCATACAACATCTATTACCAAAGTACCACTTATGGACAGCCTGCATCTAGTGCCAGAGTACCTGTTATGGGCAGACTCCATCTAGTATCAGAATACCTGTTATGAATATACTGGATCTAATACCAGAGTATTTGTTATGGGCATATTGCATCTAGTACCAGAGTAACTGTTATGAACATACTGCATCTAGTACCAGAGTACTTCTTATGGCCTTACTGTATCTTGTTGCACTATTTCTGTTATAGTCATACTGCATCTGGTACAAGAGTTCCTGTCATATGCATACTTCATCTAGTACCAGAATACCTGTTATGCACATAGTGAATCTAGTGCCAGCATACCAGTTAGGAGCAAGCTGCATTTAGTACCAAAGTATCTATTATGAGCATGCTACATCTAATACCAGAGTACATGTTCTGGGGATACTGCATCTAGTGTTAGCATACTTGTTATGAGCATACTGCATCTTGTACCACCTTACATGTTATGGGCATATTGCATCTGTTACCAGAGTACTTGTTATAGGCATACTGCATCTAGTACCAGAGTTCTTGCTATGGACATACTGCATCTATTGTCAGCATACCTGTTACGGGCATACTGCATCTAATAGTAGAGAACTTGCTGTGTGGGCATATTGCATCTATTGCCAGACTAACTCTTATGAGCATAGTGTATCTAGTGCCAGATTATCTCTTATGGGCATACTGTATCAAGTATCAGAGTAGCTGTTATGGGAATACTGCATCTAGTACCAGCATAGTTGTTATGGGCATTGCGCACCTAGTACCAGAGTACCTGCTATAAACATGCTACATCTAGTGCTAGAGTGCCTGATTTGGGCATGCAATATCTAGTACTAGCATTCCTGTAATGGGCAGACTGCATCTAGTGCCAGCGTACCTGTTATAGGCATGCTACATCTAATGCCGAAGTATCTGTTATAGGCATAATGCATCTACTACCAGAGTAGTGGTTATAAGCATAGTGCACAGAGTGTCAGAGTTCCCTGCATCTTGTGCTAGCATATCAGTTATGGGCATACAGCATCAAATACCAAAGTACCTGTTATGAGCATACTGCATTTATTACTAGCCTACCTGTTATGGACATACTGCATCAAGTTCCACAGTACATGTTAATGGCATACTGCATCTAGTACTGGAGTACTTGTTAGGGGCATACCGCAACTACTGCCCGAACAGCTGCTCTGGGTATATTGCATGTAGTAACAGCATACCTTTTAGGGGCCTACTGCATTTAGTTCCAGAATACTTGTTATGAGCATATTAACTCTAGTGCTTGATTACCTGTTATTGGCATACTACATTCCAAAACCAGAGTAACTGTTATGAGCATACTGCATCGTGTGCTAGAGTGCCTGTTATGGGCATACTCCATCTACTGCCAGAGTACCTGTTATGGGCATACTGCATCTAGTATCAGAGTACATGTTATGAACATATGGAATCTAGTACCAGAGTACCTGTTATGGGCATACAGCATCTAGTGTTAGCATACCAGTTATGAGCATACTAGTGCCAAAGTATCTCATACAGGCATATGGTATCGTGTGTCAGAGTACATGTTATGGCCATACTGCATCTACTACCAGCATAACTGTTATGAGCATATTGCATCTAGTACCAGAGTACCTGTTCTGGGCATACTGCATCTCATACAAGAGTACCTTGTAATGGATATACTGCAGCTAGTGTTAGCAAACCTGTTATGAGCATACTGCATCTAAGGTCAGAACACCTTTAATGAGCATAGTGCATCTAGTGCCCGAGTCCCTGTTATGGGCATACTGTAGTTAGTATCATAGTACCTTTTATGAGCATAGTGCATCCAGCATACTGTTATGGACATCTAATATCAGCATACTTGTTATTGGCATTCTGCATCTAGTACCAGAGCTCCTGTTATGGCCATACTACATCTAGTTTCAGCATAACTGATTTTGGCATAATGCATGTAATACCAGCATACTTGTTATGGGCATACTGTATCTAGTATCAGAGTACCTGTTATGAGCATACTGCATCTAGTAACAGAGTACCTGCTATGACATTATACTCAATGATAAGCCTAAATGCTGAATACAGTGGAATGATCACATCCCTGAAGCTAGGTGCTATATCATTGCTAATTACCTGTGCAATGAAAAATGACTTTCTTTCAATGGTGGGTACGTGGTGATCAAAGGACAGTGTTTTTCCACATAGGTTCCTAGATTCATAACTATTGGATCAGTTTTCAGGGCCGTGTTGTTGATAGATTTATAGATTCATAGACTGTTACTAGGCTAATGGCTGGGGGCTTTCTAAGCCTAGCCATGTTTTCCTGAAAGAATAATGATGTCTTGCATCCAAACAGGACATTGACGGCCAGGTACTTAGAAGTTACCTCTATCCATAAGGGACATGACTGCTAGGCCTGGTGTAAATTTCCTATTCCCTATCCACTGATCTATGTTGCTTTTAAACTGGGTAATAGATGAACTCAGCTGCACATGGATGGGAAGCAAGTTCCATAGGAGGGGTAGTCTCTAGGACACAAATCTATCTCCCCAATATGTTCTGTTTAAGTCATAGACAAAATTCAGGTCCTTAGACCTTGTATTTCTGGTACTGCTTGACTTTTAAATATGCAGAATTACAACATGCAATTACATTACACTTCACATTATTCAGTCATTAGGGTAAAATAACAGAATTATTTATAACATGCTTATTAAGATAAGTTATCTAAAAATAATGTATAATAATTATTTAATATACTCAAGGTATAACAGGTCAGGCCTAATTTGTTAATTAATTTACATAATACAGTGCACATTACATAATAATTATTGTATGTTAGAAAGTTAAAAATACACTTATAGGCTATGCTAAGGTTTAGATCTAAAATACAAAAAAAATTAGGTTTTAATAAAAATACTTCTACTATTACAGCACATAGATATTTACAGAATATTTAACAGCACATAAAAATTAAAAAGTAAAATAGACAGGATTATTAATAACAAATCTAGCTGAAGATATACAGACACAAGTTAATATAGTATATAGTAATTATGTATCAAGATACATATAATATAGGTGTAAAAAAAGCTTAGCAGTTATAACAAGTTAAAGAATTGTCCAATTATAATTCAGTCATAAAGTCATATCACTCTGTTTGTAAATCATTGCAGGGCAGGAGTTAAATCACTCTAACTGTAGTTCATGGTCAAGGCAGATGTCTTATCACTGTATCTGTAGATAGTTGAGAGGGGCAGATGTCATATCATTGCACCTGCACTTCATGGTTGGGGGCAGATGTCATATGACTGTACCTGTAGATAGTAGTAGGGGCAGATGACATATCACTGTACCTGTAGCTCATGGTCAGTGCAGACGTCATATCACTGTACCTGTGTTTATGGTCAAGGGCAGATTTCATATCACTGCACTTGTATTTCATTGTTGAGAGCAGATAACATGATCCTCCTTCTTCTCTTTCGGCTGTTCCCATTAGGGTTCGCCACAGCGGATCATCTATTTCCATTTCTTCCTATCCTCTGCATATTGCTGTGTCACATCAACCACCTGCATGTCCTCTCTTACCACATCCAGAAACCTTATCTTAGGCCTTCCTCTTTTCCTCTTACCTAGTAGCTCCATCCTTAGCATCCTCTTCCCAATATACCCAGCATCCCTCCTCAGCACATGTCCAAACCAATGCAATCTCGCCTCTCTGACTTTGTCTCCAAACCGTCCAACCTGAGCTGACCCTCTAATATACTGATTCCTAATCCTGCCCATCCTTGTCACACCCAGTGCAAATCTTAACATGTTTAACTTTGTCACTTTCAGCTCTGACTCCTGCCTTTTTGTCAATGCCACTGTCTCCAACCCATACAACATAGCTAGTCTCACTACCCTCTTGTAGACCTTCCCTTTCACTCTTACTGGTACCCACCTGTCACAAATCACTCCTGACACTCTTCTCCACCCATTCCACCTGGCCTGTACTCTCTTCTTCACCTCTCTTCCACACTCACCCTTACTCTGAACTGTTGATCCCAAGTATTTAAACTCATCCACCTTTGCCAATTCTACTCCCTGCATCCTCACCATTCCTCTATCCTCCCTCTCATTCACACACACATATTCTGTTTTAGTCCTGCTGACCTTCATTCCTCTCCTCTCTAGAGCATATCTCCACCTTTCCAGGGTCTCCTCAACCTGGTCCCTACTCTCACTACAGATCACAATGTCATCTGCAAACATTATAGTCCATGGGGCCTCCTGTCTGATCTCGTCTGTCAACCTGTCCATCACCATTGCAAATAAAAATGGGCTCAGAGCTGATCCTTGATGTAATCCCACCTCCACCTTAAATGCATCTGTCACTCCCACTGCAGACTTCACCACTGTCACACTACCCTCGTACATATCATGTACCACTCTTACATACATCTCTGCCACTCCTGACTTCCTCATACAATACCACAACTCTTCTCTAGGCACCCTATCATATGCTTTCTCCGAGTCCACAAAGACACAATGCAACTCCTTCTGACCTTCTCTATAGTTCTCCATCAACACTCTCAGAGCAAACATTGCATCTGTAGTGCTCCTTCCTGGCATGAAACCATACTGCTAATCACTAATCATCACCTCCCTTCTTAACCTAGCTTCTACCACTCCTTCCTATAACTTCAAGCTGTGACTGATCAGTTTTATCCCTCTGTAGTTACTACAGCTCTGCACATCTCCCTTATTTTTAAAAATAGGTAGCAAAACACTTTTTCTCCACTCCTCAGGCATCCTCTGACTTTCCAAGATTTCATTAAACAATCTGGTTAAAAATTCCACTGCCCTTTCTCCTAAGCACCTCTATGCTTCCACTGGTATTTCATCTGGACCAATAGCCTTTTCATTCTTCATCCTCTTCATAGCTGTCCGTACTTCCTCCTTGCTAATCTGTTTCACTTCCTGATTCACTATCCCCATATCATCCAACCTTCTCTCTCTCTCTCTCTCTCATTTTCATTCATCAGCCCCTCAAAGTACCCTTTCCATCTGCTCAACACACTCTCCTCACTTGTGAGTACGTTTACCTCACTATTCTTTATCACCCTTAATTGCTGCACATCTTTCCCAGCTCAATCCCTCTGTCTAGCCAATCGGTACAGGTCCTTTTCTCCCTCTGTAGTGTCCATCCTTTCATACAACTCTGCATATGCCTTATCCTTATGATCCTACCTGTAGTTAATGGCTGTGGGAAAAGTCATACTACTGTGTTTATAGTTCATGTTCAGCTGAAATGTTATATCACTATATATATATATATATATATATATATATATATATATATATATATATACATACAGTTTATGTTCAGGACATATACCATATTACTGTACCGGGGCAGATGTCATATCACTGTACCTGCAGTTCATGGTCAGATAGATATCATATCACTGTACCTGTAGCTCTTGGTCAAGGCAGATTTCATATGACTTTACCTGTAGCTCATGGTTGGAGATCACTGTACCTGCAGTTCATGGATGGGGCAGATGTCATATCACTGTATCTGTAGTTCATGTTCAGGTAGATATAATATCACTGCAGCTGTAGTTCTTGGTCAGGCCAGATTTCATATCAGTGTACCTGTAGATCATGTTCCTGGCAGACGTACCTGTGTTTCTGAGCTGGGGCAGATTGTCATATCACTTTATCTGTATTTCAGAACTGGAGCAGATGTCATATCACTATACCTGTAGTTTACGTTCAGGGCAGATATCATTTCACTGTACCTGCAGTTCATGATCGGGGCAGATGTCATACCACCGTACCTATAGATCATGGTCTAGGCAAATGTCATATCACTGTACCTGCAGTTCTTGTTCTGTGCAGATGTAATATTACTGTACCTGTAGATGTTCATCGTGTTACACTGCTGTAGTCATTACTCTTGGGTTATCTTGCCATCAGGTGGTCCCTCAGTCGGCCAGAGTTCCAAAGTCTTGGTCCGGCGTCAGTTGCTGTCGCTTCTTCCTTGATGTTGGTGCGCTAGGGGTATATAAGATGCAGCCAACACCATTTTCTTCAGTCTTTCTTGCCGCGCAGTGCCCAAAGCAAAAGCAGTTCGCAAGTGCCGGTCGGCCTACTCCTGAGATTTTCATTCCGAATCCAGAACCAAAGTCTTCTATAAAGCTAAGTACTCCATTGGGGAAACTTTTTCTTGCCTCAGACCGATGGCAGTAAAAGTTAATAATTGTATTTCTTGTGGGAAGCAAATACCTCATAAGGATTTCCATTCTTATTGTATCCCATGCCTAGGCCCAGACCAGGATGTCACAGGTTGTCAGTTTTGTGCTAGGTTTAACAAGCGCACTATTAAACGGTTTGATTTTGCCCGACATTATTTTGGCAGAAAATTCAATTACACCATGCCGTCGGAACAACCGATGACCGGGATACACAAAAAACGCAAAGACAAGGACAGGCATCCGAGACCCAAAACTGACGACGAAGCCTCTTCTAGGCCAGTCGCTGGTTCTCTGGTATTCAGCGAGGTGCCTTCGCAGCCCCTGACGACCGCTTCTTTGGAACCACAGGCTGCCTCTGACTCCCATGTGGAGATGGCTGCGCCTTCGGATACACCAGATTTAGGGCTTACTGAGACTAACCCTTCAGCGGGATCCAGAGCAGCTGAACAACCCTCAGCTTCAGAGGGTGTTTTCAGACCTACTCAGCTAACCATTAAATCTTCTGCTAAGTCTAAAACCCCTTTAAAAACAAAGAAACAACTTCAACATTCACCAGGGCAGGCCTCCATGCCTAAGAAACAGATGCTCAAAATGGCCGAAGACTTAATTACTCTGATCAGGGGGTCCCACCCTTCTCCTGATAAAAGGCCTAGACAGGATGCAGACTATGACTCATCCGACCAGGTGTCCATCTCTTCAGATTCATCCTCAGACCAAGGATACTCTTTATGCCCTTATGAGGATTCTGATGCTGAGGAATCAATTCCTTCAGCCTCTCCACCAGAGGACTACTCCTTTGGGGAAACCTTACATACCATGAGGGAGCATTTCCATTGGGAGGGCCAGGATTATTCAGAATCCAGGAAAAGGCTCAGTTTTTCTTTTATTACCTCAACACAGACCCCTTGCTATTCCACCAGTGTTAGATATTGTAGATGATGTGTATGCTGAATCCAGTTTAAATCCTGATTCTTTACCTCCTGCTCCAGTTAAGCCAGACAGATACTACAGAGTCCCTGACTCTCACAAATTTCTTTATAAAAGCCCTGTTGCTGACCCTGAAACAGGGTCCCAAAGGGGTAAAGGCCTCTACAGCAAAAAATCCAGTTCCCTCTGACAGAGATTCCAGAGCATTAGACAGATGGGGGAAGAAAGTATATACATCTGCAACTTTAGCAATGAGGGCCTTAAATTACCAGTTTCACATACTTAAATATCAGCAATATTTGATGTCTCAGTTGAAACAAAAAATGCTTCCAAATTCAGATCTTCCTAACTATAAGGACATGCAGGATTTATTGCATGCAGCAGAACAAGTGGGAAAACATACTTTGCAATGTGGTTTTGATTCATTAGAGGCCTCCTGTAGAGCAGCAGTTACAGGGTCTGTCATTCGAAGACATGCTTGGTTAAAAGAGCAGACTTTACCAGATCATGTTAAAGCAAAATTATTGGATGCAGCTTTGCAGCAGGATGTTTTATTTGGAGTTAAGGCAGAAGAGGTATTAAAGAAAATGGAGGATAAGGCAAAATCTATGCAAACAGTGAAGGATTTCTTACAGGTTCAGCCTCCTCGATTTAGCAGAAATTGGCCAACAAAAAATTGGTCCTTTCCAGTTACAGACTGACCTCAAAGGGGCAGATACAGACGTCCAAAAGCAGAGGTCAGCCACAAAGTTCTTACAGGCCTCGACAATGGGGTGCTTCAACCCAGAAAAGAGGGGAAGACAGGCCTCAACCTTATAAAAAACAGCCCCAATGACTTCCCACTACAGCTGCCAAGCACTTCTCTCTTGGCAGCCCCCTTGGGGGGAAAACTAGCACTTTTCTTTCACAACTGGCATTTGATCACCAAAGACAAATGGGTTCTCAATATTGTATGTCAAGGTTACAGGTTCCACTTTCACACTCTGCCAAGGTTAAAACGAACGCCAAATCTGCCACTAAATCAATGGGCAGAGGCTCAAAGACAAATTACAGCACTCATGGACATGAGAGCTATTCAAAAGGTACCAACACAGGAGCAAGGACAAGGATTTTACTCAAGACTCTATCTGGTTCCCAGAAAGGACAAAGCCTGGAGGCCCATTCTGGATCTTTCTTCTCTAAATACTTACCTGGATGTTCCAAAATTCAAAATGTTGACACTTCAGCAGCTTCTTCCCATGCTGGGCAAGAAAGCTTGACTCGTAACTTTGGACCTCAAGGAGGCATACCTGCATGTCCCTATCAGACAAAATTGCAGAAGATACCTCAGATTCGTAGCTGGTTCAATGCATTACCAATTCTTTGCACTGCCCTTTGGCTTATCTACTGCTCCCAGGGTCTTTACAAAATGCCTGGCACCAGTAATTGCATTTTGCAGACAAAAAGGAATTCAGATTTACCCATACTTGGATGACTGCCTTATTCAGGCAGAGAGCAAAGGCATTCTTCTAAAGCATCTGGCGTTTGTAAAAAGATTGATAATTTGCCTAGGGTACACAGTAAATGAAAAGAAGTCAAAACTAGTGCCCTCACAACAGATAACATTCTTGGGTGCCAGCTTAAATACAACGGCCCAGATGGTTTATCTCACGCCAGACAAGCAAGGACAACTGACTCAATATTTCCAGTTGATGGCAACAAAAACCCAACTCCCTGCAAGAAAAATTCTGCAGGCCTTGGGGTACATGGCATCTTGTATACTACTAATTCCATATGCCAGACTGCATATGAGGAAACTACAAAGAGTGTCTGGTCTCAACACTGTCACAGTTTGGAAACAATAATACCACTTATTCCTTGCCTTTAACAGGAGTTTCGATGGTGGGCTCAAGCCTGTCACCTCAACGAGGGACAGCCTTTCACTCAACCCACAGCCAGGCAAACACTGACAACAGATGCTTCGGATTACGCCTGGGGAGCACACATGGCAGGAAAATGTATTCAGGGCAAGTGGCCCGCAGAACAAAGGCATCTTCACATCAATCAAAAAGAGATGCTAGCTGTACAAAATGCCCTTATAGCTTTCAAGGACCTTCTGCATCCAGGACTACTACTAAAGACAGACAACACCACAGTTATATGGTATATAAACAAGCAAGGGGGCACTCATTCATACCCCCTCTGCAGACAAGCCATGACCTTGTCCACAAGCTCTAACCTATCAAGTTCATCTGCAAGCACAATTCCTGCCAGGAGAGAAAAACACTCTGGCAGACGACTTAAGCAGAAACATAATAGATCCGCACAAGTGGAAATTACATCCACAAATATTCAGAATGATAACACAAAAATGGTGGAGCCTGGACATAGATTCTATTTGCATCCCTAATGAATTACCAGCTACAGAAATTCTGCACAAGGACTTACCACGCACAAGCATGGAAAGTGGATGCACTCTCATTCAGCTGGAAAAACCTACAAGTATATGCCTTCCCACCACTACCTCTCCTTTCAAAGGTACTCCTAAAAGCCAGACAAGAAAAGCCAAAGACGATCCTGATTGCCCCAGACTGGCCACGCCAGCACTGGTAACCAATCTTAAAGAACTTAGCACAAGGTCCACCATGGATTTTGCCTCAAATCCCACATCTTCTGACTCAGCAAAACAATCAGATACTTCACAGCCAGCTCAAGACTTTAAACCTGGCTGCATGGTAAGATTCCTTAGTCACGCAAGCAATGCCTCTCTCTAAAGCTGTTATGGATGTCATTCTGGAGGCCATAAGGCCTAGCACCAGGAAAGCCTATTCGGATAAATGGAAGAGATTCTGTGCCTGGAACCAGGCTCACAGCCTTGACCCTCCTGTCGCAAATATTCCTCAGATACTACAATATTTAACTGAGATGCTGGACAAAGGCCTCTCCTTTTCATCCATTAAGATCCATGCCTCTGCCATCTCTGCTCATTACAATACAGACCCAACAATTTTCTCTAATCCTTTGCTAAAACAGTACCTCAGAGGGGCTAAAAACATAAGACTGCCCTGTAGAGCACCAACTCCAACTTGGGACCTCAACTTTGTCTTGGAAAAATTAACTTTACCTCCTTTTGAGCCAGCTAACTCAGCAGACTTAAAATATGTCTCTTGGAAAACTCCTCTGCTCCTGGCAATAACCTCAGCACAAAGAGTTTCAGAATTACAGGCACTAATGGCAGCGGAACCTTTCATTATTTTCCACCAAGACAGGGTGTCTTTAAGAACAAACCCTACTTTTATGCCAAAGGTGGTATCAAGTGTGGCTCTAAACCAAACTATTCACTTGCCAACATTTTATCCAAATATACAGAATAAAGGGGATAGACTTCTGCATTCCTTGGACATACACAGGCAGTTACGCTTCTACTTGGACAAAACGAAAGCTTTCAGGAAAACTGAGCAATTGTTTGTAGCATATGCTGCAGGAGCACAGGGAAAAGCTATTTCAAAACAGACCATTTCAAAATGGATAGGGCACTGTATACGTTTCTGCTATACACAACAATGGAAAGCTGTACCTAACAGCATTAGGTCTCATTCCACCAGGGCAACAGCCACTTCAACTGCCTACCTCAGAGGAGTACCTACCAAGGACATTTTGGAAGCAGCAACTTGGAGTTCTGTACATACCTTCACCAAGCATTACCATCTGCCTCTTTACTCTAAATCCAGAGCTGGCTTTGCCACTGCAATGCTGCAGGGCCTTATAGCCACCCCTAATGCCTTATAGAACCAGCCACCCAACCTCAGCTTTGGGATTCTACCCAAGTGTAATGACTGCAGCAGTGTAACACGATGAACATAGTACAGTTTTGTACCTACCATAAATGTAGATGTTCGAGTGTATACACTGCTGCAGTCTAGGTTACCCTCCCTCCTTCCCCTCTTACTTGCTGGTACTTACCTATACCTTCTACCCTTTACTACCTATGGGGAGTATTTGCTGGTAACTGAAAGTTTTTGATTGCTTTTCTTATGTATGTTTTATTAGCAATTTACATTGCCTACCTTTTGGGGGGCACCTGACATCTGGGACAAGAAAAACTGAAGAAAATGGCGTCGGCTGCATCTTATATACCCCTGGCGCACTGACATCAGGGAAGAAGCGACAGCAACCAATGCGGGACCAAGACTTTGGAACTCTGGCTGACTGAGGGACTGCCTGACGGCAGGATAACCCAAGAGTAATGACTGCAACAGTGTATACACTCGAACATCTACATTTATGGTAGGTACAAAACTGTACTTTCATGGTTAGGGCAGATGACATATTACGGTTCCTGTAATTCATTATCGGGGGAAGATGTTGTATCACTGTACTTGTGTTTTATGGTTGGGGAAGATATTTTATCACTGAACCTGTAGTTCATGGGTCAGGAAGATGATGCAGTATCACTGCACCATGATTTCTTGGCTGTGACCATATGTCATATCAGTTTATCCATAGTTTATGATCAGGGCAAACATAACATTGTAACTGTAGTTCATGCTCTAGGCAAATGTCATATTACTGTACCTGTAAATCATGTTCATGTCAGATGTCATGTCACTGTACCTGTAGTTCATCATCAGGGCAGATGTAGCACTGTACCTGTAGTCCATCGTTGCAGCAGATGTCATATCACTGTACCTGTAGTAGATGTCATATTACTGTACCTATATTGCATGGTCTGGCAGATGTCATATCGGTGTACCTGTAGTTCAACCTCAGTACAGATGTATCACTGTACCTATTGTTCATGTTCAGGGCAAATGTTGCATTACTGTACTTGTAGTTCATGGCGGGACAGATGTCATATCATTCTATCTATAGTTCATAGTCAGTTCAGATGTCATATCACTATTCCTGTATTTTATGGTCAGGGGCAGATGTTATATTACTGCAACTGTAATTCATAGTCCAGGCAGATGTCACATCACTGTACCTGTAGTTCATTATTGAGGCAGATGTCATGTCAATTGCATTTAATTCATAGCTGGGACAGATATTATATCACTGTACCTGTAATTCATGTTTGGGGTAGATGTCTCACTCTACTTATAGTTCATGTTTGATGCAAATGTAGTATCACTGTACCAGTAGTTCATGGCCTTACCAGTAGTTCATGGTCCTGGCAGATGTACCTGTATTTCTCAGTTGAGGGCAGATGCCATATCACTTTATCTGTATTTCAAAATTGGACCAGATATCATATCACTATCTGTAGTTCATGGTTTGGGCAGATGTCATATCACTGTATCTGTAATTTCGGTCTATATTATAACACTGAATGCTTAAAAAAGCAAATGCTGTATAATCGACCCAAAAAAATGAAAACACAAAATTCCGGACAAACAGAACAGCGACTTTTTTCCCAGGAAAAAAATCGCTGGTCCTCAAAAAAAAAAAAACACAAACACAAAATAAAGTGGGGGGCTTTGCCCCCACACCCCCTCCACTTAAATATACCAACTCCGAGATCGCACCACAGTGGAGGAAATGGCAAAATCCCAAAAATAGCCCAGTGATTTTTTTCCCCAGGAAAAAATTTGCTGTTCCGTGTCTTCGGGATTTTGCCATTTCGACATTTAGCTGTCGATTACACAGTGTTCGCTTACTTAATAGGGAACATGTAATTCATGGTCAATGCAGATGTCATACCACTGCACCTGTAGTTCATGTTTGATGCAAATGTCAAATCACTGTACTGGCAGTTTTATGGTCTGGGCAGATATACCCGTGTTTCTTGGTTGGGGCAGATGTCATATCACTTAATCTATAGTTCACAGTTAGGGCAGATGTTATATTATTATACCTATAGTTTATGAATGGGGCAGATGTCATATCACTGTACCTGTAGTTTATAATTGGGGCATATGTCATACCACCATAACAGTAGTTCATTGTCTGGGCAGATGTCATACCATTGTACCAGAAGTTCATTGTCGGGGCAGAAGTCACATCACTGTACTTGTAGTTCATATCACGCTACCTGTAGTGCATGGTCAGGAGGCAGATGTCATATCACTGTACCTGTAGTTCATGTTTAGGGCAGATGTCATATCACTGAGCCTGTAGATTATGGTCAAGGCATATGTCATATCACTGTACTTATAGTTCATGGTGGGGCAGAAGCCATATTCCTGTGCCTATAGTTCATTGTCAGGGTTAGATGTCATATCACTCTACCTGCTGTTCATGGTCAGGTCAGATGTCATATCACTGCACTTATAGTTTGTATTCCGGGAAGATATAATATCATTGTACATGTAGTTCATGGTCAGGGCAAATGACATATCAAGGTGCCTGCAGTTCATGGTCAGATCCAGATGTCATATTCTTGTACCTGTAGTTCATGATCAGGGAGAATGTGACATCATTGTACCTGTAGCTCATGGTCAGGGAAAATGACATATCAAGGTGCTTGTAGTTCATGGTCAGGTGCAGATGTCATATCACCGTACCTGTAGTTCATGGGTGAAACAGATGTCAAATCACTGTACCTGTAGTTCATGACCATGG
Organism: Protopterus annectens; assembly: GCF_019279795.1. Lineage (NCBI taxonomy): Eukaryota > Metazoa > Chordata > Ceratodontiformes > Protopteridae > Protopterus > Protopterus annectens. The sequence continues at coordinate 1,704,065,124 of NC_056741.1, read as the reverse complement.
AAAATGTTATATCATTTTAGCGGCTGTTTGTGGTCAGGGCAGATGACATAGCACTATGCCAGTAGTTCATGGTCGGGGCAGATGCATATCACTGATCCTGTAGTTGTTGGTAGAGGCAGATGTCGTGTCAGTGTATCTGATGTTCATGTTTACGGACAGAAGTCATATCACTCTACCTGTAGTTCATCATCAGGGCAGATGTATCACTGTACCTGCAGTTTATCATTGCAGCAGATGTCATATCACTGTACCTGTAGCTCATGGTCTGGCAGAAGTCATATCACTGTACTTGTAGTTCATGGTCAAGACAAGTGTATCACTGTACTTGTAGTTCATGGTTGGGGCAGATGTCAACTCATTTTACTGGTAATTCATAGATGGGACAGATGTCATATCCTGTACCTGTCATTCTTGCTTGTGGCAGATGCTATATCACTGTACCTATAGTTCATGGTCATGGTCAACTGTCATATCACTGTGTTTGTAGTTCATCATTAGGGCCAGATGTCATATCACTCTGCCTATAAATCATGGTCAGGGCAGATGTTGAATCACTGTACCTGTAGTTCATCGTCAGGATACCTGTCATAACATGGTAACTGTAGTTCATGGTCGAGGCAGATGTCACATCATTGCAGCTATACTTCATGGGTGGGGCAAATGTCATATCACTGTACCTATAGATAGTTGTAGGGGCAAATGTCATATCAATGTACTTGCAACTGTAGTTCATGGTCAGTGCAGATGTCATATATTCTTACCTGTTGTTCATAGTCAGGACAGATGCCATATCACTACACCTGTATTTCATTGCTGAGAGAAGATGACATATGACCCTACCTCTAGTTAATGGCTGTGGTGGAAGTCATATTACTGTACCTATAGTTCATATTCAGCTCATATGTTATACCACTATATGTGCAGTTTATGTTCGGATCAGATACTATATCTCTGTACCTGTAGTTCATCGTTGGGGCAGATGTCATATTACTGTACCTGCAGTTTATGGTCAGGCAGGTATCATATCACTGTACCAGTAGTTCATGGCCAGGCCAGGTTTCATATCATTGTACCTGTAGATCATGGTCAGAGATCACTGTACCTGCAGTTCATGGTTGAGGCAGATGTCACATCACTGTCCCTGCAGTTCATGGTTGGGGCAGATGACATATTACTGTATCTGTAGGTCTTGGTCCGGTGATAAGTCATGTTACTCTACTTGTAGTGCACAGTCAGGAGGCAGATGTTATATCACTGCACCTCTAATTCATGGTTCAAGCAGATGTCATATCACTGTACTTGTAGTTCATGTCTTCGGCAGATATTATATCACCATACCTGGAGTCCAAGTTCAGGGCAAATGTCATATCAATGTGCCTTTAATTCTTCAGAGTTATGTAATTGTATCTGTATATCATGGTTAGGGCATATGTCATAGCACTGCAGATGTCATATCACTCTACCTGTTTCATCATAGGGGCATACGTCATATCACTGCATCTGTAGTTCATGTTTGGGGCCGATGTCATATCACTGTACCAGTAGTTTGTCGTTGGGTCAGATGTCATAGCACTGTACATTTGATTTATGGTTCGGGCACATATCATATCATACCTGTAGTTCATGATCAAGATAGAGCTCTTATCACTGTATCTGTAGTGCATGCCCACTGCAGATGTCACATCACTGTAACTGTAGTTCATGATTGAAGCAGATATCATATCAATGTACTTGTAGATAGTGGGAGGGGCAGATGTCATATCACTGTACTTGTAGTTTATGTTCATTGGAGATGCCATATCACTTTACATGTTGTTCACTGTCAGTGCAGATGTCATATGTCTGTACCTGTAGTTTATGGATGAGGTAGATGTCATATTGCTGTACCTGTAGTTCATAGTTGGACAGATATTGTATCACTTCACTGGTAGTTCATGGTTGGGGACAGATATCATATCACTGTACCTTTAGATAGTGGTAGAGGCAGATGTCATATCGCTGTACCTGTACATGTACTTGTAGTTTATGTTTAGTGCAGATGTCATATCACTGTTACATGTTGTTCAATGTCAGAGCAGTCATATGACTCTACCTGTAGTTTATGGATGGGGCAGATGTCATATCGCTGTACCTATAGTTCACAGTTGGGCAGGTGTCATATCACTTCACCTGTAGATCATTGTTGGGGGCAGATGTCCTATCACTGTTGCTGTAATTCATGGTTGGGGCAAATGTAATAGCACTGTACATGTAGTTCATGTTCAGTGCAGATGCCATATCATTGTACCTGTAGTTCATGTTCAGGGCAAATGTTTCATCACTGTATTTGTTGTTCATGGTGGGGGCAGATGTCATATCATTCTACCTATAGTTCATGGTCAGGGCGAATGTCATATTACTGTACATGTAATTCATGGTCAGGGCAGATGTTATATCGCTGCACCTGTAATTCATAGTCTGGGAAGATGTCACATCACTGCCCCTGTAGTTCATTATCAGGGCAGATGTGATATCAATTACCTTTATAGTTGCACATGCCATATCATTGTACCTCTAATTCATGTTTGGGGCAGATGTCATATCACTGTATCTGTGGTCCATGTTCATGGTGTTATATCACTGTAGCATTAGTTCATCATCGGGGGACATGTTATATCACTGTACGTATAGTTCATTATAATGGGCAGATGTCATATCATGGTACCTGTAGTTCAGGGTCGGGGTCAATGTTATATCACCAATCCTGTAGTTCATGGTTGGGGCATATGTTATATCACTCTACCTTAAGTTCATGGTCTGGGCAGTTGACATATCATTGTACCTGTAGTTCATTGTTGGGGTAGATGTCATTGCACTATACCTGTAGATAGTATAGGGGCAGGTGTCATATCATTGTGTTCAGTACAGATGTCATATCACTGTACCTGTAGTTCATGCTCAGGGAAAATGTTGCATTACTATACTTGTTGCTCTTATTGGGGTCAGATGTGATAAAATTCTATTTAGAGTTAATGGTCAGGGCAAATATCATATCGCTATTCCTGTAGTTCATGGTCAGGGGCAGATGTCTTATTACTGTACTTGTAACTCATAGTCCAGGCAGATGTCACATCAATGTACCTGTAGTTCATTGTTATGGCAGCTCTCATGTCAATTACATTTATTTTTTTCATAGTTGGAACAGATGTCATATCCCTGTACATGTTCATGTTCAGTGCAGATGTATCACTGTACCTGTGGTCCATTTCATAGTGTTGTTATATCACTGTAACAGTGGTTTATTGTCATGGCAGATGTCACATCACTGTGCCTGTAGTTCACAGTCAGGGCAGATTTCATATCACTGCACTTATAGTTCATGTTAAATACAGCTGTATCATTTCACCTGTAGTTCAGGTTCAATACAAATGTCATATTACGGCACCTGTAGTTCATGGTCTGGGCAGATTTACTTGTATTTCTTGGTTGGGGCAGATGTCATATTACTTTATCTGTAGTTCACAATTGGGGCAGATGTCATATCACTATACCTGTAGCTTATGGACAGGGCAGATATATTAATGTGCCTGTAGTTCATGATCAGTGCAGATGTCATACTACTGTACCTGTAGTTCATGGTCTGGGCAGATGTCATATCACCGTACACATAATTCATTGTCAGGGGCAGAAGTCACATTACTGAACTTGTAGTTCATGGTCGGGGCAGACTACATATTATTGTTCCTGTAGGTCATGGTTGGGTGAGATGTCATATCACTCTACCTGTAGTGCAGGGTCAGGAGGCAGATGTCACATGACTGTACCTGTAGTTCATGGTCAGAAAGATGTCATATCACTGTACCTGTAGTTCATGTTTAGTACAGATGTCATATCACTGAGCTTGTAGATCATGGTTGGGGGCAGATGTCATATCACTGTACCTATAGTTCATGATAGGGGCAGAGGCCATATTCCTGTGCCTACAGTTCATTGTCAGGATTAGATGTCATATCACTCTACCTGTAGCACATGGCTATTGCAGATGTCATACCACTGTACTTCTATTTCAAGGTCAGGTCAGATGTCATATCCCTGCCCCTGTAGTTCAAGGTCAGGGAAGATATTATATCATTGTACCTGTAGTTCATAGTCAGGCAAATGGCATATCAAGGTGACTGTAGTTCAAGATCAGGGGCAGATGTCATATCACTGTACCTGTAGTTCATGGCTGAAGTAGATGTCAAATCACTGTACTTGTAGTTCATGGACATGAAAGATGTTATATCACTGTAGCTTCTGCTTATGGTCAGGGCAGATGAGATAGCACTATGCCTGTAGTTCATGGTCAGGGGCCGATGTCATATCACTGAACCTGTATTTGTTGGTAGAGGCAGATGTGTCACTGTACCTGTAGTTCATTGTCAGGGAAGATGTTGTATCCCTATACTTGTAGTTCATAGTTACAGCAGATGTCATATCAGTGTAGCTGTAGTTCATAGTTAGGGCAGTTGTCATATTACTGTACCTGCAGATTATGGTTGGGGCAGATGTCATATAATTATACTTATATGTTATGGTCTGTCAGATGATATATCACTGTACCGATAGTTCATCGTCATAGTCAGATGTCATATCACTATGTTTGTAGTTCATCATCAGGGTCAGATGTCATATCATTATACCTGTAAATCATGGTCAGAGCAGATGTTAAATCACTGCTCCTGTAGTTCATGGTAGGGACACCTGTCATAACACTGTAACTGTAGTTCGTGGTCGAGGCAGATGTCTTATGATTGTATCTCTAGTTCATGGTCAGTGCAGATGTCATACCACTCTACCTGTAGTTCATGGTCAGGGGCAGATGTCATATCACTGTACCTGCATTTCATTGTTGAGGGCAGATGATATATGATCCTACCTGTAATTAATGGATGTGGCCAAAGTCATATTCATAATTTCCTTTCGGCTTATTCCAGTTGGGGGTCACCACAGTGGAATAATGGTCCACAGAATGAATGGCAGTGGAGTTTTATGGTGTTGAGTTGCCAGCCCAGCACCCAACCTTCCACAGAAGGCACACACATACACAGACTCACACCTAGGGCCAATTTAGAGTATCTAATCCACCTACAGCATGTCTTTGAGATGTGGGAGGAAACCCCCCATGACCACAGGGAGGACATGCAGATTCTGCACAAAAGGCATCTCAGTCGAGAATCGAACCGGAGAACCTCTTGCTGTGAGGTGCCAACACTAACCTCTGCACCACCATGGCCGCCTGGCCAAAGTCATATTACTATACCTATAATTCATGTTTGGCTTAGATGTTATATCACTGTATGTGCAGTTTATGTTCAGGTCAGATACCATATCACTGTACCTGTAGTTCATGGTCAAGCAAATATATGACTGCAGCTGTAGTTCATGGTCAGGTGAGATTTCATATCACTGTACCTGTACTTCATGGTCAGGCCAGATGTCATATCACTGTACGTCTGGTTTATGGTTGGGGCAGATGTCATTTCACTGCACCTGTAGTTCATGTTTGATGCAAATGGCACTTTGCCTTGTGGGCATTGTAAGGCTTGTGAGCTAATCAGTGCTGAGAATACATTTAAACATCCAATCACACATAAGACATACTGCCCTCATTTGCATGCTGATTGTCTCACTAAGAATGTGATATATCTTGCAAAATGTAAAAAATGTTCATGCTTTTATGTGGGTAAAACGAATAGATCACTCAAAGATTGGATTTTACAACACGAGTGGTATAAGATTAGTCTCACAACCAAATTCTTTAGCTCAACATGTTAATAAATATAAAGATCATGATTTCTCATTCATGGTTTTACAGATGGAGAAGGAGAATATGAGAGGCAGGCATTTACCAAATAAAACAGAAGTGACTAAGTCCTATTGGATAACAGATTTGTAAGTGAACAAATCTCCTGGACTGAATGGAGTTGTTCCGATTAAGCTGATTTTGAAGGGGCATCGACACTTGTTGGGATTCCAGTTGGCTGATTGTTTTTATATATGGTATAGAGAGAATCTGATTGGATGGCTGTGAAGAAGGGTAGTTTCCAAAAAAGGGCTTATCCATATTTAACTTAACTTATTTTATTCACTAAAGTTTTCATTATAACAGTGTGGTGATCTGTGTGGTTGTTTTCTTCATAATTTTGTCATTGTATCATGCAGGATCTTTAGTTCATTCGGTTCTGTTTTTTATCTGAAGTTCATTATATGGGCAGATGTCATATCACTCTACCTGTAGTTCATGGTTGGGGCAGATGACATATGACTGTACCTGTAGGTCATGGTCAGGTGAGATGTCATATCGCTCTACCTGTAGTACGTGGTCAGGAGTCAAATGTCATCATTGTACCTGTAGTTCATGGCGAATTCACTTTACATGTAGTTCAGTTTTGAGGCAGATGTCATATCACTGCATTTCTAATTCATAATTCATAGTCTGAGCAGATGGTATATCATTGTCCCTGTAGTTCATGTTTGGGGCAGATATCATGTCACTGTACCTGAAACCCAAGCTCAGAGCAAGTCTCATATCACTGTACCTGTAATTAATTAAGGTCACATGTTATATCACTATGCTTGTAGTTTATCATAGGGGAATATGTCATGTCACTGTACCTATAGTTCCTGTTTGGGGCAGATGTATTATCACTGTACCAGTAGTTCATTGGGGCAGATGTCATATCACTATACCTATAGGCATTAGTCAGATCAGCTTTCATATCACTGTACCTGTAGTTCATTGTCGGGGTCAGATGTCATATCACTGCACCTTTAGTTCTTGGTTGCGGCAGAGGTCATACCACTGTACCTGTGGTTCATGGACAAGACAGGTTTCTTATCACTGTATCTGTAGTGTCTGTTCAGTGCAGATGTCACTTCACTGTACCTGTAGTTCATGGTTGGGACAGATATCATATCACTGTACCTGTAGATAGTGGGAGGGGCAGATATCATATCACTGTACCTGTACCTATAGTTCATATTCATTGCAGATGTCATATCACTTTACATGTTGTTCACTGTCAGAGCAAATGTCATATAACTGTACCTGTAGTTTATGGATGGGGCAATGTCATATCACTATACCCGCAGTTCATAGTTAGCAGATATCATATCACTTCGCCTGTAGTTCATGCTTGGGACAGATATCATATCAGTGTACCTGCAGACACTGGTAGGGGCAGATGTCATATCACTGTACCTGTACCTGTAGTTCATGTTCAGTGCCGATGTCATATCACTGTACATGTTGTTCATGGTCAGAGCAGATGTCATATGTCTGTGCCTGTAGTTTATGGATGAGGCAGATGTCATGTTGCTGCACCAGAAGTTCATAGTTGGGCAGATATTATATCAGCTGTAGATTATTATTTGGAGCAGATGTCCTATCACTGTTGCTGTAGTTCATGGTCAGGAGCACAGGTCATATCACTGTACCTATAGTTCATGGTCTGACACACATGATATCAATGTGCCTGTATATGACTGTACCTGCAGTTCATTGCTGGAGTAGACGTCACATCACTGTCCTTATAGTTCATGTTCAGCACAGATGTGTCACTATACGTGTAGTTCATGTTCAGGTCATATACCATATCACTGTACATGTAGCTCATGTTTGGGGCAGATGTCATATAGCTAGCTGTACCTGTAGTTCATGGTTGGGCAGATATCAAATCAAATAACTGTACTTGTATTTTATGGTCAGGGCAGATTTCATATCACTTTACGTGTAATTTATGGTCGGGGCAGATGTCATATCACTATACCTGTGTTTTATGGTTGGGGCAGATATCCTCTCACTGTACCTATAGTTCACGTTCAGTGCAAATGTCATACCACTGACTCTGTAGTTCATGGTCCAGGCAGATACAATATCACTGCACTGGGATTTCCTGGGTGGGGTAGATGTCATACCAGCTTACCTGTAGTTCATGATTGGGGGAGATGTTATATCCATATACCTGTAGTTTAAGGCCAGGGCTGATATTCATATCATTGTACTGTAGTTCATGGTTGGGGCAGAGTCATATCACTACACCTGTAATTCATAGTCTGGGTAGATATCACATCACTGTACCTGTACTTCATGGTTAGAGCAGACGTCATATTACTGTACCTGTATTCATGGTCATGGGCAGATGTCATTCTACTGTACCTGTAGTTCATGTTCAGGGTAGATGTCATATCATTGCACTTCTAATTAATAGTCTGGGCAATGTCACATCGCTATACCTGTACTTCATTATTGGGGCAGATATCATGTCAATTAATAATTTATAGACTGGACAGATGTCATATCACTGTATCTGTGGTATATGGTTGGGGTAGATGTCATGTTACTGTACCAGTACCCATAGTTCATGGTCAGTGCAGATGTCATATCACCGTTTTTGTTATTCATTGCCATTGCAGGTGTCATATGACTATACCTGTAGTTTATGGATGGGCAGATATATCACTATACCTGTATTTCATGGTCAGGCAGATTTCGTATCATTGTACGTGTAGTTCACGGTCAGGGGGAGATGTCATATCACTGCATCTGTAGTTCATTGTTGAGAGAAGATTTCATATGACTCTATCTGTAGTTCATGCTTGAGGCAGAAGTCATATCACTGTACCTAGCTCATGTTCGGCTCAGATGTCTCATCACTATATGTGTAGTTCATGTTCAGGGCAGATGTAATATCACTGTATCTGTATTTCTTGGATGAGGGCAAACGTCATGCCACTTTACCTATAGTTCATGACTCAGGCAGCAGCCATGTCACTATACCTGTAGTTTATTGTCGGGGCAGTTATATCTTTGTACCTGTAGTTCATGGTCCTGACAGATGTCACATCACTGTACCTATAGTTCATGTTCAGGGCAGATGCCATATTAGTGCACCTGTAATATCACTGTATCTGTTAATTATTTGGGCAGATGTCACATCACTATACCTGTATTTCATAGTTAGGACAGATGTTATATCACTCTCCCTTAAGTTTATTGTCTGGGCAGTTGACATATCATTGTACCTGTAGTTCATGGTCTGGGACAGATGTCATATCACCATACCTGTAGTTCATGGTGGGGTAGATGTCATTGCACTGTACCTGTAGATAGTATAGGGACAGATGTCATATCATCATGTTCAGTACAGATGTCATATAACTGTACTTGTAGTTCATGTTCAGGGCAAATGTTGCATTTCTGTACTTGTACTGATATTGGGGGCAGATGTGATAACATTCTGTCTATAGTAAATGGTCAGGGCAGATGTCATATCACTATCCCTGTAGTTTATGGTCAGGGGCAGATGTCATATTACTGTACCTGTAATTCATAGTCCAGGCAGATGTCACATCATTGTACCTATAGTTCATTATTGTGGCAGATGTCATGTCAATTACATTTTTTTTCATAGTTGGGACAGATGTCATATCACTATACCTGTGGACCATGTTCATGGTGTTGTTATATCACTGTAACAGTGGTTTATTGTCAGGGCAGATATCACATCACTGTGCCTGTAATTAACAGTCAGGGCAGATTATATATCACTGTACATGTAGGTCAGTGTTGGGGCAGATATCATATCACTGTACCTATAGTTAATGGTCAAAGTAGATGTATCACTGCACTTGTAGTTCATGTTCGATGCAAATGTCATGTCACTATACCTGTAACTCATGGTCTGGACAGATGTACCGTACCTGTGTTTCTTGGTTGGGGCAGATGTCATATCACTTTATCTGTAGTTCACAATTGGGGCAGATGTCATATCACTATACCTGTAGCTTATGGACAGGCAGATATGGTTTGCTATCAAAATCATATACCTGCATTGTGCGAGTGTTCATATTTCTGACCCAAAATGTCAGAAATCAAATTCACAAAGAGGAACATGACGGAACAAGGTATTTAAGGAAATTCGACAACTAAAGAATGTCGACTTTACCAAAAATACCACACTTCCAGCCATGACTTATGAATGTTTTGCAGGGGGGCAAGCCTCCCTGCACCCCTCACAGCCCCTGCTACTTATATATACAAGCTCCAAGCTTGCACTGTAGTGAGTGAAAGGGTACATTTCCCGATCCCTACTACAGTGCAATCTGTCTTCAAAATGTTGAATCCACAACAGCAAGTGCTAGTGTGCATTTGCTGTTGTGACTTCAGCTTTTTTTCGATTATCTGAAAAGTTGAAAGTACCCTGTTTGCACATTGTGCAAACGAGATTTTGATAGTAAACTGGCAGATATATCAATGTGCCTGTAGTTCATGATCGCTGCAGATGTCATACCACTATAAGTGTAGTTCATGGTCTTGGCAGATGTCATATCACTGTACCAGAGGTTCTTCTTCAGGGCAGATGTCATACCACTGTATCAGAAGTTCATTGTCGGTGTAGATGTCATATCACTGTACCTTTAGTTCTTGGTCTGCTGAGATGTCATATTACTGTACCCGTAGTTCATGGTCAGGGTAGGTGTCATATCACCATACATGTAGTTCATTGTTGGGGGCAGAATTCACCTGACTGTACTTCTAATTCATGGTCAGGGCAGACAACTTATTATTGTTCTTGTAGTTCATGTTTAGGGCAGATGTCATATCACTGAGCTTGTAGATCATGGTTGGGGGCAGATGTCCTATCACTGTATCTATTGTTCATGGTAGGGGCAGAGGCCATATTCCTGTTCCTACAGTTCATTGTCAGGGTTAGATGTCATATCACTCTACCTGTAGCATGTGGCTGTTGGAGATGTCATATCACTGCGCTTCTATGTCAAGGTCAGGTCAGATATCGTATCCCTGCACCTATAGTTCAAGGTCAGGAAAGATGTTATATCATTATACCTGTAGTTCATAGTCAGGCAAATGGCATGTCAAGGTGCCTGTAGTTCAAGGTCAGGGGCAGATGTCATATCACCGTACATGTAGTTTATTGTCAGGGGCAGAAGTCACCTGACTGTACTTGTTTTTCATGGTCAGGGCAGACAACATATTATTGTTCCTGTAGGTCATGGTTGAGTGAGATGTCATATCACTCTACCTGTAGAGCATGGTCAGGAGACAGCTGTCACATGACTGCAGCTGTAGTTCATGGTCGGAAAGATGTCATATCACTGTACCTGCAGTTCATGTTTAGGGCAGATGTCATATCGCTGAGCCTGTAGATCATGAATGAGAGCAGATATCATATCACTGTATCTATAGTTCATGGTAGAGGCAGAGGCCATATTCCTGTTCCTACAGTTCATTGTCAGGATTAGATATCAAATCACTATACCTGTAGCATGTGGCTGTTGGAGACGTAATATCACTGTACTTCTATTTCAAGGTCAGGTCAAATATTGTATCCCTGCACCTATAGTTCAAGGTCAGGAAAGATGTTATATCATTATACCTGTAGTTCATAGGCAAATGGCATATTAAGGTGCCTGTAGTACAAGGTCATGGGTGGATGTCATATCACTGTACCTGTAGTTCATGGTTGAAGCAGATGTCATGTCACTATACCTGTAGTTCATGACCATGGAAGATGTTATATCACAATAGCTACTGTTTGTGGTAATGGCAGATGATATAGCACTATGCCTTTAGTTCATGGTCAGGGGAAGATGTCATATCACTGAACCTGTAGTTGTTGGTAGAGACAGATGTGTCACTGTACCTGATGCTCAAGTTTAGGGGCAGATATCATATCATTCTACCTGTAGCTCATCATCAGGGAAGATGCTGTATCCCTGTACCTGTAGTTCGTAGTTACAGCAGATGTCATATCAGTGTACCTGTAGTTCATAGTCAGGGCAATTGTCATATTACTGTACCTGTAAGTTATGGTTGGGGCAAATGTCATATCACTATACTTATATTTCATGGCCTCTCATATGTCATACCACTGTACCTGTAGTTCATGGTCTGAGCAAATATATCACTATCGTTCATGGTTGGGGCAGATGTCAATTCACTTGACCTTTCAGTTTATAATCAGGACAGTTGCCATGTCATTGTACCTATAGTTCATAGTTATGGTCAGATGTCATATTACTGTGGTTTTATTTCATCATCAGGGTCAGATGTCATATCATTCTACCTGTAAGTCATGATTAGAGCAGGTGTTAAATCACTGCACCTGTAGTTCATGGTCGGGGCACCTGTCATAACACTGTAACTGTAGTTCATGGTTGAGGCAGATGTCTTATGACCATATCTCTAGTTCTTTGTCAGTGCAGATGTCATATCACTGTACCTGTATTTCATTGTTGAGGGCAGATGACATATGACCCTATCTGTAATTAATGGCTGTGGCCAAAGTCATATTACTGTACCTATAATTTTTGTTTGGCTCAGATGTTTTTTCACTGTGCATGCAGTTTATGTTCAGGTTAGATACATATCACGGTACCTGTAGTTCATGGTTAGGGCAAATGTCATATTACTTTACCTGCATGCATTTAATGGTCAGGCAGATATATGACTGTAGCTGTAGTTTATGGTCAGGGCAGATGTCATATCACTGTACCTGTAGTTCATGATTGGGGAAAATGTCATATCACTGTACCTCTGGTTTATGGTTGGGGCAGATGTAGTATCACTTGTTCATGTTCGATGCAAGTGTCATATCACTGTACTAGTATTTCATGGTCCTGGCAAATGTAGCTATATTTCTTGGTTGGGGGCAGATGCCATATTGCTTTATCTGTAGTTTACAATTGGGGCAGATGTCATATCACTATACCTGTAGTTTTTGGTCAAGGCAGATATCATATCACTGTACCTGTAGTTCATGATTGGGGCAGATGTCACACCATTGTATCTGTAGTTCATAGTCTGAGAAGATGTCATATTACTGTTCCAGTAATTAATCTTTGGGGCATATATCATATCATTGTAGCAGAAGTTCATTGTCGGGGCAGATGTTGTATCACTGTACCTGCAGTTCTTGTTCTGCACATGTCATATTAGTTTACCTGTAGTTCATGGTCAGGGTAGATGTCATAACACTGTATACGTAGTTCATTGTTGGAGGCAGAAGTCCTGTTACTGTACTTGTAGTTCATTGTCAGGGCAAATGACATATTGTTCCTTTAGGACATGGTCAGGTGAGATGTCATATCACTCTACCTGAAGTGCATGGTCAGGAGGCAGATGTCATATCACTGCATCTGTAGTTCATGGTCAGGTGGCAAATGTCAATTCACTTTGCCTGTAGTTCAGTTTTGGGGCAAATGTCATATCACTGCATCTCTACTTCATTGTTTGGGCAGATGTCATATCATTGTACCTAAAGTTCATGTTCAGGGCAAATGTTATATCAATGTACCCGCAGTCCATGTTCATGTCAGATTTCATATCACTATACCAGTTGTTCATTGTTGGGGAGATGTCATGTCACTGTACCTATAATTCATGGTCATGGTCAGATGTCATAATACTGTCCCTGTAGTTCATCGTCAGATATCATATCACTCTATCTGTTAACCATGGTTAGGACAGATGTTAAATCATGCTACCTGTTGTTCATGGTCATGGCAGATGTCATAGTACTGCACTTGTCATATCACTTTACCGGAGGTTCATTATAGGGGCAGATGTTATATCACTTTACCTGTAGTTCATGGTTGGGGCCAATGACGTATGACTGTACCTGTAGATCATGGTCAGGTGAGATGTCATATCACTCTACCTGTAGTACATGGTCAGGAGGCAGATTTCATATCACTGTACCCGTAGTTCATAGTCAATTCACTTTACATGTAGTTCAGTTTTGAGGCAGATGTCATATTACTACACCTCTAATTCATGGTTTGAGCAGATGTTATATCACTGTACTTGTATTTCATGTTTGGGGCAGATATCATATCACTGCACCTGCAGTCCAAGCTCAGAGTAAATGTCATATCACTGTGCCTGTAGTTTGTCAAGGTCACATGTCATATCACTGTGGTTGTAGTTCATCATAGGGGCATATGTCATATCACTGTGCCTGTAGTTTCTGTTTGGGGCAGATGTCTTATCACTGTTCCTATAGGCTTTGGCCAAAGAAGATGTCATATCACTGTAGCTGTAGGTTTTGGTTAGAGCAGATGTCATATCACTGTGCCTGTAGTTCATCGTCAGGGTCAGATGTCATGTCACTGCACGTATAGCTCATGGTTGGCTCTGATGTCATACCACTGTGCTTGTAGTTCATGGTCAAGACAGAGTTCTTATCACTGTATCTGTATTGCATGTTCAGTGCAGATATTACATCACTATACATGTAGTTCTTGGTTGGAACAAATATCATATCAGTGTACCTGTTCAGGTCAAATGGTGTGTGACTTTACCTGCAGTTCATGGTGGGGGCAAATATCATATCATTCTACCTATAGTTCATGGTCAGGACAGATGTCATATTACTATATATGTAGTTCATGTTTAGGAGCAGAGTTCATGTTACTGTACCTGTAGTTCATGATCGGGGCAGATGATATATTACTGCACCCATACTTCATATTCAGGGCAGATGTTATATCACTGCTCCTGTAATTCGTAGTCTGGGCAGATGTCGTATCACTGTACCTGTACTTCATCATGATTAGAGCAGATGTTATATTACTGTGCATCTATTTCACGGTCAGGGACAGATGTCATTCTACTGTACCTGAAGTTCATATTCAGGGCAGATGTCATATCAGTGCACATATAATTCATAGTCTGGGCAGATGTCACATTGCTGTGCCTGTAGTTCGGGGCAGATGTGATATTAAATACCTTTAATTCATAGTTAGGCACATGTCATATCACTGTACCTATAATTCATGCTTGGTGCAAATGTAAAATCACTGTACCTGTGGTCCATCTTCTTGGTGTTGTTATATCACTGTAACACTGGTTCATCATCCGGTGAGATGTTATATCACTGTACCTGTGGTTTATGGTTGGGGCAGATTTCATATCACTGTACTTGTAGTTCATGGTCCAGGCAGATGTAACATACTGTATCTGTAATTCATGGTTGGGGTAGATGTTATATCACCAATCCTGTAGTTCACAGTTGGGGTATCTGTCATATCAGTGTACCTGTAGTTCATGGTTAGGACAGATGTTATATTATATCACTCTACTTTAAGTTCATGGTCTGGACAGCTGACATATCATTGCACCTGTAGTTCATAGTCTGGGGCAGATGTCATATCACTGTACCTGTAGTTCATGGTCGGGGTAGATGTCATTGCACTGTACATACAGATAGTATAGGGGCAGATGTCATACCACTGTGCCTGTAACTGTGATTAATGATCAGTGCATATATCATATTACTGTACATGCTCTTGGTCAGAGCAGATGTCACATAACTGTACCTGTAGTTCATGGTCAGGGCACGTCATATCACTGTACCTGTACTTCATGGTCCAGTCGGAAGTCTTATCACTGTACTTGTAGCTCATGGTTGGGAGCAGATGTCATACCATTGTACCTGAAAATAGTGTTAGGGGCAGATGTCATATTACTGTACCTGTAGTTCATGGTCAGTGTAGATGTCATTTAACTGTACTTGTTACGCACTATCAGAGCAGATGTCGTGCGACTGTACCTGTAGTTTTTGGATGGGGAGATGTCATATTTCTGTACCTGTAGTTCATGGACAAGGCAGATGTCATATCAATGTTTCTCTATTTCATGGTTGAGACAGATGCATGGTATCTGTAGTTCATGGTCAGGAGCACTTGTCGTATCACTGTGCCTATAGTTTATGGTCTGATGCACATGTGATACCACTGTACCTGTATTTAATGGTCAGGTAGATGTCATATCATTGTACCTGTAGCTCATGCTCAGAGCAGATGTCATATCACAGCACTTGGAGTTCATTGATGAAAGAAGATTTCATATGATGCTATCTGTAGTTCATTCTTGGGGCACAAGTCATATCACTATAGCTAGAGTTCGTGTTTGGCTCGGATGTTGCATCACTTAGTGTTCATGTACATGTAGTTCATGTTCGGGACAGATGTAACATCACTGTACCTGTATTTCTTGGCTGGTGGGAAATGTCAAGTCACTTTACCTATAGTTCATGAGTCAAGTAGATGTCATATCACTATACTTGTAGTTTATGGTCATGGCAGTTATCGTATACCTGTACCTGTAGTTCATGGTCCTGCCAGATGTCATATCACTGTACCTGTAGTTCATAGCCTGGGCAGATGTAGTACCACTGCACCAGTAGTTCATTGCTGTGGCAGATGTCACATCACTGTACTAGTATTTCATCATCTGGGCTGATGTCATATTAGTGTACTTGTAGTTCATGTTCATTGCAGGTATCATATCACTTTTCCTGAAGTTCATGGTCAGAGCACATCATATCACTGTACCTATATGTCATAGTCTGGCAGATATCTTATCACTGTACATGTAGTTTATGGTCAGTGCAGATGTCATATTACTGTACCTAAATAAATCCAAAAACAGTTTCTAAAAACCAGCAACACAGTCCGAGAAGAGTCAGATAACACTATTTATTCCACTGTTTAAAGCACTTTTCATCAGCCTGATAGCAAACTTCTTCAGTAACAGTTACAGCAATAAAAAGCCTTCCTTATAAGTAAGACAGGGGATCAGCATTCACCAATTGCATCACTTTGTTCTACTTAAGCAAACACACTTTAAAATTAAAGTGACAACTGCTGATAACCAGTAATAAAATAACATTAAAGTATATAAACACATTAAAGTATGTAAACATGTCTACGACAGTGACCACAATACACAAAGGTAAAAACATTAAAAGTTATTTTGTATAACCCAACCATTGACAGAAATAATATATGTTTTTAACAAAATGTGACTCATCTCTGCAAGCTCTTTAGTTTGAGAATGCTACTAATTGAGCATTTATTTATTTATTTTATTTTACATTTGTTGACCGGGCTAGTCTAACTGGATACATGTCCATTTTCAGTAGAGGCCCGGGGAGAAAAGCTCCTCTTTAAACTAACTAAATCAAAACAATGGAAAGTCCATGCAATATATACAGTACATAAACCTAAAGAATTATTACATCAAATTGAGATGTACAGAATTATAAATACACAGATTGTGACTGCTAAGTTTAATAAGGAAGATACAGAGTTATAATCAAGGGAGAGAGATAGATAATACTTGATTAGAAAAATTGGATATGAATGAGCCTTTGAAAAGATATAAAATGGCTAAGATTAAGGGAGTAATACTAAGATGTAAGGGGATTAATGAATGTAAGTACAAGGGGAAGAGGTTACATTCATAGTGAAAGAGAATAAATTGGTTTATATATACAAGGTGGAAAGATAAGAGCTCTCAGAAGAAAGCAAGGTAGTTTGGAGCATATTCAGTATAAGCAGCTTGGGAATAAGATACTAAGAAGGGGGTGGGGATGAAATTGCTAATACTGCAAAGAGGGTTATTGGAAGAGAGTTATAGAGTAATGTTATATTGGGGAGGGGTTAGTCAGGGTTAGTACAAGAACAAAGCCATTGTGTTTTTAGTTGAATCTTTAGTTGCTTTTTAAAGAGTGGTAATGATGAGAGAGATGTAAGTTTTGTGGGAAGCTTGTTCCAAATTTTCCCTACTGTGTTAGAGAAAAGAGAATCGCCAGCCTTGTTGTGGGATTTCTGGATGGTAACCAGTAGTTTATTTGCTGAGCGAAGGTTAGTAAGGTTTGTGTAGGGGAGGATGAGGCTGCTGAGAATAGGAGTATTACTAGGCTGGTACAGAATTTTATGGGTAATGGAGAGTTGTTGAAATTCTAGCTGGTTATTTAGTTCAAGCCATCCAAGAAGTTTGAGATTTAGGCAGTGATGAGTTCTAAAAGAGGACCCAGTAGCAAACCTGGCAATATTGTTATAAGAAGTGGACAATTTGTTTAGGTTGCTTTTGGAAAGATTAGTATAAATTGGTGATTCATAGAGGAGGGTGGAGAGCAGGTGTGTCTGGGCAATAGTAGTTCTGGCTTCTGGGGTGAGAAAAGGTTTTATCCTATATAAGGATCCAAGTTTTCTGTTTACAGTTTTAATAGTGGCATTAATATGTGAGTCAAAGTTGAGGTTATGGTCAAACAATACACCTAATAGTTTTGTAGTTGGGTCAGGAGCTATGATAGTACCATCAATGGATATAATAGAGAAATCCATTGGGGTGGATTTAAAAGTTGGAGAAAAAAGTAATAGTTTAGTTTTTTTTGCATTAAGAAGGAGGTGACGTTGTTGGAACCAGTTTTCTACTTGGTTAAATACTGTTTGGGTGATGGACTGAAGTTCAGATGAGGTGGTTCCTTTACAAATCAAAGTGGAGTCATCTGCGTATTGTATGCTGGTAGGTAGAGGTAAATTAGTAGAAAGGTCGTTAATGAATATGGAGAAGAGTAGAGGACCCAGGATAGAACCCTGAGGGACACCAAGGGTAATAGGGAGAAGTGTGGATAGCTTATTATCCCAAAGGACAGCCTGCTGTCTATTGTGCATATAGGATTTGAACCATTGTAGTGCCTGTGTGTCAAGTGAGAGAGATTTGAGTATGTTGAGTAGAATTTGATGGTTGACCATATCAAAAGCTTTAGAGAGGTCAATGAACAGAGCAGAGGAGTGCATGTTATTGTTGCGATGTTTATTGATGCAGTCTGTAAAGGATAGGAGAGCAGTGGTGGTACTGTGGAATGGTCTGAAACCATGTTGACAGTCAGCTAGTAGGTTATATTGGAGAATGTGGTCAAGGAATTATTGACGGATACATTTTTCCATTATTTTGGCTAGTGGTGATAATATGGCTATGGGCCGAAAGTTAGAGAGTTCAGTTGAATTCCCTCCTTTGTGAAGTGGGATTATGTGAGAGACTTTCCAGAGTGAGGGAATGGAGCCTTCAGTTATGGTTCTATTGATTAGAATTGAAATGGGATAGGCAAGAGCTTTTGTAGCAGTTTGAAGGTATTCAGGTGGTAGGAGATCCGCTGAGGGAGTACAAGGTTTAAGTTTATGAAGTAGAGTGTAGATGAGGGTTGTAGGAATAGGTTTTAAGTGAAAGGTAGCTGTTAAGGTAGTTGGGGGGATGAGAGAGTAGAGTTCACAGGTGGTAAGGTGTTAGCTAGAGATTGTACAGTTTGAGTGAAAAAGGTATTGAAAGCATCTGCAATCTGGGTAGGAGAGTTTAGGGAAAGACCAGATGGGGTAGGTGTTTTGGAGTGGCCTGGATGTAAAAGTTTATTTATGCCTGACCAGAAGCTTTGAGGGTGATTATGGTGATTTTGCTGGAGTTTAAAGAAATATTTTTTTTTTATCTTGGATTATTAATTTTTTGGTGGCATTTCTTAGCTGTCTAAAGTACTGCTGATCAATTGGGTCTTTAGTGTTTCTCCATTTGGACCAGATTTTATTTCTTTGTAGGATTTGTTGTCTCGTTTCTTTAGTGAGCCATGGGGCTGTTTTATATCTAGTTCTTATAGTGCGTGAGGGGGCGTGGAATTCTAAAATTTGTAGGAATTTGGAGTTAAAATGGGATACTGCATCATCAATTGGCAGGTGCCTTAGGGGTGACCAGTCACAGGCTTGAAGTTCAGCCTGAAAGTTGGCTGAATCAAAATTTTTTTTGTTGCAGGTGATTTTAAAGGTGGTTTGATTTGGGATAAAGGATTTATGTCTAGATAGATAGGTTAGTGAATGGTCACTAATATCATCAGGAAGGATACCTACTTTGTAGGAGAGAGGGTGGCTGTTAATTAAGATCCAGTCTAATATACTTTCTTTGCAGCTGGGTTTATGGATTCTGGTGGGAGTAGTAATAGTTTGTGAGAAGCCATAGAGGTTTATATGGGTTGTGGGTTCTAGAGTGGTACAGGTGTTCCAGTCTATATTAAAATCGCCGAGTACAATGGTTTCTTGAGGGAAGGATGTAGAAAGCCAGCAGAGGATATTTTCTAAGATGCTAATGTTATTGCCTGGGGGTAGGTAGGAGCATATTATGTATATAGATTTAGTTGTATTTAGCTGGAGTTTGGAGATAAGAATTTCCACATTAGTTTCTAGAGGTGGTCGTAGTAGTAAGGGCGTGACCTGTAAATGAGATTTGTGCAGTATTGCTACCCCACCAACTTTTTTGGTAGTTCGGTCTAACCTCAAGATATTATAACCAGGTGGGAGTATTTCATTGTCTTTTGTAGCTGGTTTAAGCCAGGTTTCAGTTAAGCATAATATATCAAAAGAGTGAGTATCTAGTAGAGCGTGTAGTTGGCTTACTTTATTGTTAATACTTCTTATATTGAGATGAGCTATGAGTAGAGAATTTGTGCTTGTACAGGGAGTGAAGAGGGGTGAGGGGTGAGTTAGGGTGTTGTTATTTGGTCCTGGGTTGGGATGAATGTCACCGTGAAGGAGAGGATGTCTAATTGGGTAATAAGGATGCTTCAGTGGTTTGCTGTAATTAAATTGTGATTTCCTATATAGGGTAAATGAGAAATGGGCAACTCTGTGATATTTAGGTGATAGGTTGAGGTGGATGTTATGTTAGAATGGCTATGGAATACAAGCTCATTTATTACTAATGTTTGTTTAAGGGGTTGGTGAGATAATGTGGCTTGTAGGTTTTCATAAAAGGTGAGAGTATAGGGAATAGAAAGGATAGATAGTAGTGAGAGTAGGAGAGGTAGTTTTATGTAGGTGAGTGTATAAGTTAAGGGCATGGTAAAGGAGATGATAGAATATAGTTAAGAATTAGGAGATGGGAGTAAAGAGAGTGTGGAGTATTAAGGTGTGTAAGAGGTAATTGAGAGTAGTTGTTGGTATGTGAGTGGGTGTGCAGATGGTATGTGTGTGACGAGTTGTGGATGGCTATTGGATAGGAAGTAGGGGGTGTGGCTTTATAAGTATAAAGGTAGGACCACTGGGGGTGGGTGGGAATTGGGGGTAGGGTAGGGGAGCGGAGTGAGCCCGCAGGGCGAATGGAGCGGGTTACAGAAGGCAAGTGAGAGTCTTCAGAGACAATCAGGGAGCAGCAGGCTCCTGAGGCAAGTTAAGTATATCCAGGTGAGTAGAGTATGGTAAATGCAGGAGAGAGGTAGGGAAAAGTTTGTGGGAATAAAGGGCAGAAAAGAAACAGAGTACAGTTAGAGGGAGGAAGAAAAGGCAATAGTATAGTGAAAGTAGCAGGAGAATTAGCAACTAGTCGAGGGATAAGAGATGCAAGAGTATTAAGAGTAGATATTTGGGAAGGTGGAGAACAGGGTGAAATCTTAGACAGGAGAAGAGTGCTACCTAGTGGGCAGAAAGTATAGTACACAAAGGTATAGATATTAGATAAAGCTACAAGATGGAGTTACAGTTAACAAAAAGTAATGGGAGGAAAATAGCAGATTGCTATAGGGGTGTAGGGGAGAAGAACGTTGCTGCTGGTTTCCCCTGCTCACTAGCTTAGTTTCTCATGGTACTAGATAGGTATAAATAAATAATGCAGCTTAATAGGTAGATCCAAAGTGGAACATACTTTCTTAGTCCTTTTTGGTAGCTGGGAACACAATATATGAGTTGGGGCAGCAGGTTTCCGTGGCCAGACGTTGGGATGGTAGAGACAAAAAAGCCGAAAGGGGTCCTGAAAGATCAAGCAGCTCCCTTAGTATAGGATAGGAGGTAAAGAGCTAAGAGGGATAGAAATATAAAAAACCTTTAGGTGTGAGGACAAACAATAAAGTAAGCTGTACAGTAAAAACAATCTAGGTAAGACACGGGTATATGCCAGCAAATACAAAAATAGACTATTAATAGATGCAATGGTTACTAATTGCAGTCAGCATTTACAGGTACATTCAATGCCATCAGGTAAGCAAGCAGATAAAGCAGTCACAGTTTAGATTCTCTAACAGTAACAGTTACAAAGCATGTAAAAAGTAATTCATACAAATCACTGAAACTAACAATGCACTAAATGAGAGGTAATGCGATTACACAGGATGTGTACAGCTAGTTCCATAAAACATGGTATGCGGGTAGCAGCCACTTGTTAAATGTATGTTTCTCCCACCGTGAATAAAGTTCTTAAGATTAGATTAGGAGAGCAATTCTAGCGTATAGGACAGGTTAAAAAGCCCAGGAAGCAATCTTCAAGATGGACATACAAAACTGCTGGTTAAAAATAAAATATATGCATTGGCATGAGCGCTATTTTAAGAAAAAAATAAATAGACTGTTGCGTGCTCTGTTCGTAATAAGAAGATAAGTGTTTCACATCAAAATATAGCTTAGATACAAAACAATGCTGCCAGACAACTGCTTTCGCATAAACGCTGTCTTGGAAACATTAGCGGCAACTGCAAGAAATACTAGGGCAAAGAGATTGCAAGAAATGAAGAAGAAATACCTACGGAGTGTTAGTACCTGCTTCAGTAAAGCAACGCTTTCTCCGGAGGCTTGTTTGCAACCTTCAGAAAGGAAAAAATAAATAGACTGTTGCGTCCTCTGTTAGCAATAAGGAGATAAGGGTTTCACATCAAAATATGGCTTAGATACAAAACAATGCCGCCAGACAACTCCTTACGCATAAACGCTGTCTTGGCTACATTAGCGGCAACTACGAGAGATGCTAGGGCAAAGAGATAGCAAGAAATGAGGAAGAAATACCTACGGTGTGTTAGTACCTGCTTCAGTAAAGCAGTGCTTTCTCCGGAAGCTTGTTTGCAACCTTCAGAGGAGCTACAAGGATTTGCAGTCCCTGCTGGCAGCAGCGTAGCGTGTATAAGTCCATGTGGGAGGCACAGCACTTATCAAGTTGGCCGTTAAGCAAGTCCGTAACCCTCAACACCCTACTTCTCTACTAACGCATCTAAATCAAAGCCTTTCCAATTGTAGATAGTTTGGGCTGGTAATAGTCCACAGTTGTCAACAAGTCCTAATAAACATATCATACAGAGTATAAAACAGTAAATAAAATTCATTAAAAAATTAAACTGCACATGGTATCTAGTTAATGCAGAAACAAGCGGCTAACATAAATACCATTCTGCTAAATAGCAGAAAGGACAGCTACAACAGTTGAGAGTCTTAACAACAATGCTAATAGCCAGTTAAAGTACTTACATGAGCACTATTCCTCAAGGGACCAGGGACGCACAGCAGCCAGGGCAAATTCAGGGAGAATAAAGATGGCGCCACAATTGGTTTCCCCACTATATGCCCTTAGGGCAGGATATGAGGTAGGAGGAGGAGGAGATCCAGAAAGAGCGGGCAGGTAAATAGGGGAGGGGCAACAGAATCTAGGAGTAACAGGTTACCCTGATGTTCCTACATAGGTGAATATAGTTAGGAAGAGTGAAGAGGAGAGTCCATAGTGGAAGAAGAGTGTGCAATAGAGCGAGGAGGGTGAGGAGAAGAGGATGGAGAGATGATGTGGTCTAGGTAAGACGGAATAGTTCTGAGATCCTACAGAAGGCAAGTGAGAGTCTTCAGAGACAATCAGGGAGCAGCAGGCTCCTGAGGCAAGTTAAGTATATCCAGGTGAGTAGAGTATGGTAAATGCAGGAGAGAGGTAGGGAAAAGTTTGTGGGAGTAAAGGGCAGAAAAGAAACAGAGTACAGTTAGAGGGAGGAAGAAAAGGCAATAGTATAGTGAAAGTAGCAGGAGGATTAGCAACTAGTCGAGGGATAAGAGATGCAAGAGTATTAAGAGTAGATATTTGGGAAGGTGGAGAACAGGGTGAAACCTTAGACAGGAGAAGAGTGCCACCTAGTGGGCAGAAAGTATAGTACACAAAGGTATAGATATTAGATAAAGCTACAAGACGGAGTTACAGTTAACAAAAGGTAATGGGAGGAAATAGCAGATTGCTATAGGGGTGTAGGGGAGAAGAACATTGCTGCTGGTTTCCCTGCTCGCTAGCTTAGTTTCTCATGGTACTATATAGGTATAAATAAATAATACAGCTTAATAGGTAGATCCAAGGTGGAACATACTTTCTTAGTCCTTTTTGGTAGCTGGGAACACAATATATGAGTTGGGGCAGCAGGTTTCCTTGGCCAGACGTTGGGATGGTAGAGACAAAAAAGCCGAAAGGGGTCCTGAAAGATCAAGCAGCTCCCTTAGTATAGGATAGGAGGTAAAGAGTTTCTTAGTCCTTTTTGGTTGCTGAGAACACAATATATGAGTCGGGGCAGCAGGTTTCCTTGGCCAGACATTGGGATGGTAGAGACAAAAAAGCCGAAAGGGGTCCTGAAAGATCAAGCAGCTCCCTTAGTATAGGATAGGAGGTAAAGAGTTTCTTAGTCCTTTTTGGTAGCTGGGAACACAATATATGCGTTGGGGCAGCAGGTTTCCTTGGCCAGACGTTGGGGTGGTAGAGACAAAAAAGCCGAAAGGGGTCCTGAAAGATCAAGCAGCTCCCTTAGTATAGGATAGGAGGTAAAGAGTTTCTTAGTCCTTTTTGGTAGCTGGGAACACAATATATGAGTTGGGGCAGCAGGTTTCCTTGGCCAGACATTGGGATGGTAGAGACAAAAAAGCCAAAAGGGGTCCTGAAAGATCAAGCAGCTCCCTTAGTATAGGATAGGAGGTAAAGAGATGAGCACTATTCCTCAAGGGACCAGGGACGCACAGCAGCCAGGGCAAATTTAGCATGAGTCATTCAACCCAGGAAAATTGTAGGCATTCAGCCTCACTTGCCAGGCTAATTCAAGTTCTTCAAGTTTGAGTGGTCTAGGGCCACCCCTACTGTCATACTTGGCTTGATCAATGAGAATAAATTTAAAAGCATGTTCTTTATTATAAATAGTGTGCTTAGTTAGTGTATTCTCCAGTTTACATTTATTCATAGCATATTGGTGTTCATAAATTCTGTCACGGAGCCTCCGCTCCATCTTTCCTATATAGAAAGCAGGACAGAATGTACACCTAGCCAAGTAAACTACAAAAGACAAATTACAATTGAATCTGCCTTTCAATTTATAAGTTGTACCATTAACCTTAAACTAATTAGTGACTTCTACAAGTTTACAATAGTTGCAGTTTTGACATTTATTCATCCCAGTATTCCATACCACTGTGGTGTATTGCTGTTCTAAGAGAGTTTTAAGGTTCTTCCCTCTTCTAAATGTCACTCTCTGGGGTCTCACCTACTTTAACGTACATGTTAGGGTACAACTTAAACAGGTCCCAATTTTTCTGTAATATGTCCAAACATGAGTAACTATGTGAACTGAATGTAGTGATGGAGGACAATGTGACATTCTTGTCCTCACTAACTAATGCTCTACTAGTGGTGTCTGAATATTCTTCCACTACATTGTGTGTACTAGATGGTGTCAGTAGGGGTTAGCACTAAGTAAAGGAATGTATACCCTATCCACTCTCTTAGTTGTAACCTCTTGGATAAGGGCATCCAAGAGGGGCTCTGGGTATCCACGGTGCAAAAGCATACTTTTAAAACAGCACATTCATCAGAAAAGTCTTCGTCCAAACTGGTCATTCTAGAGGCCCTCACTAACTGGCCCTTAATGACTGACCTCTTTTGGTGAAAGGGATGGCTAATGGTGAAATGGAGGAACGTATTGGAATACTTGTTTTTTCTAAATATCCTTGCTACATAACTATTAATAGTGTAATTTTTCACTAGGCAAATATCTAGGTACGCTATAGTATCAGTGTTAAATGTAGAAGTGAATTGTAGGAAATGCGTAGTGTTGATGAAATATTCCAGCACATACTCACTATCACGCTCATCTCCATTGATGAGGATGAAGATGTTGTCCAGGCATCCGGTATAGAAAACAAAGGAGTCACAACATGTATTGTTGTTAAACATGTATTCCGATTCCCAGTAAGCCAAGACCAGATTTGCGATGCTAGCTCCGCACGGTGACCCCGTTGCTACCCCTACTTTTTGCAGAAAAAAACTGGTCTTGGAACATAAAATAATTGTTAGAGAGTACCAGATCAATAAGTTCCATGACCAAACTAATTTTCGCGGCTGTAGCGTTGTGTTTCTTTAACATAACTGCTAACGATTCTATAGCTACCTTGTGGGGTATACAAGTGTAGAGGTCTCTCACGTCAATAGTGAGAAAATTAAAGTTCACGTTGAAACCTTAGGCCTCGATCTTTTTCAAGAATGACCATGAATCTTTACATATTTGGGTCTCATGGCATAAGAACTTTTGTAAAATGGCATCTACCACTTTAGCACACGAGTATGTTGGTGAACCTCTGCTATCCACTAGTGGTCTCAAAGGAGGATTCTCAATACACTTATGGATCTTGGGGATGCTAAATATACATGGATATCTAGGGTACAAAGTTGTCAAGTAATTATAGATCTGGTCGATTCTACCTTCAATAAATAAGTCTTCTATACAGTTCTTGATTGAACTATAAGCCTTATTTACCTCTGAACGTGAACTAGTAGTGTATGCATCGGTATTCAGCAATGCATTCATATGTTGCTGATAGTCTAAATTATTAAATACAACCAGCTCTCCACCTTTGCCAGGTTTACAAAAACGCAGTCCTTGTGACTTAATGAATTGTAAATATTTGAGTTCATCCCTATTAGTTGTTAACAGCTCTATGTTTAAACCCGACCTTTATGCCATGCCTAATATCCAATTCACAAAGCTTCTCAAACAAGTCCAATACAGAGTGCAATGGGGGATTATATGTACTAGGAATGTAGAAATTGTCAGGGTTACCATTAAAATAAATTAAAAAAATATTCAATACGTCACCCATAATTAAGTTAAAATTCAACTTCCTAGTGTATGTTTTAATATCCACAATAGTGTCTACTATGTTCAATGCTTGAGAAGGAACAAAGGTCAAACCTTTAGACAGAAAGTCAACAATGTCCGTGCTAAACTCTATAGCAGTGAAATTATAGAGCTTAAAGTCCCCTGATTTATTCAAGATAATCTCCGGATGTTGTTGACCAATTTGGTTGACAATAATTGTGTGGCAGTCATAATGAGAAGCCTGATTGTCATGCGATACAGTTTCCTGATGGCAGCCAGGAGCAACATCATTTGAAAGAGGTAGAAAAGATGGTAAATCAGACTGGTCACGGGCAGTTAGGTCTTGTTTTTGTTGAATTTCTGCTTGCCCTTGGATTGGGTCTGTTTATAGTTCCTCTGTTTGGACCTGGCCCCTGAATAGGGGCCCTGCCAAAAATTCTCCTGCTGGTGAGAGTTGTTTTGGCCAGGATGGCCACGCCAAAGTCTCTCACTCCAAGAGACCCCCGTGGATTCAACTGGGTCATTCAAGATACTAGTGGAGCTGTGATTAGCATGTAGATTAGGACTGATCCTATTGTCAGTACAGTTAACAACATCATTCACATTGTTATCATTCTCATTAGCAGTGATGTTAGAATTAATGCCAGAATTATGAGATTGACCTCGAAGAGCGTTACCTTTTCTCCAGACTTGAGCTGGTGAAGGATCCAGGTATGCAGTACCTAAATGGTACACTTTACAGTCCCTTTCCAGTTTTTTAAGCTTATTAGACTTTAATTTAAGCATGTACTGGTCGATACTGATGAAGACCTGACCATACTCATACTTGTATCTCACAAACTCCAAATCTGATTGTATACTTTTATCTAATTCAGTCACAAACAGGGATAGCTCCTCTACCCATAAACTGTAGTGTTTCACCATCATTTCAAGTAGCTCAAGCCCCACCAATATGCTATGAAGAACACCAATATGCTATGAATAAATGTAAACTGGAGAATACGCTAGCTAAGCACACTATTTCTAATAAAGAACATGCTTTTAAATTTATTCTCATTGAGCAAGCCAAGTATGACAGTAGGGGTGGCCCTAGACCACTCAAACTTGAAGAACTTGAATTAGCCTGGCAAGTGAGGCTGAATGCCTGCAATTTTCCTGGGTTGAATGACTCATGCTCAATTAGTAGCATTCTCAAACTAAAGAGCTTGCAGAGATGAGTCACATTTTGTTAAAAATATATATTATTTCTGTTAATGGTTGGGTTATACAAAATAACTTTTAATGTTTTTACCTTTGTGTATTGTGGTCACTGTCGTAGACATGTTTACATACTTTAATGTGTTTATATACTTTAATGTTGTTTTATTACTGGTTATCAGCAGTTATCACTTTAATTTTAAAGTGTGTTTGCTTAAGTAGAACAAAGTGATGCAATTGGTGAATGCTGATCACCTGTCTTGCTTATAAGGAAGGTTTTTTATTGCTGTAACTGTTTCTGAAGAAGTTTGCTATCAGGCTGACGAAAAGCACTTTAAACAGTGGAATAAATAGTGTTAAAAATACACAGCAACAACGAAATGTAACAGCAACACACACCAAACAGCCAATGCCTTTCTTCACTTTATTTAGACCTGGTACCTCGGCAGTTCGCCTTCAAGGATCACATTTGCTTGCTACAAACTGTTAGTTTATATAGCACATATTCAAGCAATTAAGCAATAATTCAATTAATGCAATATTCCTTTTAAAGTGACCTTGTGAATAACAGTATTCTACACATACAATAGAAAATACAAAGAGAAATACCCCTCAATTCATTTTTAAATAGAAAAATTCATTCTTAAAAAAGTTAATAAATTCATTTTATATATATCTAATTATTATACATATTAATCAAAAAAATATATGTAAACACACACACATATACATATATTACTTTGTTATATCCATAATATTATTTTGAACTCATTTTATATATTAGTTAAATTTGATATCTCAAAAAGTATTTTCATAAATGTTAGAAAAATATTGATATTTATTTTCATTTGTTTACTTCATATCTCATGAATCCATCATATCCCCAATTCTAAATTCAAGCCATGTGGCCTAATGGTATTAAACTTGAGAATCAATTTTGTCTCTAGTTCTAATAATTTATTCGTGATGTTATCCAATCTGAACAAATGGTCTACCCAAAACTCCAAATTTTAAACTATCACTGTTGCCTTTATGAATGTCCACAAAATGTTTAGCTACTGGACTGAGTAAATTCAAATTCCTAATGTCTTTCAAATGCTCTAAAATTCTGACTCTAACCATCCTCTTGGTCTGACCAATATACCAAATATTGGCACAACTGCATGTCAAGGCATATACTACCCCAATAGATTTACAACTAAAATAATATTTAGGGGTATGTGTAATGCCATTGATAGAATTAATATTAACAACCTTATCACAAAGACTGCAAGAGTTACACTTAAATGTACCTGTTTTAACCAACCGTGTGGTTCTATCATTACAGCAGTTGTGGTTCAAGATATTTTTCAGGTTTTTCCCTTTTTGAAAGGAAAAAATAACATGATGGGGGAACAATTCACCTATGTTGTCGTCCTCACTTATCAAATACCAAAACCTTCTAACTATACCAACTAGTCTATCAGAGAAAGTAGTATACTTGGTAACAAAAAATAATTTTTCCACATTCTTCTCTATCAATCGAGGTCTACAGGTATTATCTTTAAAAGTCATGGTATCTTTGTCCCTCCCATTATTTTTTACCTCTACCATTGTATTATTTAAAAGAAGTGCATCATATCCTCTGTCCCTTAGTCTCAGAAAGACCTCCTTTAATTCATCATCAACATCTTCCTGTATACTGATGGGAATAAATTCTCTTGAATTCTCCAAAAGGTAGTGCATTTAACAAATGAGGGGGATGCATGCTTGAAGCATGCAAAAACATATTGACTGAAGTGCTTTTTCTGTAAGGTCTAAATTCAATAACATTCTCTCTTATGAACAAAGTCAAATCCAAGTAATTGATTTCATTCCTATTAATCTCATAAGAGAAAGAAAGACCATGTGTATTATTGTTCAAATTTTCAAAAAAATCATAGAATTCATACATTTCCCCTTTACAAACAAAAATTAAATCATCTATGAAACGTTTGTATAAAACTACCCTATTCTTGAAAAATTCAGTGGGATAAATAAAACTCCGTTCAAAAAAATCCATATATATAACAGCATATGTGGGGGCAAAAGCTGCCCCCATAGCCGTTCCCTTGGTCTGTAAAAAATATTCTTTATTAAACATAAATAATTATGCGTCAAACAATATTCTAACAATAAGACCAAAAAATTGGTTCTGGGTCCCTCACCCAACATGTTATTAATGGCTTCTAATCCCCATCTCTTGTCTATATTAGTATACAGTGACTTGACGTCAATGGTTACCCAATAATACTCAAAATTCCATTTCAACTTGGATATAGCATTAATTAAATCATAAGTATTACTAATATGAGCACTCACTTTAGTTAAATGAATCTTTAACTGAGAATCCAAGAAAATGTTAACATTCTCCATGTATGAGCCTATTCCCGAGACTATGGGTCTCCCCGGAGGGTTAACCATGTCTTTGTGAATTTTTGGTAGGGCATAAAGTATAGGGGGATTTGGTTCCTTAATATACATCTTCTTAACATCACCATGTGAGAAAAAAACTAATCGTTCTCCCTTTTCCAATAAAAATAATAAACCTTCATTGTAAGTTTTTAGTGGATCATGATCAAGTTTTTTATATTCTTCAACATTCATAAGCAACTTATGAACCATGTCACAATAATTTGATTTGCTTAGAATCACCCAATTTCCCCCTTTATCTGCGCATTTAAAGATGTATTGATCTTTAATGTCTCTTAAATTTATTTGGAAGTTAAAGCTTTCATCCGGAAACTGTTACTCAGGGTGTATTTCAGTAAATGTGTTAAAAAGAAAGCTCCTAATGTAGAATTTTTTGAACAAGTTGAACAAAATGAGGAAATAGAGTTGGATGAAAGCCTCATGAATGTTTCTATATATGATTATGAACATGATGAAAGTCTTTTAGAAGAGAATATAGAAATGTCAGTTAGTTGCCAAATTGAAAATGAATGCAATGAAAACTACAGGACTGGGTATGGTAAATTAGAAATGCCTAAATTCAAGAATGTTAAATGTAATTTTACTCCTGCCATTGTTGTACCAGCTATAACATTGTTTCATAAGGTGATTTTGAAAGAAATTGAAGCATCATTTAAGGAATTCTGTGGGGAGAATAAACAATTTAATCTTAATAAGCAAGAATGGTTAGCCTTAAAAAAATTTAAGAGACATTAAAGATCAATACATCTTTAAATGCGCAGATAAAGGGGGAAATTGGGTGATTCTAAGCAAATCAAATTATTGTGACATGGTTCATAAGTTGCTTATGAATGTTGAAGAATATAAAAAACTTGATCATGATCCACTAAAAACTTACAATGAAGGTTTATTATTTTTATTGGAAAAGGGAGAACGATTAGGTTTTTTCTCACATGGTGATGTTAAGAAGATGTATATTAAGGAACCAAATCCCCCTATACTTTATGCCCTACCAAAAATTCACAAAGACATGGTTAACCCTCCGGGGAGACCCATAGTCTCGGGAATAGGCTCATACATGGAGAATGTTAACATTTTCTTGGATTCTCAGTTAAAGATTCATTTAACTAAAGTGAGTGCTCATATTAGTAATACTTATGATTTAATTAATGCTATATCCAAGTTGAAATGGAATTTTGAGTATTATTGGGTAACCATTGACGTCAAGTCACTGTATGCTAATATAGACAAGAGATGGGGATTAGAAGCCATTAATAACATGTTGGGTGAGGGACCCAGAACCAATTTTTTGGTCTTATTGTTAGAATATTGTTTGACGCATAATTATTTTATGTTTAATAAAGAATATTTTTTACAGACCAAGGGAACGGCTATGGGGCAGCTTTTGCCCCCACATATGCTGTTATATATATGGATTTTTTTGAACGGAGTTTTATTTATCCCACTGAATTTTTCAAGAATAGGGTAGTTTTATACAAACGTTTCATAGATGATTTAATTTTTGTTTGTAAAGGGGAAATGTATGAATTCTATGATTTTTTTGAAAATTTGAACAATAATACACATGGTCTTTCTTTCTCTTATGAGATTAATAGGAATGAAATCAATTACTTGGATTTGACTTTGTTCATAAGAGAGAATGTTATTGAATTTAGACCTTACAGAAAAAGCACTTCAGTCAATATGTTTTTGCATGCTTCAAGCATGCATCCCCCTCATTTGTTAAATGCACTACCTTTTGGAGAATTCAAGAGAATTTATTCCCATACGAGTATACAGGAAGATGTTGATGATGAATTAAAGGAGGTCTTTCTGAGACTAAGGGACAGAGGATATGATGCACTTCTTTTAAATAATACAATGGTAGAGGTAAAAAATAATGGGAGGGACAAAGATACCATGACTTTTAAAGATAATACCTGTAGACCTCGATTGATAGAGAAGAATGTGGAAAAATTATTTTTTGTTACCAAGTATACTACTTTCTCTGATAGACTAGTTGGTATAGTTAGAAGGTTTTGGTATTTGATAAGTGAGGACGACAACATAGGTGAATTGTTCCCCCATCATGTTATTTTTCCTTTCAAAGGGAAAACCTGAAAATATCTTGAACCACAACTGCTGTAATGATAGAACCACACGGTTGGTTAAAACAGGTACATTTAAGTGTAACTCTTGCAGTCTTTGTGATAAGGTTGTTAATATTAATTCTATCAATGGCATTACACATACCCCTAAATATTATTTTAGTTGTAAATCTATTGGGGTAGTATATGCCTTGACATGCAGTTGTGCCAATATTTGGTATATTGGTCAGACCAAGAGGATGGTTAGAGTCAGAATTTTAGAGCATTTGAAAGACATTAGGAATTTGAATTTACTCAGTCCAGTAGCTAAACATTTTGTGGACATTCATAAAGGCAACAGTGATAGTTTAAAATTTGGAGTTTTGGGTAGACCATTTGTTCGTATTGGTGATAACATCACGAATAAATTATTAGAACTAGAGACAAAATTGATTCTCAAGTTTAATACCATTAGGCCACATGGCTTGAATTTAGAATTGGGGATATGATGGATTCATGAGATATGAAGTAAACAAATGAAAATAAATATCCAATATTTTTCTAACATTTATGAAAATACTTTTTGAGATATCAAATTTAACTAATATATAAAATGAGTTCAAAATAATATTATGGATATAACAAAGTAATATATGTATATGTGTGTGTGTTTACATATATTTTTTTGATTAATATGTATAATAATTAGATATATATAAAATGAATTTATTAACTTTTTTAAGAATGAATTTTTCTATTTAAAAATGAATTGAGGGGTATTTCTCTTTGTATTTTCTATTGTATGTGTAGAATACTGTTATTCACAAGGTCACTTTAAAAGGAATATTGCATTAATTGAATTATTGCTTAATTGCTTGAATATGTGCTATATAAACTAACAGTTTGTAGCAAGCAAATGTGATCCTTGAAGGCGAACTGCCGAGGTACCAGGTCTAAATAAAGTGAAGAAAGGCATTGGCTGTTTGGTGTGTGTTGCTGAATAAATAGTGTTATCTGACTCTTCTCGGACTGTGTTGCTGGTTTTTCTAACCTGTTTTTGGATTTATCTAGTTTCTTACCTTGTTTGTGTTCCCAGTATATTACTGTACCTGTCATTCATGGTCCAGGCAGATGCAATATCAATGCACTGGGATTTCTTGGTTGGGGCAGATGTCATATCAGTTTACTCGTAGTTCATGATTGGGGCAGATGTCATAGTAGTTTATAGTCAGGGCAGATATATCATTGTACCTGTAGTTCATGTTTGGGGGAGATGTTATATCATTGCACCTGTAATTCATAGTCTAAGCAGATGTCATATCACTGTACCCATAGTTCATGGTCTGGGAAGATGTTATGCCACTGTATCTGTAGTTATTGCTAGGGGTAGCTGTTATATTACTCTACCTTTAGTTCATGGTCTGGGCAGACAATATATCATTGTAGATCTAGTTCTTGGTATGGGGCAGATGTCATATCACAGTACCTGTAGTTTATGATCAGGGTAAATGTTATGCCACCAATCCTGTAGTTCATGGCTGGGGCATATTTCTTATCACTGTACCCGTAGTTCATGGTTGGGACAGATGTTATATCACTCTGCCTTATGTTCATGGTCAGAGTAGATGTCATTGCACTGTACATGTAGATCATATAGTGGTGGATATCATATCACTGTGACTGTAAGTGTGGTTTATGATCAGTGCAGGTATTATATCACTGTACATGCTGTTCATGGTCAGAGCAGATGTCATATGACTATACCTGTAGTTCATGGTCTGGGCACATGTCATGTCCCTGCACCTGAAATTCTTGTTCATAGCAAATGTCTTATCACCGTACCTGTAGTTCATGGTTGGGGCAGATGTCATACCATTGTACCTGTACATAGTGGTAGTGGCAGATGTCATATCACTGCACCTGTAGTCCATGTTCAGGGCAAATGGTGTATCACTGTAACTGTAGTTCATGGTGGGAGCAGATGTCATATCATTCTACCTATAGCTCATGGTCAGGGCAGATGCCATATCACAATTCCTATAGTTCATGGTCAGGGGAAGATGTGATATTACTGTACTGTAAATTGTGTTCAGGGCACATGTCATATCACTGCACCTGTAATTCGTAGTCCAGGCAGATGTGACATCACTGTACCTGTAGTTCATCATTGGGTCAGATGTCATGTCATTTACATTTAATTCATAGATGGGATAGATGTCATATCACTGCACTTCTGGTTTATAGTCAGGGCAGATGCCATATCATTGTACCTGTAATTCATTGTCAATGAAGATGTCATATCACTGTAGTTTATGTTCAGGGCAAATGGTGTATGACTGTACCCGTAGTTCATGGTGGGGGCAGATGTCGTATTCTACCTGTAGTTCATGGTCAGGGCAGATGTAGTATCACTATATATGTAGTTCATGTTTAGGAGCAGAGCTCACATTACTGCACCTGTAGTCCATGGTCAGGTGCAAATGGTATATTACTGTACCTGAACTTCATGTTCAGGTCAGATGTTATATCGCTGCTCCTGTAATTTATAGTCTGGGCAGATGTCACCTCACTGTACCTGTACTTCACAGTTAGAGCAGGTGTCCTATTACTGCACATGTATTTCATGTTCAGGGACAGATGTCATTCTGCTGTATCTGTAGCTCATGTTCAAGGGAGATGTCATATCAGTGCACCTATAATTCATAGTCTGGGAAGATGTCACATCTCTCTACCTGTAGTTAATTTTTCGGGCAGATATGTTAATTACCTATCATTCATATATTAGACAGATGTCATATCAGTGTATCTGTGGTATATGGCTTGGACAGATGTCATATCACTGTACCTGTAGTTCGTGGTGAGTGCAGATGTCATATCACTGTTCCTGTTGTTCATGTTCAGGGCAAATGCTGCATCACTGTACTTGTAGTTCATGACAGGGGCAGATGTCATATTATTCTACCTATAGTTCATTTTCACGGCAGATGTCATATTACTGTACACGTAGTTCATTATCTGGGCAGATGTGATATTTTTATTTGTTTATTTTATTTTACATTTGTTGACCGGGAAAGTCTGACTAGAATGAGGTCCATTTACAGTGGAGGCCTGAGGAGAAAAGCTCCACATTAGTTAAACAATAATTGCAAGTGGTAATAAGACAAGCAAAAAAGACAAATCACACAAGAAATAATATATATTTACAATGGATTGTTCCAAACAAGCTTAAATTGCAGGTAGTTATACCCCAGATTGCAGTCAGCTGAGAAGTTTAACACTGTCACATGTAGACAGTAAGAAGAGAAGACGGGAAAGTAAGAAGGAGTGGAAGAGAAAAGGAAAGTATTTATGTGATGCAAGTACAGAGCCAGGAATCCATAAGATGCGACTTAAGTGATTTTTTTGAACTGTGATATAGATGTTGCAGAAGACACATTATGGAAGAGGTTATTCCACTTTCTAGCTATGGAATGAGAGAGTAGAGCTCTCCCTTTAGTGTTGTTGGCATTGGATATATAGAGGAGGTTTTTGTTGGTTGAGCAGAGAGGACAGTTTACTGAATATTGGATTAGTAGCTGGTTTAGAGCTGGAGTTTTGTGAGGATTCTTTAGAGAACTAGTTGGTGGTAACTAAGGAAGTGAGGAAGTTCTAGCCACTGTAGTTTCTTTAGGGTGAGGCAATGGTGGCTTCTAAAAGCAGAGCTATTGGCAAATTTTGCAATTTTATTGTAACATGACTCAAGTTTGTCTAGGTCTAATTTCCTGACGTGTGTTAGGATTGGTGCTGCATACATCAGGGTAGACAAAAGGTGGGTTTGGGCTAGGATGAACAGTGCTTGATTTGATAGGAAGTTTTTGTGTTTGTATAGAGTTCCCTTTTTTATGAACTTGTTTGATGGTTTTGAGAAATCTGGACATCAAAGTGAAGATTTTTGTCTATTTCTACACCAAGGAGCTTAGTATGGGGAGAGGTAGAGGGAGAAATTGCAGTGCCATTACTGGAGGTGATAGTGAAGGAAAGAGGAGTGGTTTTAGATTTGTTGGGGTAAATAGGAGTAATTTGGTCATGTTGGGGTTTAGGATAAGTTGGATATCAGTGATCCATTTTTCCACGGAGCTGAAGGATTCCTAAGTAAGTTATTTTAAAGTGGTTAGGGATACCTTTAATTTATTGTTGGTGCACATGTCATATCACTGTACCTCTAATTCATGTTTGAAGCAAATGTAATATCACTATACCTGTGGTCTATCTTCATGGTGTTGTTATATCACTGTAACATTGGTTCATCATCTGGGGAGATGTCATATCACTGTACCTGTGGTTTATGGTTGGGGCAGATGTCATATCACTGTGCCTGTAGTTCATGGTCAAGGCAGATGTAATATCACTGTATCTGTAATTCATGGTCGGGATAGATATTATATCACTCAATCTATAGTTCGTGGTTTCAGCAGATGACATATTAATGTACCTGTAGTTCATGGTTGGGACAGATGTTATATCACTCTACTTTAACTTCATGGTCTGGACAGATGATATATCATTGCACCTGTAGCTCATGGTTTGGGCAGATGTCATATTACCACACCTGTAGTTCATGGTCAGGGTAGATGTCATTGCACTGTACATGTAGATAGTATAGGGGAAGATGTCATATCACTGTACCTGTAACTATGTTTTATGTTCACTGCAGATACCATATCCCTCAACATGTTGTTCACGGTCAGAGCAGATGTCATATGACTGTACCTGTAGTTCATGGTCGGGGCAGATGTTATATCACTGTACCAATATTTCATGGTCTGGCAGATATCATATCACTATACCTTTACTTCATGGTCCGGGCACATGCAATATCACTGTACTGGGATTTCCTGGCTGGGGTAGATGTCATATCAGTTTATCTGTAGTTCATAATTGGAGCACTTATCATACCTGCAGCTAATAGTCATGGCATATATGAAATCATTGTATCTGTAGTTCATGATCAGGGCAGAAGTCATACATATCATTGCTCCTTTAATTCATAGTCTGGGCAGATGTCACATCACTTTACCTGTAGTTCATGACTAGAGGAGATGTCATATTACTGTACTTGTAGTTCATGCTCAGGGCAAATGTTTTATTACTGTATATGTAGTTCATGGTTGAAGCAGATGTCATATCATTCTACCTATAGCTTATGGTCAGAGCAGATGTCATATCACTATTCCTGTAGTTCATGGTCAGGGGCACATGTCATATCATTGCACCTACAATTCATAGTCCTGTAGTTCATGGGTAGAGCAAATGTCATATTACTGTACCTGTGTTTCATGGTCAGGAGCAGATGTCATTCTGCTGTACATGTTCATGTTCAGGGCAGAAGTCATATCACTGTACCGTGGTCTGTGTTCATGGTGTTGTTATATCCCTGCAACAATGGTTCATCATCCAGGGAAATGTCATATTGCTGTACCTGTAGTTTATGATTATCAGCAGATTTTATATCACTCTACCTGTAGTTCATTTTCTGTCAGATAGATCACTGTACCTGTAGTTCATGGTTGGGCCAGATGTCATATCACTGTACCGGTGGTTTATGGTCAGGGCGGATGTCACATCAGTGTACCTGTAGTACATGGTCAGGGTAGATTTTATATCAATATACCTTTGATTCATGTTCTAGGCAGATAACACATCATTATAGCTGTAGTTCATGGTTGGGGTAAATGTCATATCACCAATCCTGTAATTCATGGCTGGTGCATATGTCATATCACTGTACCTGCAGTTTATGGTTGGGAAAGATGTTCTATCACTCTACCTTAAGTTCATGGTCTGCATAGTTGAAATATTATTGTACTTGTATTCATGGTCTGGGGCAGGTATATCACCGTATGTGTAGTTCATCGTCAGGGTAGATGCATGTAGTGAGTATAGGGGCAGATATATCAATGTACCTGTAACTGCATCTCATGGTCAGTGCAAATATCATGTCACTGCACATGTTGTTCACGGTCAGAGTAGATATATGACTGTACCTGTAGTTCATGGTCAGGGCACATGTCATGTCACTGTACATGTAGTTCATGGTTGGGGGCACATGTCATATCATTGTACCTGTAGATAGTGGTAGGGGTAGATGTCTTATCACTGTATCTGTACCTGTAGTTCATAGTCAGTGCAGATGTCATATCACTGTATTTGTTATTCACTGTCAGAGCAGATGTCATATGACTGTACCTGTAGTTCATGGTCTAGGCAGACTTCATATCACTGTAACTGTATTTCATGGTTGGGACAGATGTCATTGCATGGTACCTGTGATTCATGGCCAGAAGCACTTGTCATATCACTGTACCTTTAGTTTATGGTCAGACGCACAAGCGATATCACTGTAACTATATTTCATGGTCTGGCAGATGTCATATCACAGTACCTGTAGTTCATGTTTGGGGTAGATGTCACATCAATGCACTTTTAGTTCATTGTCAAGAAAGATTTCATATTACTTTACCTGTAGTTCATGTTTGGGAAGAAGTTAAGTTGTCTATCTCACCTTCGTTCTTGCTGGTTGGGATCGCTCTGACTCGGCCGTGTTCTATAGTTCGAGAGCTGTTTACTGGCTCGAGGCTACCCCTTATCCCATGATGCCTAGCGCTAGCTACCCAGATTTTGTTTGCCGCTTCAGCTGCGAGGTGTCGTTTTTCTGGCTCAGGCTTGTATTGACTTTCTTATAGAACTTTTTTCTGAGAAATAGTCTTTTTTTCTTAGTGGGTATTGTTAACTTTTAGTTTTATACTTGTTGTAGTAGTTAATTGTATATTTGTAGTTCCTACCCTCCCCCTTAGAATTCATTTTAATTAGAGTTCTCCCCCTCCCCCTCCTTATCCTTTGTTTGTCAGGTTAGCCATTTAGGTTAGAGGCTTTCCTTATTCCTTTTTGTTAGGCCAGCCATTTAAGTTAGAGGCTTCCTAAAAAAAAAAAAAAAAAAAAAACTTTAGCTTTAGTCTGTATTATACTGTGTTTCTGTGTTTTTTCTGTAGACTGTATATGGATTCTTAGCTGTTCTTGTCTTTTTGGTTTCAGGATGTCTAAAGAATCCAAGGTGTCTGGGTTCAAGAAGTGTGACTCATGCTGTCAGAAAATGTCTCTGACAGATGGGCACACTTCTTCCGTCTATTGCTTAGGCGCGGTGCACCTGCAGGACTCTTCTTCTATCTGCCATTCATTTAGCCCAAGAGTTCTGCAGGAGCGCAAGAATAAGCTTATTCTTAGGGGTCTTTTAAAGCCCCAGGATTCACTGGCCAAGACTCAGCCTGTCAAATCCGCAAAATCTTCCAAATCATCGGCTCCAAATTCAGAGCCGTCTTTGGTTCAGACTCTACCTGTTACTTCGGTTCCGGCTGGAACCGATAAGACCATCTCTTTGTCGGCTCCTTCAGAGACTTCGGAGCCATCATGGAGCCACAAGAGGCTGAGGTCCCCCTCTCTGGAATCGATTCATTCAGTTCCTCGGTCTCCCCTGCTTTAGAGCGAGCGCAGTCACAGATCTTCTCACTCCTCTCGATCCTCTAGGCTCTTGGATCATGATGTGTAGAGAGTGGTCAGTAGGTTGCTTAAGTCACAGGCACTTGCCAAGATGTTGTTCAGCCCTCCTCAACAGGTGTCAGCTCTGTCCATTTCTATCGATGTTCCTCCTCCGACTCCATTGAGCTCGGAGCCGGAGTTTGTTGGGGTTCGAGTAGTGGAACCATCGGCTCCGATAACTCTTTTTCCTTCAGTTCTGATTCCCTCAGTGATGCCTTCCATTGAGGGATCTGGGTGCTGGGGCTCCCTCGTCGACTCTGAGGGGGGCGAGTGGCATCGTACCCTTGTCCAACCCCGTTCTCCCTCTTGGAGCTTCGGCCCAGGTGAGCTCGGCTCCTACATCGGCCTTGGAGCCATCTCCCTCGGTGCGGAGAAGTATTCCGATTTCCTCGGAACCGGAGCCTTCTCTGCATCATGGCAGGGACGCCTTCGATGTCATGAGGAGTGTGCAGGCCACTGAGTTAGCTCCACTATCGGCCCCATTGGCTCCGTCCCCTGTAGTACCTGTGCCAACCTCTGCTCCTCCTCCAGACCCCAAGCGCGGGGAACCGGCACTCCAGGGCACCCCATTGGGTGTTTCCTCTTCTTCTGAGGCCTCCCCTGATCATTCAGAAGAGCCCCTCGGAAGAAGAAGTGCAAGAGGAAGCCCATTGATTCCCCTGAGTCTGTCACTTCTGATACAGACTTGATGACTCGGAAGGGTCCCCAAGATCCCCCTCTGAAGATGTTTCCTTTTCGGACATCCTCGAAATGCTTAAGCAGAGGGGGAACTAGAATCACCTAGCCCCTGCCAAGGATGAGTATGTATTCCGGGATGTGTTCGGTTCCCGACCTTCCACCTCCTGGGTTTCTCCGCCTTTCAATCCACTTATGTCAGTGGTGGTTTGAAAGGCTTGGTCAGCCCCGGATACAGTGGAACCAACCCCGAGGAGAGCTGGAAAGTTTATCACTACACCCCATGATAAGCAGTTCCTTACCAAAGGTGTTCCTGTGGATGCCATGGTGGTAGCAACAGCAACAAAAAAGGAGTTAGTGGAAACTTCTTCATCTGTCCATCCTCCTAACAAGGTGTCTAGGACCATGGACAGATATGGGAAGCGAATGTTTGCTTCAGTGACCTTTTCTATGAGGTCACTGAACTACCTATGCCATTTTACCCAGCTTCAGAGGGATCTCCTTAAAGAGCTCAGAGATACCCTTTAAGATCCATCAGCTGAGGGGGCTCAAGCTAAAGTGGCTTCCCAGCTGGTGACTCTTAATTCTGTAGTCAACTCCTCCATGAGGCCCATTTCCTATGCAGCCGATGGTGCGAGTAGAGCCACAGGTATGGGTGTGGCCCTTAGGAGACACGCCTGGATGTAGCTGTGTAATTTTGCGGAACTCTTTAGAGTGTCATTCACCAACACCCCCTTTGATGGTTCCTTTCTTTTTGGACCACAGGTGAAAGACACTTTGACTAGGTGTGAGCAAGAAGGCAAGACTCTCTCTGCTGTGGGAGTCCATTTTTCCACTCCATCCAGACCATACCCCGAAGGCCAGAAGAGTGGTAAAATGTGGTTCTGAAAATCCCAGGGAGTCTTGCCTGACACATGTAGTGATTTTTCCTCCAGGGGAGAGGGGGAAACAACAACAACAGACACCGCCCTCGTGGCAGAGGGGGGTCCGCAGAACCAGGGCAACAGAGAATCTTTCTCTGAGAAGCCCTTTCAACATCCCTGAGGTGTTGCCCGGCTGCCCACTTCTGGAGGCAGTCAGGGGAAGACTTTCTCTGTACCCAAAAGCCTGGAAAAATTTAACGCAAGACAAATTGGTACGGTCAATTATATCCGGAGGTTACAAAATTCCCTTCTCTCAACCCCCCTTACCTTCAAGCAAATCCCTTCCAGATGTTCCACCCAATCTGAGGGACCAAGCAGTCATAGAAGTTTCAAAACTGCTAGAACAAAAGAGTCATCCAGGAATTCCCAGCAGACCAACATGGGTCCGGAACTTACTCAAGGTTCTTTTTGGTACCAAAAAAGACAGGGGACAGGAGACCGATTCTGGATCTCAGCAGACTAAACAAATATGTTCAAAAAACAACATTTTGGATGGTCATGCTACAGTCCATTCTACCCTTTCTGAGTCAGGACAATTGGATGTGCTCCATAGATCTTCAGGATGCATACTATCACATCAAAATAGACAGGTGCTCCAGGAGATTCCTTCGCTTCTGGCTGGGAGCCAGTCATTACCAGTTCAGAGCTCTGCCCTTTGGTCCCACCACAGCCCCCAGGGTGTTCACCAAATATATGGGAGTGGTCACGGCTCACCTGAGAGGTTAAGGATTCCAGGTGTTTCCATATCTAAACGACTGGCTTCTCACTGCTACTACCAGGCATCAACTTCTGCAAGCCAGGGACTACACAATCACAATCTGCTCCCAACTAGGCATCACAATAAACTTCGAAAAATCTGCCTTGTTGCCCTGTCAATCTATCACCTATATAGGAGTAGACTTAGACACAAGGAACATGTCCGCAAGGCTACCACCAGACAGGGTTTCTACAATTTGCCAGCAAGTACAAATTCTAATGCAGAG
This sequence comes from Protopterus annectens, assembly GCF_019279795.1. Lineage (NCBI taxonomy): Eukaryota > Metazoa > Chordata > Ceratodontiformes > Protopteridae > Protopterus > Protopterus annectens. The sequence continues at coordinate 1,704,022,519 of NC_056741.1, read as the reverse complement.
CAAAAGGATCCAAGTCAGGTTCGTCCTTCAAACTCTGGGTTCCATGGCAGAGGCAATTCTTCTAATCCCTCTGGCCCGCTTTCACATGAGAATCCTTCAGTGGCTTCTGTTCACACAGTGGTCTTTCCAACAGCTGCCCATGTCTCACATGATCATGATTACAGAAGCATGCAAAAGGCACCTTTCCTGGTGGATGGTCTCCCCACTAGTGTCTCAGGGCAGACCCTTCATTCAGCCCCCTCCTGTTACCACAGTGACCACAGACACGTCCCTGATAGGGTGGGGGGGCATTATCAGGGCAAGACAGTCCAAGGCACTTAGCAGCCTCATGAGTACCATCTGCATATAAACGTCCTAGAGATGAGAGCCGTGCTCTTAGCGTTGCAAGCTCTTCAGGACTCGCTCCCTTCTGGGACCATTGCAATTCAAACGGACAACATGTCAGTGGTGTGGTACATCAGCAAGCAGGGCGGAACCAGGTCCTATCCCCTATGTCAAGAAGCACTCAGACTCTGGCAGTGGACGATTTCCTCCCAATGATTTCTGATTGCGATGTACATCCCTGGGAGGTCCAACGTCATAGCGGACAGGCTCAGCAGAGCTATTCTCATGCCTCACGAGTGGTCTCTGAATCAGGTAGTTGCGGATCTGATTTTCCGCAAATGGGGACAGCCTTGTTGCAATCTTTTTGCCACCCCCTTCAACAGCAAATGCAGCAACTACTACTCCCTTCTTCCACTTCCAGGTCACTCTCCTAGAGATGCTCTAGTCCACGATTGGCCTCAGTGACTTCTTTATGCCTTCCCTCTGTTTCCACTGATACCAAAGCTCATACAGAAAGCTATATCGTTGGGTTGCAAAATGATCCTCATTGCCCCCCACTGACCTCGACAGATATGGTTTCCGTTCCTGCATCATTACCTTCTCGTGCAGCCCTGGACTATGGATCCAATTCCAGACCTACTGATTCATCAATCAGGCGGGTTGCATCAATCCCTCCAAACACTCCAGCTCGCAGCTTGGTTGCTCTACTTCCAACCCTAGCCAGGCTTCCCAGCATTTCCCCGGCCATGAGAGAGATTATTATGTCCTTTCACAAGTCCACAACTAGAAAAACTTATGCTAGTAAATGGAAACATTTTTCTTGTTGGGCAGAGGCTAGGAATATAGATCCCTTTTCAGCCCCGGTACATGAAATTTTGGAGTTCCTAACACAACTCTTTTATTCTGGGTCCACTTCTGCTACAATCAGGGTTCAATTGGCGGCCATTTCTAACTTTTATGTTGGGTTGTCTAATTCAAACATTATGTCTCATAAGCTCTGTAAAGCCTTTCTAAGAGGGACTTCTCTCCTTAGACCTCCAGTGAGAGATCCCCCTCCTCCTTGGGACCTTAGTTTGGTGCTAACCTCCCTAATTATGCCCCCCCTTGAACCTGCAGCATCCTGCTCAATTAGATTTCTATCTTGGAAAACACTCTTTCTGGTAGATATTACATCAGCCAGACGCATCTCTGAACTTCAGACACTATGTGTTCATCCTCCATACTTGGTTTTTCATAAGGACAGGGTTGCTCTGAGGACTAATCCATCTTTCCTTCCGAAAGTCAGCTCAGAAAACAATTTAAACCAATCTATAGACCTTCCTGTGTTTTTCCCTAACCACACCAACAAGGCAGAATACAAATTACACCAATTGGATGTTCATAGACAAGTGCGTTTTTACTTGCATAGGTCCAAGGATACAAGGAAGTTGGACCAACTATTGCTTTCCTATGCTCTAGGCAAACAAGGTCTCCCAGTTTCCAAAGTGACCTTATCCAGGTGGTTGTCTCACATTATTACCTTCATTTATCAATTGAGGAACAAAGAGTTGCCTATCAAACTGAAAGGTCATTCTACTAGGGCTTTGGCCACCTCTGTAGCCTTCCAATCTAGGTTGCCCATGTTTATGTTTGTGCAGCTGCCACGTGGGCAAATCCACATACTTTTATTTCTCATTACAAGCTAGATATGGTCTCCAGGAGCAGAGCTGACTTTGGTTCCACTGTTCTGAAGAGACTGTTCCAGTGAGCCGCCCAGGATTGTAGGTGCTAGGGACGCTGTCCCAACCAGCAAGAACAAAGATGAGATAGACAACTTAACATAAAGAAGTTATGTACCTACCATAACGTTCCATGTTAGTTGTCTTCATCTCGCCTTCCTTCTTGCGTCCCACCCTCCATCCCCCTGTCCTATTGGATCGAGAGGAGTTTTGGTTTCACTGGCTGAGTCTTCTCTGGTTTGTTTCCTCTACTGACTTAGAGAATATGATAGGTATTCTCAACCTGTTTCTTGGGCAGATGGGTTCTCTGGCTAAGTCTGGTGTTAGCTATTACAAATGAGATCTGGGTAGCTAGCGCTAGGCATCATGGGATAAGGGGTAGCCTCGAGCCAGTAAACAGCTCTCGAGCTATAGAAGATGGCCGAATCAGAGCCGAGGATTAGCTTCAATCCCCAACCAGCAAGAAGGAAGGCGAGATGAAGACAAGTAACACGGAATGTTATAGTAGGTACATAACTTATTTTTCATGTTTGGCTCAGATGTAACATCATGATATGTGTAGTTCATGTTCAGGGCAGATGTAATATCACTGAACCTGTATTTCTTGGCAGGGGCAAATGTCAAGTCACTTAACCTATAGTTCATGACTCGGACAGATGTCATATCTCTATACCTGTAGTTTATGGTCAGGGCAGATATATCCCTGTACCTGTAGTTCATCATGCTGGCACATGTCATAACACTGTACCTGTAGTTTATGGTCTGGGCAGATGTCATACCACTGTACCAGTACTTCATCACTGGGGGAGATGTTGCATCACTGTACCTGTAGTTCATAGTCTGGCAGATGTTATATCACTGTACCTGTACCGGTAACTCATGGTCAAGGCAGATGTCATATCACTGTGCATGTAAATCATTTTCAGGGCAAATGTATCACTGTACTTGTAGTTCATAGTTGTGGCAAATGTTATATCACTGTACCCCTAGCTCATAGTCAGGTGCATAGTTGATATTAATGTAGCTGTAGTTAATTCATGGTTAGGAGCATATGTGATCTTACTGTACTTTGTAGTTCATTGTCCAGGCAGATGTAATATTACTGTATCTGTAGTTCATGGTCAGGGTAGATGTCATATCATTCTACCTTTAGTTCATGGTTTGGGCGTATGATATATCATTGTACCTGTAGTTTGTGGCCAGAGTAGATGTTATATCACCAGTCCTGTAGTTCACGGTTGAGGTATATGACATATCACTGTACCTGTAGTTCATGGATGGGACAGATGTTATATCACTCTACTTTAAGTTCATGGTTGGGACAGATGTTATATCACTCTACTTTAAGTTCATGGTCTGGACAGTTGACATATTATTGTACCTGTAGTTCATATTCTAAGACAGATGTCATATCACCATACCTGTAGTTCATGGTCAGGGTAGATGTCATTGCACTGTACATGTAGGTAGTATAGGGGCAAAAGTCATATCACTGTACCTGTAAAAGTAGTTTGGGGTCAGTGCAGATACTATATCATTGAACATGTTGTTCATGGTTAGAACAAATGTTATATGACTGTACCTGTAGTTCATGGTCAGGGCAAATGTCATATCACTGTACCAATATTTCATGGTCTGGCAGATATTGTATCACTGTAACTGTAGTTCATGGTCCAGGCAGATGCAGTATCGCTGCACTGGAATTTCTTGGCTGGGCGTAGATGTCATATCAGTTTACCTGTAGTTCATGACTGGGGCAGATGTCATATCACTATATCTGTAGTTTATGGTCAGGGCAGATATATCATTGTACCTGTAGTTTATGGTCAGGGCAGATGTGATATCACTGCACCTGTAATTCACAGTCTGGGCAGATGCCACATCACTGTACCTTTAGTTCATGTTCAGGGCAAATGGTGTATCACTGTACTTGTAATTCATGGTGGGAGCAGATGTCACATAATTCTTCCTATAGTTCATGGTTCTGGGCAGATGTCATATCACTATTCCTGTAGTTCATGTTCTGGGCAGATGTCATATTAGTGTACCTGTAATTCCTGTTCAGGGCAGATGTTATATCTCTGCACCTGTAATTCATATTCTGGGCAGATGTCACATCACTGTGCCTGTCATTTATTATTAGGGCAGATGTGTTATCAAATACATTTAATTCATAGATGGGGAACATGTCATATCCCTGTACCTCTAATTCATGTTCAGGGCAGATGCAATGTCACTGTACTGGTGGTCCATGCTCATGGCATTGTTATCACTGTAACATTGGTTCATCATCCAGGGAGATGTCATATCACTGTACCTATAGTTCATTGCTTGGCAGATATCATATCACTATACCTGTGGTTTATGGTTGGGGGCAGATGTCATATCACTGTACCTGTAGTTTATGGCTAGGGCAGATATATCATTGTACCAATAGTTCATAGTTGGGGCAGATGTAATATCAATGTATCTGCAGTTCATGCTCGTGGTAGATATTATATTACTCTACCTTTAGTTCATGTTCTAGACAGATAACATATCATTGTAGCTGTAGTTCATGGTCTGGGGCAGAAGTCATATCACAGCACCTGTAGTTCATTGTCAGGGTAGATGTTATATCATCAGTCCTGTAGTTCATGGTTGGGACATATGTCATATCATTGTACTTGTTGTTCAGGGTCTGGACAGATGTTAAATCACACAACTCCACACCAGGAAAGAGCTTTACTGGTGTATCCGGTACCTCGGCTTATGCCTTCAAGGAAGATTCCTTGAAGGCGTAAGCCGAGGTACCGGATACACCAGTAAAGCTCTTTTCTTACAGTTTCCTGGTGTGGACTGGTGTGTTTTTTCATATTTTGCTACAGCGGTATGTTTTCACAGATGTTAAATCACTCTACCATAAGTTCATGTTCTGTGCAGTTGACATATAATTGTACCTTTAGTTCATGATTTGGGGCAGCTGTTATATTACCATACCTGTAGTTCATGGTCGGGGTAGATGTCATTGCACTGTACATGTATATAGTATAGGGGCAGATGTCATATCACTGTGATTGTAACTGTGGTTTATGATCAGTGCAGATATCATATCACTGTGCATGTTGTTCATGGTCAGAGCAGATGTCATATGACTGTACCTGTAGTTCATGGTTGGGGCAGATGTTATATCTTTGCACCTGTATGTGTAGTTCATGGTCAGTGCAGATGGCATTTCACTGTACTTGTTATTCATTGTCAGAGCAAGTGTCATATGACTGTACCTGTAGTTTATGGATGGGCAGATGTCATATCATTGTACCTGTAGTTTATGGTCAGGGAAGATGTTATATCATTGTACCTGTATTTCATGGTTGGGCCAGATGTCATATCACTGCACCTGTAATTCATTTTCCGGGCAGATGTCACATCACTTTTCCTGTAGTTTATTGTCAGTACAGATGACATATCACTGTACCTGTAGTCCTTGTTCAGAGCAAATGGTGTATCACTGTACCTGTAGTTCATGGTGGAGCAGATGTCATATCATTCTATCTATAGCTCATGGTCAGGGCAGATGTCATATCACACTTCCTGTAGTTCATTGTCAGGGGCAGATATCATGTTACTGTACTGTACTTCATGTTCAGGGCACATGTCAGATCATTGCTCCTGTAATTCATAGTCAGGGCAAATGTCACATCACTGTACCTGTAGTTTATTATTGGGGCAGATGTCATGTCAATTACCTTTAATTCATAAATGAGACAGATGTCATATCACTGTACCTCTGGTTTTTAGTCAGGGCAGATGCCATATCATTGTACCTGTAATTCATGGTCAGTGAAGATGTCATATCACTGTGTCTAATAAAATAAAGAAAGATGCTGGCAAGCAGGGTCCCAAAAAGCACCGGACACCAATATAGTATTAAAAACAAGAAATTCTTGTTTTTAATACTATATTGGTTTCCGGTGGTTTTTGGGACTCTGCTTGCCAGCATCTTTCTTTATTTTATTAGGTTTGTTTGTCATTTTGAGTTTCCTTAGTTTATATCACTGTGTCTATAGTTTATGTTCAGGGCAAATGGTGTATGATTGTACCTGTAGTTCATGGTGGAGGAAAATGTCATATCATTCTATCTATAGTTCATGGTCATGGCAGATGTCATAGCACTATATATGTAGTTCATGTTTAGGAGCAGAGCTGACATTACTGCACCTGTAGTTCATGGTCAGGGGCAGATGATATATTACTGTACCTGTACTTCATGTTCAGGGCAGATGTTATATCACTGCTCCTGTAATTAATAGTCTGGGCAGATGTATCACTTTACCTGTACTTCACAGTTAGAACATATGTCATATTACTGTATATGTATTTCATGCTCAGGGACATATGTCATTCTACTTACTTGTAGTTCATGTTCAGGGCAGATGTCATATCAGTGCACCTGTAATTCATATTCCAGGCAGATGTCACATCTCTGTACCTGTAGTTCATTTTTGGAGCAGATATCCTGTCAATTACGTATAATTCATATATGAGACAGATGTCATATCAGTGTATCTATCGTATATGGCTTGGACAGATGCCTTATCATTCTACCTGTAGTTCATGGTCATGGCAGATGTCATATCACTATATATGTAGTTTATGTTTAGGAGCAGAGCTCACATTACTATACCTGTAGTTCATCATTAGTGCAGATGTTATGTCACTGTACTTGTTGATCATGTTCAGGGCAAATGCTGTATCATTGCACTTGTAGTTCATGGTGCGGGCAGATGTCTTATCATTCTACCTATAGTTCATGTTCACGGCAGATGTCATATTACTGTACATGTAGTTCATGGTCAGGGCAGATATTATATCAGTGCACCTGTAATTCATAGTCCAGGCAGATGTCACATTACTGTCCCTGTAGTTCATTATCAGGACAGATGTGATATCAATTACCTTTACTTCATAGCTGGGGCACATATATCACTGTATCTCTAATTCATGTTTGGGGCAGATGTAATATCACTGTACCTGTGGTCCATCTTTATGGTGTTGTTATATCACCTTAACATTGGTTCATCATCTGGGTAGATGTCATATCACTCTACCTGTGGTTTATGGTTGGGGAAGATGTCATATCACTGTACCTGCAATTCATGGTTGAGTCAGATGTAATATCACTGTTTCTGTAATTCATGGTTATGGTAGATGTTATATCAGTCTACCTTTAGTTCATGGTTTTGGCAGACAGCATTCCATTTTACCTGTAGTTCATGGTCAGGGTAGATGTTATATCACCGTACTTGTAGTTCATGTTCAGGGTAGGTGTCATTGCATTGTACCTATAGATAGTATAGGGGCAGATGTCATATTGCCATAGCTGTAATTGTGGTTTATAATTAGTGCAGATTCCATATCACTGAGCATGTTCACAGTCAGATCAGATGTCATATGGCTGTACCTGTAGTTCATGGTTGGGGCAGATGTCATATCTCTGTACCAATGGTCATGGTATATATCATAGTATTGTACCCATAGTTTATGGCCAGAGCAGATGTCATGTTACTTTACCTGTATTTCATGGTCCGGCAGATGTCATATTATTGTACATGTAGTTCATGGCTAGAGGAGATGTCATATTACTGTACCTGTAGTTCCTGGTCAGGACAAATGTATTGCTGTATATGTAGCTCATGGTGGAAGCAGATATCATATCATTCTACCTATAGCTCATGGTCAGGGCAGATGTTATATCACTATTCCTGTAGTTCATGGTCATATCACTGCACCTGCAATTCACAGTCTGGGCAAATGTCACATCATTGTCTCTGTAGTTCACAGTTAGAGCAAATGTCATATTACTGGGCCTGTATTTCATGGTCAGGGGCAGATCTCATTCTACTGTATATGTAGTTCATGTTCAGGGCAGATGTTATATCACTGTACCGTGGTCCTTGTTCATGGTGTTGTTATATCACTGCAACAATGGTTCATCAGCCAGGGAGATGGCATATCACTGTGCCTATATTTCATGATCATCGGCAGATTTCATATAACTCTATCTATAGTTCATTGTCTGGCAGATATGTTACTGTACCTGTAGCTCATTGTCAGGGCAGATTTCATATCACTGTACCTGAATTTCATGATTGGGGCAGATGTCACATCACTATACCTGTAGTTCATGGTTTGGGGCAGATGTCATATCATAGTACCTGTATATCATGGTGGAGGAAATGTATTTATTTATTTAAAATTTGTTAACTAATTAAATGTCATATCACCAATCCTGTAGTTCATGGCTGGTGCATATGTCATATCACTGTACCTGTAGTTCATGGTTGGGGGAGATGTTATATACTGCTACCTTAAGTTCATGGTCTGGGCAGTTGACATATCATTGTACCTGTAGTTCATGGGCTGGAACAGATATACCAACATGCATGTAGTGCATGGTCAGGGTAGATGGCATTGCACTGTACATGTAGATAGTATAGGGGCAGATGTCATATCACTGTACCTGTAGTTCACGGTCGAGGCAGACTTCATATCACTGTAACTATATTTCATGGTTGGGACAGATGTCATTGCATGGTTTCTGTATTTCATGGTCAGGAGCACTTGTCATATTGCTGTACCTTTAGTTTAACTATTTGATGCAAAAGTGATATCATTGTACCTATATTTCATAGTCAGGCAGATGTCATATCACTGCACCTGTAGTTCATGTTTGGGGCAACTGTCATATCACCGCACTTGTAGTTTATTGTCGGGAAATATTTGATATTACTCTGCTTGTAGTTCATGTTTGGGACAGAAGTCATATCACTGCACCTATCATTCATGTTCATGTCAGATGTTCCATCACTATATGTGTAGTTCATGTTCAGGGCAGATGTAATATCACTGTACCTGTATTTCTTGGCTGGTGGGTGTCAAGTCACTTTACCTATAGTCCATGACTCAGGCAGATGCCATATCACTATATCTGTAGCTTATGGTCAGAGCAGATGTCATATCCCTGTACATATAGTTCTTGGTCTTGGCAGATTTCATAACACTGTACCTATAGTTCATGGTCTGGACAGATGTCATACCACTGTACCAGTACTTCATCGCTGGGCAGATGTCACATCACTGGATGCAGTTCATAATCTGGCAGATGTCATATCACCGTACCTGAAGTTCATGGTTAGGGCAGATATCATATCATTGTGCATGTAATTCATGTCCAGGGCAAATGTATGACTGTACTTGTAGTTCATTGTTGGGGCAGATGTCATATCACTGTACCTCTAGCTCGTAGTCAGGTGTATAGTTCATATTACCTATAGTTAGTTAATGGTTAGGGGCAGATGTCATCTTACTGTACCTGTAGTTCATGGTCAGGTGCAGATGTTATATCTCTGTATCTGTAGTTCATGGTCTGGGCATATATCTTAATATTCTAGCTGTAGCTCAGGGTTGGCAGCAGATGTCATATTACAGTACCTGTAGTTCATTGTCAGGGCAGAAGTCATATCACTGTATCTGTAGTTCTTGTTGGGACAGATGTCATATCACTGTTCCTGTAATTTGTCATTGAGCAGATGACGATCACTGTATCTGTCATTCATGGTGCGGGCAGATGTCATATCACTTTTCCTGTGTTTCACGGATTCTGCAGATGTCATATCTGTTTACCTGTGATTAAACTCAGTTGGCAGTGTCATATCACTGTACATGTGTTTCATAGTCAGGTGGTACACCCCTCTAGAAAGCCAAAGTCTGGTAATCAGTCCTTGACAAGACCTGTGCAATATATGTTAAACATCATGTTATCTTTCGGAATGTATAACCTATGGACTGCCTAGTCCATGAAATTGATGTCACTTGACTAGATGGAGCTGAAAAAGTCACATTATTATGTTTACCAACTTAAACTGTGTAGCCTACTAGTGTTTAATCATTATCTAGCAAGTATCAACTATTAATTTTGCACTTTTTCTGTGTTATTAACTCTGACTACCCCAGGGTGCCTCACATTATGAATATTTTACTCATCCTTATGGATTTGATTGGTCAGTAAATGACTAAGTTGAATCTGCATGTAAATGCCATCCTCCTGTCTAGCTGTATAGCCAGTGATTTAAGTAGCAAGGCATGCCATCCTGAAGCTTGTGTAGTTACTATAAATCTGAATACTTTATATTATCATATACTTCCTATTAATTGTTGCTGTGCATCATAGGATATATTGCCTCGTTGCTGAATGTGCTTATAGGATCATACCGGAGGTCATTTTAAGCCTAGCCATTTCAACCCAATGTAATACCATAGAGGTACTACTCAATACCCAAGATTACATTTAGTGATAACTGCCCATGTCCAGGAAGGTTGTGGGCACTATCCCAGGTAAGAATTTACTGTGCCCCATCCACTCATCCAGGTTCCTCTTGACAGTGCCATAGAGGTGCTCTGTTTCACATGAATTGTTAGCCTGTTGCAAAGATGTGGCAATTGCTGGGAGATAAATTTGTCCCTCCACCATGTCCTATTTAAGTCGCAGGCCATATTTACATCCATGGAATGGGTGGCACTAAACCCATTTGATTTACGGATATGCAGTAAGTTCATTAGACATGGATGTTGGGTTGCTCTGTAGGCTGGGCATAAGTCTTCCCTAAACAGTCTATACAATATGGAGTTTAGTGACAGGGATTTTCGTCATTCCATGTAAGGCACATGCTGGAGGCCCTTGATCTTCTTTGTTAGTAACCTTTGCAGTCTCTCTAATTGCTGTAGGCGCTTAGTGCAGTACATACTGAATGAGGCGTTATACTCAATTATGGACTGGATAAGTGTCGAATATGGTGGGGTAATAACTTCTTTTGTTCTTGAGGTGATTCATTTACTTATCAAGTGAGCTATGTGGAAAGCTTTCTTTACAATGTTAGACATGTGATGGTCGAAGTAAAGGTTGCGGTCAACCTGTGTTCCTATGTGCCTTACCACTTCATTTGTGCTTAGGGTATTGTTGTTGATTTGATAGTGTGAAGGGACATTGTTTGTGCCAAAGGAAATGATGATGCATTTCTTTGCATTCAGTTTGAGACTGTGACTAATACACTAGTAATTGGTCTGTGTGAGACCATTCTGCGGTGTACTGACATCATTTGGGGATTCAGTGATTGCACCTAGTTTGCAGTTCTCTGCAGACTTGGTCAACCACAACCTTTTAGTTTTGACCAGAACTTCTTTGCATATACCAAACAGTAGTGGGCCCAGCAGTGATCCCTGTGGCACTCCACTGGTAACAGGTGTTTTATTTTATTTTCCTTCTATTCTGCAAATGTTCTAACTTAAAGTTTTCCAAGGGTAAAGAAGAGGCTCAACACTTCAGTTACTTTCAATGCTTTACTTAGTCAGATATCAAAATTCATACTATTATGCAATACAGTACAATAAAAGAAAAAGAAAGACCATCACCAGTTAAACTATGAAACTTCATTTGAGTCTTTCAATGACTGGGAAATTCCAGAACAGTCAGACTGAAGATTAGTTCATCTGGAAGAATAAGTCCTACGTGATGCGTCCATCTGTAGGTGAGATTTCAGTTTTCTGTCTGGAAAAAAACTTTTATACAGGCAGGAATGTAGTGTAAACAACTTTACATGACTTTAGTCATGCATCCCTTAAGCTGATGTGGCATAATGACTGGGTGTTGGCCAAACAACCAGACACCATGCACATTCCAAACTTAATGCACATTCTAAACTTAATGCAACATTCTGTTCCCAAAACACATCTGTTACTGCATAGACATGTGAAACTGCACACATTAGCACCCTAACATCTGCTACTGGATAAACAGACACCATGCACAGCACATTCCAAATTTAATACAAGATTCTGTTCCCATAACCTTCCTGACACCTTTTACTGCATAGACATGTAAGATTGTACACATAGCTGTTCTAACTAATTCATAACTGGACTGTTTTCATGACTGGATTCAATGAAGCTATCCTTCAAGCATAGCTCTCACCAGACATGTCACATTTGTATCACATTCGGTCCCTAGATTCATTGAATCCTCAGGTATATTGATACATTACAGGATAACATTTGTGTTATCTACATGTTATGCAGCAGTTCCAAATGGTTAATACAATAATCAAACATAAAATAAGTAATATTGGAGGAATCAACCATAATGCCCTGAAAAAATGTCCCACAAATGACTGTCTTTATCTGCTTGCGTTTTTTAGCTAAGTGTACTAATTTATCACTTACAATTGCAGTTTTCATTTCATGATCCAGCAGAGTCTTATTTATTTTCTGTAAATGCTGTATTAATAATTCACTAGAATTTAATATTTTCTGTAATGCATGTAATGAGAGCGATAAAGTATGCTTAGAAATTGATTTGAAATTCATCAAAAAATGCACATTCTGTCTGTTTTCTTGAAAATATATGTAGTGTTATACCATGTCAAATGTGTAACATTCTGAAAACATCCCGCAAAAGGAATTGTTTTAAGTATTGTAATACTATGATTACATACCATACATATATACTATTCTGATAACTCTATAAACATTTCATATGTTAGTGGCAACACAGTCCAGAAACAAAGATTAACTGAATGTTATAACAAACAAGGTTCATATACTGGTGAGTGTTGCCTGCAAATCAATCCATTTAAAGTATTAACACACTGTGTTAACTGATGTGTGGTATTTTTGCTATCAATGTAATTTCCCTGCAGAGTAGGTAACCACAGCTGATAAGGTGGGCCTAAAAGCAGTGGTAATACTAACATTTGACACAATTTCAGGTTGTGTTACATTATAATGAATAAACTGTCCTGTACACCCAAAATCTGTACATATTGTGAAGTTTGGCTGTATAAACAGTCATTATGTTTCTGGAAGCCATTTCTTAAACAAGGTTCTCCATGCATATTCCTTAGTTCTTATTAATTTCATTTGAACATTACGTTTTTGCGCTTGCACATATATATAATTTAAACTACATTCTGTCCAATTGAGTAGTACAGTCACATTCTTATCAAAATTAAAATTTGCATATAAGCTATTATTGAGCTGTTCAATAAATTCCTTGTTAAAGTCCAAATGTTCTTTCTGTGGACTCCAAATAGTAGGCAACCATTGTGCCTGTAACTGTATTGCCCGTGCAATATCATAACCTGTGTTATGCACCTTACTCTTTAAAACTTCATTATCAATAGAGTTTAATATTCCAAGTCCTACACCCACTCCTCCTAAGACAGTATCATACCATGCCCGTTTAAATCGACACTGCTTAGTTGTAGGAAAAGTCAGATTAAAATTTACAACAGATTTTTAATATTGTGCTACTTTGACACACGTAGATGGTTTTCATGTAATTTGGTCAGTATGCATCATGTAATGCTCTTGCAATACATTTAATTGTGATGCCCAAGTGTTTCTTCCATATATTACTGTTGCGTTTATACAAAATAGTACTTGTATATTTTGTATAGAAATTGTGGTATGGAAAAGATTTATTGTGCTTTAATTTTTACCGAATTTCCAGTTTTCTTTAATTGTAGTATCAGAGCCACATGTACAACATTTTATGTCTGTTACAATTGTCATGGTTATGTCAGTATTATTTCCAGTCAACTATAAATAGACATGTCCTCTTCTCACTCTCCATATCATGGCACTGGATGGAGTTGTTATATTTACAGTACTATGACCTTCATTCGCTTCACATGTAAAATTACCTTGTGTTTGATTTGCATTACTTTTTCTCCATCCCCATTCAATTTTGGATATGCGTACAGCTGGTGAAGCAGGTGTCCATGACATAATCAATGGAAAACATAAAAGTAATAATATAAGTGGTCGCAACAAAAATTGTCTCCATCGAAATAGATAGCATAATTTCTTCAGATACGGGAAGGTTTTCTCCCTGCAACCAAATGGACTCCACCACAATCTTTTCATATTTCTAAAGACAAAAAGAATATATTAGTGCCCATTCCCTTAAATAACATTTGGATGCTGGGTCATGCTCCCATTTTTTCCTGACCTGTCCGCAGTGTAAGAATTACATTACAATTTCAAGGTCTGTTGTTTGAGATACACAGTGCATCAGTTAAATTCTCTTTCCATTTTCTTAATGTACCATTCTCCAGCTTTCTTAATTGAGTTTTCAGAAACCCATTCATACGTTCAATTAACCCTGCTACCTCAGGGTAATAAGGGGTATGATAAATCCATTCAATGTTATGATCACTGCAATATTCTTGAATTAATCTACCATTAAAATTTGATCCATTATCACTTTGTATCTGTATGGGTGTTCCATAATAGAGTGTTAACAAATCTAATGCTTTCACAGTATTCTGTTGTGTTGCCCTTCCATATGGTATGGCTAACAAATTACCTGAAAAGGTATCTGCTGTGGTACATGCATATTGACATCCTTTATTTTTGGTAAGGGACCGATATAATCTATCTGCCAAACTTGTCCTGGTAGCTTACCTCGTGCTATATGTCCCCTTATAACTTGTGGGATAGGCCTAGCAGTATTATGCTGGCATATTGGACATTGTGCAATAACAATTTTTACTATGTCTGTTTTCAATGACATTCCTCTCAACCGTGCCCATCCATATGTAGCTTTTCCCCCAAGTGCCCACATTTTTGATGAGCTCATTTGTCTATTCCGATTTGATTGTCATAAGTATCAACCACCATTGTAGTGGCTATCTTGCTTTCTCTATCTGCTTTTGTGTTAAATAATCGCTTTAAAGTATCAGTAACACAATGCGCATCTACATGATAAACAGTCATTTCTATATGGGATTTATATATTTTTTCCAAATCTGCTTCCATATTTCTTTCCCCCATACTTCTTTAGTATGAATTTTCCACTGATTGTTGGCATCCACTTGGCTAAGCCATTCGTCACAGACCAAGAATCTATGAATACACGACACTGAGAAGTGTCCATTTGTAGTGCTAAAAGAATTGCATATAATTCTGCATATTGACTACTCTTCCCTTCTCCTGTTTGACTTAAGTATTCTGCCCGATGAGGGATTATATGCTACTGCTTTCTAATGTCGCTTCCCACCAACAAATTTTGCTGACCCATCTGTAAACCAAACATTCCCTTTTTTTTAATTTGTCAAATCTGCAAAAGATTTTCCGTATTTAACTGGGGATTCCTCTATCATATCTAAAACAGCAGGTTCATTTACATTTTAAATAGGGATCTCAGCAATTTTCTCATGTAAAGTGGCAATACCTCCAATCTCAGCCTTAGCTCGGTCTTGTATATACCACTTCCATTTAATCACACTTGCCTCCTGGGCATGACCAATTTTATGTGTTTTTTGCGAACTCATTACCCATTGCATAATGGGTATCACTGGGCGCAGAATCAACTCAAGCCCTACTGTCAATTGTTCTGTTTCTAATAAAGCCAAATAGCACCCAAACAACTGTTTCTCCAAAGGTGTAGATCTACTTCCTGCCTTAGGTAGTTTCTTAGTCCAGAATCCTAGCGGAACTCTCTTTCCATCCTGTTTTTGCCATAAACTCCAGTTAACATACATATCTTTAACTGATACATTCAGTTCTACCTCTCCTATTCGAAGGGGCCAAAGATCCAATGCTTGTTGTATTACTTCCTTGGCCTTTTGAAATTTCATTTGTACCCTTTCTCCCCATTCAAAATTATATTTTTTCCTTGTAACATGGTACATGGGCACTAATACCTGTCCAAGATGGGGAATATGTTGTCTCCAGAATCCAAATAATCCTACAAACTGCTGTGCATTCTTCTTATTTCTGGGTTTTGGAAATGCTAAGATTTTTTGCCTAGCCTTGAGTAATATTTCCCTATGCCCTTTATGCCATTGGATTCCCATGAATTTCAAGGTTTGACTAGGTCCTTGTATTTTGTTGAGGTTGATTTCCCAACCCTTATCTTTCATGTGTTCAATTATTTTAGTTAAACAATCACTCTCTGTGTTCATCGGATCCTTGTATCAGAATGTCATCAATGTAATGTGTCAAATTAATATCTGTAGGCAAATGTATTTCATCTAGACATTCTGCTACTATTCTATGACAAATTGTAGGGCCATGCAGATACCCTTATGGTAGGCGTGTAAAAGTATACTGCCTACCTTGCCATGTAAAGGCAAACTGATCCTGGTTTTCTTCTGCAATAGGAATGGCAAAGAAAGCATTTGCTAAATGAATTACAGCATACCATCCCCTCTGTCTTTTGAATTTTCTCTACTAACGTAACCATATCTGGTACCACTGCAGTAAGAGAGGCAGTATGATGGTTTAACTCTCTATAATCTACTGTCATTCTCCATGAACCATCAGGTTTCTTTACCTGCCAAATCAGATTATTAAAAGCAGTACTAGTAGTTCGTAGTACCCCTGTTGCTAATAAATCCTTAATTTTATTTCCTATTTCTTCCTGCCCCCCCCAGTATATGGTATTGTTTCATATATACCTTTTGTTTCACCGGGGGTAAAATTACAGGTGCCATTTTTACCTTTCCCACTGTTACAGCTGAAATATTCAGAGAACGTGCTTGCAAACCAAGTTGGTATGATCCATCCGATAGATGTAAAGTCATACCTTTCAGTACATTTATTCCAATAATGTACTCATGTATTGGTACAATTAGTACAGTGTATGTCCCTATTGGTAAATGTCTAATCTTCATAGTCAATTTTGTTTGGACTGCTTCAGTCTGTTTTCCACCCAGACCAGTTACTATCACTCGCGGTCCCTTGAAATGTCTAGGATTCCCATAAATTAATGTGGCCTCTGCTCCGGTATCTACCAAAGCTCGGACCCTTTGTATGTTTCTATTTTTCCATAGTATCTCTAAATTCACATATGGTCTATGGTCCAACTTCCAGGTAGATACCGAAGCTTGACCAGTTTCCTATGCCTTTTCCTTTTCTGCAATGCCTATGAAAACAGATCATCATATTGCTGCCTTATCTGATTGTATACCCCGCCATGCAGTTCGGAACCCTTTTCAGCTTGTTGTGCTATCTTACATTCAGAGTTACTTACTACCCTCATCTCTACCTTTGCTTCTACCTTTCGCATTCTTTTTTTCAAACCCCTGTCCTTATACATTTGTCATAAAGTTCATGTATCTGATCCATCTATATCTTCCTTTTGTACTCCATCTTTAAGTAAAGCTAAAAACATCTCCTTCCTTGTTACTCTGCTTGATTTCCCTTCATTATTTTGTGTATTATTTGTCCCTGAGCTTGATCGGGGTCCCCAGTCACACAGATCAGCTAATTGCCTAATTGCTTCTGCCACTGTAGACAAGGGATTCCCTGCCTGGTTTATCAATAGTGTCATAATGATTTGCTTATAAGCAGGTGGGGCTGTGCGTATGATATAATTACGCATGGCCATTGTCATATCTTCATTCATCATAATATCAGCCTATCCTATAAAAATTGCCATTTTCATTCCTTCTTCTTTTAGTCTCTGTATGGCTTCTTTTAAAGCATACCGAGGTTTATCATTGGCAGACCAATCAGATGCTGTTGGGTATTTTTTGCTACATCCCTGCACCACCAAGTGTAAAATTGTAATATTCTCTTTACCAGAAAAACTTCGGAATCCATCTTGTATAGTGGGATCAGGACAGATAGTAGAGAATTTCTTTGCATCATTCCACTCCAACATTACAGTTCCTACCCCAATATTATGCAATCGTACCACCCATGTCAATAATGATTCACCAGGGAGCTGTTTAAACTTTGCTGTGATATCTGCAATCTCCTGAGTAGTGTAATCTTCGTGTACCTTATCCAGGACTGTCAGTCCCATCTGCACTAATATTACATTACCTTGTTGGTCTGTCATTGCATTACCGGCTGCATCCCATTGTGGTAATGGGACAGGCTCTATCATTTTCCACCTAATAGATGGTTTTACATCATTTACCACCATTTTATCTTGTTCTGAACTACCAGCTGAGTCACTGTCCTCTTCATCCGGGGAATACCAAATGTCCCCATCCCATTTGTCTGGATCCCAGCTTACCCGAGCCACCGCTACTTGTCGGCAGATTTTCTTCTAATTTATTTTCCTTTTCGCCGCTTATATTTATAATAGGCTACCCAAACTGCAGCTCTTTCAGCTATGTTCTGGTAGGCATCCGTTTTATCCATTAACAACTTATTTTGTAACATAACTATTTTAGTTTGCAATTCATCTATGTGTTTTTGCAGATTTTCTACTTTCAATTTCATCATATGAAACTGATCATGGATTTTTCTGAATGCAGACAGCAGGATCCAGCCATGTCTGCATACGACACTTACTTCCTTTCCTTTACATATTTCTACAGTTTTTAAGACATTTTATAACATCATCTGGTTCACCAGAGGCTAATAATGCATCCCAATTTTCACATAATCCTGTATTTTCAGACCATTCTGAAGCTAATTTACTATATACATTAACATCATTCCAACCTGAGATACGTTTTTCCTTATCACTATTCTTTCCCCTCTTTTGGAACATTTCAGAATCCTGTCGATTACACCAAATGTTTTATTTTATTTTCCTTCTATTCCGCATATGTTATAATTTAAAGTTTACCAAGAGTAAAGAAGATGCTCAACACTTCAGTTACTTTCAATGCTTTACTTAGTCATATATCAAAATTCATACTATTATACATTACAATACAATAAAAGAAAAAGAAAAGAACATCACCAGTTAAATTATGAAACTCCATTTGAGTCTTTTAATGACTGGGAAATCCCGGAACAGTCAGACCAAAGATTAGTTCATCTGGAAGCATAAGTCCTACACGGTGCGTCCATCCGTAGGTGAGATTTCAGTCTGCCGTCTGGAAAACCCCTTCTTCTATACAGGCAGGACAGTAGTGTAAACAACTATACATGACTTTAGTCATGCATCCCTTAAGCTGATGTGGCATAATGACTGGGTGTTAGCCAGACAACCAGACACCATGCACATTCCAAACTTAATGCATATTCCAAACTTAATACAACATTATGTTCCCATAGCACATCTGTTACTGCATAGACATGTGAAATTGCACACATTAGCACCCTAACATCTGCCACTGGATAAACAGACACCATGCACAGCACATTCCAAACTTAATACAAGATTCTGTTCCCATAACCTTCCTGACATCTGTTACTGCATAGACATGTGAAATTGCACACATTAGCACCCTAACATCTACTACTGGATAAACAGACACCATGCACAGCACATTCCAAACTTAATACAATATTATGTTCCCATAATCTTCCTGACATCTGTTACTGAATAGACATGTAAGATTGCACACATAGCTGTTCTAACTAATTCATAACTGGATTGTTTTCATGACTGGATTCAATTAAGCTATCCTTCAAGCATAGTTCTCACCAGACATGTCACATTTGTATCACAACAGGTCTGCTAGTTGATGTTGAGTCACCCACTTTAATAGTGTGGGTCTGTTTTGTGAGTCATTTGGCAACCCATCTTACAACAAAGGAGTTTGCATTCTGTTTGCTAAGTTTAACACTAATGCCTGAATGTGGGATAGTGTATAAAGCCTTTGCCAAGTCAAGGTATGCTGTGTGCACAGATTTGCCCTCATCAATGGCCTTGGTCACACTTTCAAAGAAATCTACCATATTTAACAGGTAGGATCTGACCTTCACGAAGCTGAATTGGGTAGGACTCAGGGTTTCGAGGTCACTTATGTCTTTATTTATGAGGTCCATAATGATGCATTCCATGGTCTTACAGATGAGGCTGGTCAGGCTTATGGGTCTGTAATTCCCCAGGTCTGTTGCTAGGCCACCTTTGTGGAGGGAAATAACTCTAGCTGTTCTCCATTCCAAAAGAACAAAATCTGTGGTTGGGCTATGACTGAAAAGGGTACTTAATGGTAATGCTAATTTATGTTTTAGCCTGTTTAGAAGACAGCCTGGAATGTCATCTGGTCCCATAGAGGCAATGTTCTTTGCTTTGGACAGGGCTTTGAGGACCTGCTCTTCAGATATGTAAGGTGTTGGGGGGCTGGGGGAGTGTTTGTTGTAAGTTACGAGTGAAATTTTTGGCAAACCTATCCACTTGCAGGTTCACTATTTCTGTGGGGTCAGTGTGCATGATACCATTGGCCACCAGTTCTGCACATGCATGGGTCCTACCATTTAAGTAAGTACATAGCTATAAAAGGCCTTATTGTTATCCTTGGCAGTACTTGCTAGGTTTCCCTCAATGGCGCTCTTGGAGGATTTGACAAATTTTCTTATTTGCCCATTAAGGCTGAGGAGGATGCTTTCCCATTGTTGGGTCCTTGTCTTTGTTTTCTTGGATAGAAACTTTTTGTGTTTATTGTAGAGTTTGAAAACCACAATGGAGATGAAAGCGAACAACCAAAACTAAAACCAAGACAAATGGAGAAACCAAATAAGGGCCCAAGACCGAGTTGAAAAAAATATCCAAAGAGTTTATTCGATAGCAAACACATTCAAAAACGTATTCCAAGTGTTTAGCGTTAAAGTGATTCTGTGTGTTTGCTATCAAAGTGATTCTGTGTGTTTGCTATCGAATAAACTGTTTGGATATTTTTTTCAACTCGGTCTTGGGCCCTTATTTGGTTTCTCCAAGCGAACCATTTGTCTTGGTTTTATTGTAGAGTTTGTTGATGCTGGAAGTCCACCATGGCAGCTTGATTTTACTTGGGGCTCTGGCTTTGATTCTATCTGGTAGAGACGAGTTTATACACTTATGCAAGGGATTGTACTGGACTTTAGTGTAAGCTTTGGTATAGTTACCACTTTCAGCTTGGGGTGAGGCTTGGAATGCATTTATACCTTCACCTAGGAGGGTATAGTTTGCCTCGATTAAGTTTTTTAGTCTGATTTCACCCTTTGTGAGTTCTGGTGTTACTGTATGTTTGAAGGTGACTGATTTGTGGTCAGTTTTAACTGATGAAGGTCCAACAGTTGCAGCAGTGCACCTGTTTGACATGTTGGTGAAGAACAGATATATAGAATGTTTGTTCCTCTTGTCAGGGTATAAACAATTTGGTCCAGGGCATTTGAATTCACAAAGTCAAGGAACTTTTGAGCTAGTGAGTTTGGACTAAAGTAGGTTTCCCAGTTGATGGTGGGATAATTGAAATCCCGCATAAACAATGTGTTTGGTAAAATTTGGACTGTCTTCAGTTTAATTAAGTAGGCTTCATGGCTGTCATGACCCATGTAGGGGGATTTATAACTGGCTAGGACTTGAATGGGGGTCTTGCCCACCATAACCAGGACCTGGAGTAACTCCATGGAGTTGTCCAGTCTAACTAGACATCCGGTAAATTTATCTCTAGTATAGATTGAAACACCGCCTCCTTTGGTTTTCACATGTTTATTTTGCAGTCTAAAGGTGTGGAAGGCATTGTAGCCTTGCAGGGCTGGGGTAGTCTCTGAGGCCTTAAAATAGGTCTCTGTGACTGCACAGACATCTACATCTTCTAGTGATAGAAGTTCTTCCAGGGAGTGCAGTTTTTGGTTTAAGCTCCTAGCATTTAGCAGCATGACCCTTATTTTGTTCTGATTGGTTAAGTTCACATCGGTAATGTTGTTTTCAAGACCTTGCCTAAAAACAGCACTATGGGGGAGGCAAGAGCCTTTGCCAGCAGCCAAAATCCTAGGGATGCCAGGTGCAAACCATCTCTGGCAAAGCAGAGAGATTTGTCAACTATGGCTTCCCAGACAGACAGGAACTGGATCCCCTTGGAATGTCATCAAAAACTAAGCCAGTTATTGAAATAAATTATTTTTTCTTTATACTGTGTCATCATTCTAGGTGAGGGTAGTATAGTATGCTGCTCAGGGCTAGTGACATACATGCCTGGGACACATACTCAGAGAGCTCAACCATGTCTCTCTTCATATAGTCCAGTGAGGTAGATCTCAGGTTATTCACACCAACATGAACTATGACAGAGTCATAATGGTATTTGTTGCTGAGAGAACTGAGTGCATGCATGATTCGGTGAATCCTGGCACTGGACAGGCAGTGGACAGTGACTCTCCTTGTCCATCCTGGTGACTGGGACATCCATGTGTCTCATTATTGATTCTCCAATGACAAGAACACTTTTCTTGTTGATAGTGTATTACTTATGTCTTTTTATTTATTGGGTATATTTTTCTAAATTCATTGATTTCATAAACATTCCAAGGCCGCTGCATCTTAGAACCATTACTTCTAGTCAGTACCCTCCCCCATGCTACAAATCCATTCTCCAGGAAAGCCGTACAAGTCCCAGATGTTTGGAAATGCTGACTTATAAACCTGTCCCTCCACTGTGCTTTTTATCTTTTGTTGAAGATGTAGATCTCTGCTTTATTACTAGTTGAGATACTAGACTTATGAAAAATTCAAGCAGCCCATGACAGCCAGGTCTCTAATAGTGTGGTAGGTGAGACAGCGCTCTCCCCTCAAAAGTCTGTCAGATACTCTATAAAGGAATGGAGCATCCAACCTCTTTTTGTAGCTCAGAGATTGAAGGCCTATGATGTTTTTGGTTATGAACCTTTGGGGTATTTCTAACTGTCTGATATGTTTATTGAGCTACATCCTGAAAGGGGCACTGTAGCTGATAAATGGTCTGATCAATGCTGAGTAAAAGGGAGAGCTTACCTCTGTGGACCTTGAAGATGTTTCTTTGGCAATTATCTGGACTAAATAAAAGGATTTCCTGACAACTTGAAATACAACTCACTGTGAGTCTGTCCCTGTTCATTTTTACGAGTGGCAAGTCAGTATACCTGACAATTGAGTCACCTATTACCTAACATTTTTTATTGTTGCTGTGGTTCTAGATTTGGAGTGTTGTTGCTCAAGATGATTCTTTATGGGACATTTACATGAGGTAGATAAGTGGCCTGATGTTTTCTGAGACTTAATCTTATTTCTAGGAGCATCGGGAGAGTCTTTTACAGCCTCAGTATAAGACACTTTGGTATGATCAGTAAGTATTGCGCTGGTGATATGTGAATATCACAGTGCAAACTTTTAGGTGAGAGGGAAGCCTCAATATTACTTACTATTCACACCTATCACAGATGGAATTAACAGTGTTTAGAACAAGTTCATTATCTGTAAACATAAGGCAATTTGTATACTGTCTTAGGAGACCGAGTGATAAAAGGCTGGCAAAAGAGATGAAACTAGGGCAACAGAGATAAAACTAGCAGGCTGATCTTCCATGTTTTCCAGTAAACTATGCTTCCGCTCTGAAAATTGGACTGGCCCAGTAATGTTTACCTACTTAACAAAACATAAATAAATAAAATATTACCTTATGTTAGTAATTTTCTAGTAATTTTCAGAACCATAGCATTAAAAAAAAAACAATCGGCACACTTGTTCATTTTAGCACAATTATGCTGAATGGACGAGTTAACTACACTTAAGATACAACTTTATAGCAAAGGCACATGTTGGTCTTGGGAACCAGAGTTTGTCAGTTATAACCTCCTTAAAGCCACTGATATTGTGCTGTAATGGGCGGAATCACAGGACTTAACTGTAGTAATGGATGAGGTTAAATTGGTACACACCACATATCTAGACTTTGCAAAGGTATTCAACACCATTCTACTCATAGGTATTTTAGATTAACTCTCTGAGCTACAATGCACATCCCTGTGTAAATCACTGGATAAAATATGGCTCACAAATAGTACCTAGGAATCAAATGTGGGCAAATTTACCTTTTCCAAAAGACCTGTCACTAGCAGTGTACCCCAGGGTTCGGTCCTTGGGCCATTTGTCTTTGATATTTACTTCTCAGAGGTCAAAGCTACAGTTTTGGGTTTATTACTGACAAAGTGTGTAGATGACTGTACATTTGATGCCATAATAAACTCTCCAGTGGACATCTTGATCATCCATAAGGACCTGCCCCCCTCCCCCCCAAAAAATAATAGCTGGTGTCAAAACTAAAAATAAATGCCAAGGAATGTATAATTATATCTTTCAGCAAGCATGACCCTCCTTGTAACTATCAAACTGACAACACACCACTGAAAACTGATCCCATAGTCAGAAATCTGGGAACTTATATTGATAATGAACTGTCCTTTGATCACCATGTATCCACTATTGTAAGGTTGTTCTTTTTTATCACATAACTCATATCTAAATGTATGGCATCCAGGTCAAGATATGTAATCATTCCACTGTACTCTGCACTCATTAGGCTGATAGTTGAGTATAATGCTCCTTTCAGTTTATATTTGTCTAAACACTTCTCAGAAATGGAATGACCACAAAATTTCCTCAGTAAGAAAATCAAGGTCCTAAGTCATAAAAAAACTATATGGACTGTCTAAAAGTCTTGTCTGTCTTTTCAGTATCATACAAACATCTGAGAGGCAACCTCTGCCTCTCATAAACAGCTTGAGCAGATCCTATCCTGACAGAATCTTCATTCATACATAAGGCAGTTTATACAGCTTACCTCGATCTGGCCAAGTCCTTTGATACCATTCTTCACTCAGGAATTATTGATAAACACACCAAACTAGGCATCAACCCCTATATCGTTAGGTGGGTTGCAAATTGGCTCATAGACAGAACCCACAGTGTGAAAGTAGCAGACTCCAAGTCAGACTGCAACCAGTCGTGAGTGGAGTCCCACAGGGATCAGTCATGGGTCCTCTCCTGTTTGTCATCTGCTTCTCAAAAGTCCAGGCCAACACAGATGGACTCTGGCTGACCAAGTTCTTAGACGACTGCAAGCTGGGAGCCATTATTAACTCCCCAAGTGATGCAGACAGTCTACAGAAAGACCTCACTGAGACCAATGACTGATGTTGAAACCATGGTCTTAAGCTTAATGCCAAAAAATGCTTCATCATGCCCTGTTGTTAAAACTCAGTTCCCACTAATTACCACATCAGTTGGGAGCCCACTGAACACTGAAGGCATTATAAGAGATTTGGGGACACAGGTTGAAAGCAACCTCTCCTTCGACCACCACATTGCCACTGTGGTCAGAAAGTCCTTCTATGTGGCATATCTCATTACCAAGGGTTTTGCATCCAGGAAGAAAGAGGTCATCATTTCTCTCTACTCTTCCCTCATTAGACCAATCATGGAGTATAATGCCCCATTTGGCATGTACCTCACTAGACACCTGCAACAGCTGGAGAGGTCAGAAAAGTACCTTACAAAGAGGATCTTAGGCCTTAAACACATGTCCTATATGGACAGACTCAAAAAACTCCAGCTATTCTCTGTCTCATATCGTCTACTAAGAGGCGATCTCTGCTTGACTTACAAAGCCATGTCTGACACAGCTCTGTTAGAAATGTTACATCTAAAGAAATCCCAATCCCTCTGCACCACACACTCCAGAGACCTCACCCTCATTACCACAATCAACAGAACATGCTGGAGGGACAGGTTCATAACCCAGAGACTGCCCATACTCTGGAATAGACTTACCATACATGTCAAGCAGAGCACCTCTCTGGCCCTTTTCAAGAGAAATCTTCATGAGTGGATGGGAAATAGAAAATTCACCCTGGGCATCAGTCCAGTGGCAATACTTGATAGAGGCACTGAGAACTAACCTTGGGTGACACAATGTCAGGGCACTTCTATGGGTTAGGCTTGTAAAGGCTCCAGGGCCATTAGCCTAGTACACACCTATGAAACTATGAACCTATGAACACATAATTGAGTGATTAGAACACCCCTAACATACATCAAGAGTGCTTAAACTTTGAGTCATTATCAAATGACTGAGTGAGTAGAACAACCCTGCCATACATCAAGAGTGCTTATGCTTGGAGTCATTAACAAATGACTGAGTGAGAAGAACAGCTCCACCATACATTGAGGGTGCTAAAGCTTGGAGTCATGAGTGAATGAGTAGAACAGCCCCGCCATAAATTGAGAGTGCTTAAGTTTGGAGTCATTAACAATTGACTGAGTGAATATAACAGGTCTGTCTTACATTGACAGGGCTTGAGTTGGAGTCATGAGTGAGTGAGTAATTTGAATGTCCCTGCCATACATCATAGGTTCATAGTTTCATAGGTTGGTACAAGGCTGTCGGCCATAGGGCCTATACAAGCCTAGCCATAACAATTCCCTGGATATTTCTTCCCACAATATTTACTTCCCTGGACCCTTGTCTAGCAGGGTGACTGACGTGATCCCCAGGGTGAATTTCCTATCTTCCATCCAATCGTCAAGGTTCCTTTTGAAGAGGCCCAAGGAGGCACTCTGCTTGACATGTATGGGCAGTCTATTCCAGGGTATGGGGAGTCTCTGGGTCAGGAACCTCTCCCTCCAGCATGTTTTGTTCATTGTGATGACAAGGTTTAGATCCCTGGAGCATGTGGCTCTGAGGGATTGGGATTTCTTTAAGTGGAACATGTCCAACAGCTCAGGGTTTGACATGGCCTTGTATGTTAAGCAGAGATCACGTCTGAGTAGACGATATGCCACAGAGTATAAGAGTATAGCTGGAGTTTTTTTTAGATGGTCAGTATAGGGTATCTGCTTTAGGCCTGTGATTCTTTTAGTGAGGTATTTTTGCGGCCTTTCCAGCTGTTGCAGATGTCTTGTGAGGTACATACCAAATGAGGCGTTGTACTCTATAATGGGTCTAATGACGGATGAGTACAGTGGGACAATGACTTTCTTTTTTCTGGATGAAAAGCCCTTAGTGATGAGGTGTGCCACATAGAAGGATTTCCTGACTGTTGTGGTGATGTGGTTATTGAAGGTGAGGCCACTGTCCACCTGTGTCCCTAAGTCTGTCATCACACTTTCGGTGTTTAGTGTACTTCCACCTATGTGCTAATTCATGGGTACATGTTTTTTCCCAAAGGGGATAACTATACATTTCTTGGCATTAAGCTTGAGCCCATGGCTCTGGCACCAAACTTCTGTTTCTGTAAAGCCCTTTCGTAGAATATCCACATCATTTGGGGATTCAGTAATGGCTCCCAGTTTGCAGTCATCAGTGAACTTTGTTAGCCAGAGTTCCTTAGTGTTGGCCTGTACTTCAGAGAAGTAGATGCCAAACAAGAGCGGTCCTAGGACTGAACCCTGAGGTACTCCACTTGAAACTTGTCTGGAGCTGGATTTGGAGTCAGCTATTTTTACAGTCTGGGTTCTGTCAGTAAGCCAGTTGGCAACCCATCGAGTGACGTAGGGATTTATGCCCAGCTTAGTAATTTTATCTATTATTCCAGAGTGGGGGATGGTGTCAAAGGCCTTGGCGAGGTCCAGATAGGCTGTGTGGACTGCCTTACCCTTGTCCACAGCTCTGGAGACTGATTTGAAGAAGTCAATCAGGTTCAGGAGACAAGATCGGCCCTTCACAAACCCAAACTGGGTGAGGTCCAGTGTTTGAAGGTTGCCAATGTCTTTGTTTATAAGTTCCATGATAATGCATTCCATGCCCTTTCAGATCAGGCTTGTCAGACTGATGGGATGGCAGTTGCCGGGATCCAAGGTGGATCCCCCCTTGTGGAGTGGGATTACAGTAGCTGTGCGCCAATGGTCAATGATGCTTAAGCTTGGAGTCAATGAGTAGAACAGCCCTGGCATACATTGAGGGTGCTTGAACTTGGAGTCATTAGTGAGTGAGTGAGTGTGTGAGTGAGTGGAACAGCTCTGCCATACATTGACGATGCTTGAGCTCGGAGTCATGAGTGAGTGAGTGAGTGAGTGAGTGAGTGAGTGAATACAACAACGCCACCATATTAGTTCATAAACCTGACACAATTGTATACGTTTTTGCAGTAACTTTGGAGAATTTCCACATCTGATTACCACCCACACCTAAAATAGATAAACTGATTAAAAAATTTTGGTAAAACTAGGTTTCTGTCCTCTCTGGTCTTGACCAGTGGTTACTGACAAATTCCATCAACCCCAGATTCCAAGAAGAAAACATCATTGTGCATATCAAAGGTACATTTACAATATAAAATCATACTGTCTGACTGTCATGGAGCCCCAATAATATGCCAGAGGTTTAAGGACCATCTTCTGTGACTTCACTCTAGGTATAAAATTAGCATTTCTTGATGACATAACTATTTTCTCAGAGGACTGAGAAAGTCATCTCCCCAAGCTCCAGGGTGTAAATCATGCCTCACACATACATTGCATCATACAGAGTTATATGCCAATCCCATTAAATGTAAACTGGACATGGCCAAAAACTGACTACAAGATAGGATAAGGGATAGTAAAACCACAGTTGGAGAAGTCTGAAGACATGCAAAACTATAGATCTACTTCATTAACTTTGGCTTGAACTACTTGAGTTTCATTAGCATGCTACTGAATGCTTGATTGAAGATATGCCCAAGATCAACAGCAGGTTTTAAAAAAGTTTTTTTTTTTCAGGGGGACAATCCCCCTGCACCCAGTGATGAGGGGTTTCTGCCCCCCAGCCCCAGGGACTATAAATATACTACTTCCAAGGTCACACAAACTCAGAGAAAATATATTTACAGACATAGTCTATGGATTTGAGCATCTCACACTTCAATATGCAGGTGAGCATTCAAATGAGCAAGTAAAAGATAACCAGAATTGTCCCATACTCACTAAGAAATCAGGTCAAGACTTTTAAGGGATTGCTAATT